>NC_090927.1:857201799-857571653 GCF_040938575.1 Ambystoma mexicanum
TCAAGGACCATATTGACACCCTCGCTGAAGCCATGGGCGATTTCTGTAATCACTCTTTCGCCACTGGAACGTTCCCCTCTCCCCTTAAGCACTCCCTTGTGCACCCACTCCTCAAGAAGCCATCTCCCAATCCTACCTGTCCAGCAAACTATTGCCCAATCTCCATCACCTCTTTCCTGGGCAAACTCTTGGAAAAAAGCTAGCTATCTCCCAGCTTACTGTCTACATTGAATATCTGGTTTGTCTCCATGACCATCAGTCTGGCTTCAGAGCTGCCACAGGCGCGGAAACTGCTCTCCTGAACACCCGTGAAGATCTGCTCTCAACGCTTGATTCCAGCATTCCTTCTGTCCTAGCCCTCCTTGATCTTTCCTCTACTTTCAACACAGTCAACCACGCCATCCTGATCAATCGACTACGTGAGAACCTGGGCATCACGGATCAGGCCCTGGAGTGGCTGACCTCCTTCCTCTTGGACTGCCCCTCCCAGGTCCAACTTAGTTTCTTTCTCTCTGCCACCTCTCTCTCTATCTGTTGCATTCCTCAGGGCTCTATCCTCTCACCCTGGTTTTTCAACCTCTTCTTGGCCCCTTTGGCCCACCTGATCACTACCTTCTCCTCTATCTGTCAGTGTTATACGGATGGCACTCAGCTTTCCTTGAGGCTCCTCTCATCTCTCGCTCATTCCTGACTGCCTATCCGTGATTCAGGATTGGTGCGCCTCCAATGATCTCTGCCATAATGCCATCAAGATGGAGATCCGTCTCATTGGGACCCCGGCCCCTGCTTTCCCTCTCTTACTCTGGCCGCCCACCTTGGGCCCTCTTCCTTTGCCTTTCTGCGAGGCAAAAAACCTTTTGTGTCATCTTGGACTCCACTCTCTCTTTCTCTCCTCGCATCTCGGACATCGCCAAGAAGTCCCACTAACTACTAGCTGCTCCTCCGCAAAGAGACTCTTCCCTTTCTCACTTTCCTCCAGAGGCTCACTGTCTCCAGAGCCCTGTTTCTCTCTAGACTGGAATACTTCAACAGCCTCTTTCTCAAGCTGTCTTCCTCTACTCTCGGCCTTCTGCAACTAATCCAGAACAGGACTGCGAGACTTATCCTTGGCCACAAGCCCAGGGATCATACCTAGCCAGCCCTGAAATCTCTCCACTGGCTCCCGGTGGTTGCAAGTATCAAGTTCAAGACCCTTTGCATTGCCACAAGGCTTTCTGGGGTCGGGCCCACACTATATCCAATGCTCTCTTCCAAAATACCTACTTTCTCGAGCCCTTCCCCCAGCTACCTCCAACTCTCTAAAGGTTAGACGCTTCTCCAGGCAGAGATTGGGGCGTAGATCTCTCTCCTCTGCAGATGCCTCCCTCTGGAATGGCCTCCCTCCCCCTCTCAAACTTTAGACGACCATCTGATGTTCCGGAAGCATCTCAAAACTTTCCTCTTCTCCTCTGCATTCGCTCTCTCTCCCTCCTCTGATGACCTACTTAACCTACCTGTCTGCTGTACTGACTGGTTGCTTGGCTACCCTCAGAGTCTCACTGAGTCCAGGCTCTTTCTTGATTAGTCACCCTCCAATGCCTCCGGCCTACCACGCTCTTAGGGGCTGTAACTGTAACCCTACAGTCCCTTGTTCTCCTTGCAATACCCAGAGCACACTGCCCTGGCTGCACTTACTCAGAGCATTACTGCTCTGTTTTTTCTTCCCTTCTTCCTTGCACTTCCCCCCTCCCTTTCCCCTTGCATTTCTCATTCTTTCATTTGCACAATCTGAATGACACAAGGCCTAGTAAGATAATTTGTCTTGTCCTCCCTCTATCTTCCCTCCCTTGCTTGTCGCGCCTAGAAACACTTGTACAGACGTGTTATAATAGACTTATATCATTTTATCACAGATGCCCAAAAAAATATACAATGCCGCAGTAAGAAACGGCTATACTGGCAGCAGCCAAATGCCAGTCTAGCCAGGTAATTACACTTAGCAGGACTGCTTTATCAGAAAAGCACAATTAAAACAAGTCCCACCAAGCTGAGGAATAACTAGACTTGCTGCACCAAAATGCCTCTCTAGCCACTAATACCACATATCATGCCTGCTTAGCCTGGACATGGACAACTATTATGATTTATCGTACAATCTGGCCCCCCACACATCCCCTCTGCCTCACATGGAGTACCCCAACCTCCAAAATCAGCTCCTTGGCCCAGAATTACCTTCACGTCCCTCTTCCTTGTCCCAGAGCTTACGTTTGAGGCTCCTTGCTTCATAGGTAAGTACTGGGATGAGGAAGAGTAGGATTAGGAGTAATGAAAATACAGGTAGCTAAGTCAGGCATTACCTCCATGTACCTCTACCTCATCCCAGTACTTGTGTATGAGGCATACTGCCTCATACACAAGTACTGCTTCATACACAAGTACTGGGACAAGGAAGAATAGGGCTAGGAGTAATGATGATTACCAATAAGTAATTAAGGCATTAAACACAAGTAGGGGCTTAACAATATTGAGTTGACTGGGCTGCAGCACTCACCCCCAGAAATGTTGGGCTATGTTGACTCAACCTGGCTGACCTTCAGAGCAGTTGCCGGACAGAACAGGACACAGATGTTAAATGGCACCTGGGTTTCGCTGTTAACAAGAGCCCAGCAATTACTAAAGTAAAGCATTTCACTGTTAGTACCTGCATTCAAATGCCAAATTTTTAAGGCAATTTAAATTGTGATGTGGGTTTAGTACTTTCATGCCGGGGAAGTGATTGGAAGGGTAGAAAGAGAACAGGAAACCGTTCATTCTCACAGCAGTTCATAAGTGGGTGCTTTCACAATTAAAGGAGAGAGTTAACTGCTTGTAACATTGAAGCTGCACTAGAATAGTCTCATTAAAATGCGTAAAGAAGTTGGATGCCCCCACACAAATAAGTTTGACCCTCCCCCACCACCCGTGAAGTTAGCGCCTCTCCCAACATTTGAAGGATCAGCCCCCCGAAATGTAGGTTTTGTTGTACCCCTGAACTCAAGCACACATACCATTCACCATATACACGCACACCGAGCCATCCATACATTTAAGTGTGCACTCTTTCACCATACAGGCACACCCAGGCAGCCATCCATACATTTAAGTGTGCACCCTTCACCATACAGGCACACCCAGGCAGCCACCCATACATTTAAGTGTGCACCCTTTCACCATGCAGGCACACCCAGGCAGCCACCCATACATTTAAATGTGCACCCTTTCACCGTACACGCACACACACACACCCAGTCACTCATACATTTGTGTGCACCCTTTCACCAAACACTCACACAGGCAGCCACCTACACATTTAAGTGTACACCCTTTCACAATACACTCACACACATCATGGGGTTGAGGGGAACCCTATTACTACAAAAAGAAATTGTTCTTTGTGAAATCACTCTGACTTCATAACGAAATTATTTCCGTTAAGGAACAAACCATAATGGAAATAATTTCTTTATGAAGGCAGAGTGACTTCAAAAATAAACTATTTCTTTTTGAAGTCATAGGGCTCCCCGACCCCATGACATGGAGGCCTCCAGCCTGGGGTCTTCCATGTCATGTGCTGGGGGGAGACCTCGGACTTCAAAAATAAACTTTCTTTTTGTAGTCGCTCAGCCTTCATAAAGACATTATTTTCTTTATAAAGGCAGAGTGTTTCAAAAGAAATAAAAAAAAAGATTTTGAAAAAATATATATTTTTCTTTTTTTTCCCCAAGTGGAGCCCCCTCCCTGGACATGTGCTAGCTGCCCCCCGCGCTCTCAGGGCTGCAGGGGCCCCTGTTGCGCCAGTGCTTGACACCAGTAAATAATGCCATGCCACGGTAAGGAAACATGCCATCTGCTCCCCCATGTAAGAACACTTATGATGTAGGCTTTGCCGTTAATGAGATTACAACATTTCTTTGCCACAGTATGAAAAGATTCAGGCTGCCAGCCCCATTGTAGTACGCTGCACCCCACCCCAACCACTCCTCCACATAATAACACTCATCAAGATGGCTTTGCTTTTCCCATAAATGCCAGTAAAACATGCCAAGCTCATGTAAAAAATGTCAATGCTCCAATTCACCCTTGGACCTTACCCTAACATATGGAGATGCACACTAATACAAACGCATTTGCCCACCAGTCAAGCATCCATAACGTTTCTCTGTCGTCTACACACAATCACCCAGAACATTCACGCTGCATAATCACTCATACGCGCATTGACACCCATGCACACCATTCACACTGTACTAATTCATATGCACCCATTTAGAGACTCTCTCAAAAATATGTGTGAACTGTGAAGGCATCATGAAGCAAGACACAAACAACAGACTTAAAGTTCAAACAAAATATATTTATTAACTTAAATGTCAGGATGGTTGAAGGCCTAACTTGCCCTATGCTAAGGTGGGATTTCACAACCTGAACAAAACTAAGGAAAGTCTGAGTCAAAGAGTTCAACTTAATAGTCTGCCTGTGTCCAAAACCTGTTCATGCCCTCACAACTAAACAAACAAATGTGTAGGGATATCAAAGTAAAAAGAAAAAGTGTTTAACTCAAAGTTCTGAGCTTCTTCCAGCTCACAGCTTTCTCTCAGCTCCTCTTCCGCAAGCATAAGAAAGTTCCATGGGAAAGAGTCTTGATGTTTACCTTTCTCCAACTCAAAGCAATATAGTTAAAAAATCACTGCTGGGGTTTCCTTCCCCAAGTTTCAAATATTGCAATCAACACATAAAAAACCTGGCATGTTTCAGGGATCTCTTCCCCAAGACTTCAATGTCTCACACCAGTTCCTGGGTGCTTGTTCCTGTACACCAAGTTACCTTTTCTTGATTCCCTTTAGTGGTTTCTGGACTTAGGTTGTGGTCATGGGCTCCTCTAGTTTTTCCTTAGCCGTCTCGTGGCTCTGCCACCATGTATGAGACACCCCTTTTCAAATGGTAGCCTTGCCACATTGTATTGATTCGTTATGATTCACTGTTTAGCCTTTCTTCATTGTGCAACAATCATTCAATATTATTAAATTGTAGTTCAGGGTTTAAAGGCAGTCTTATTTTGCTTAATTACATTAAGCTTCAAGATTTAAGTTAATTCGTCTTTAAGTTAATTCGTCGTGCAACATACATTCAGTATTTAATGTTTTCCTGATTTGCTTTAATGTTAAATGTCCCTTTTAGTTTAGTATTGAATATGCTTTCACTTCATTCATTGTGCAACGTGCATTCAGCATTCAACGTTTTACTGGTTTGCTGCAATGTTAAATTTCCCTCTTTGGTTGAAGACTTTCGAAAAGTTCCTTTTTAAGGTCAGTGACCACTTCAACAACACGTTAATTAGTTCATAAGGAAGTATTCATTCTGTTCTGAGACTTTTTGAAAACGTGCTTGTTCCTTTAACAAGACACGCGACTACTCGGCTACATTGTACAAGTGTCTGGCCTCATTAACAATTGCGGTTGACTTCATTAGGATCGCAGTTACAGTAACACTTGGTTTCTCGAGCTGGAAAACTCACAGGCTCACTTTGCAGTCCTTTTCCATATTGCACCGTCCACAAACTTGGCGTCTTCTTGCCGGCTGGGGGAGTCTCTCTCCATCCCCCTCAGACACTGTTGCGCTCTTGCCTCACCAAGGGGGAACGAGCAGTCCTTTAGATGGAATGACAGAGGACCCCTCATCTGGTCTCCTTCCTTCGCATTGTCTCTGCGCCAAGGAGCTCCTGCTCCCACTTCACACTTGCCAGTACCTTCAGCTGCTTCGGTCCTCAGTGTGCTTCTACGGCTGCAATATGGCTAACCACAGCTCTCATCAGAGTCTCGACTCTTTATTCTTACCTTCCTGTTCACACCCCTTTTATACACCTGAGTTGTGTAAAGGGTTTGCAGGTGTGAGTCCTTTCCCTTGATTGCCTGACTATAGGTAGGCTTATTAGTCAGAAATGTCTGCCATTTGCACTGGTACTTCTCTGAGGCCCTCTGCCTCATCTGAGTACCAAAGTGGTATAATTGTAGGTTTAGTGTGCATAACTCCTAGTCGCCTCTTTCTCGTCTCAGTACTGTCAAATGTCATGTGTAGAAAAATGAAGGAAGATGGCTTATAATAACCCATAAAGGTTGTGGAGTGTTATGTTTGTCATCAATGGGAAAAGGGGGCTACTGTGTCTCACCCAAGGGTTCCCCACTCCTAATCCTCAAGGAACCTCTGTGGGATATTGCAACCTATGCCAATGTGCCACACTCCATCCCTTTGCCAAATGGGGGAAAGAAAACTGCCAAAAATGCAGGTGCTAACCCCTGTGTGCGCCAAATCTGCAAAACTGTGCATGGTTTTTAAACCACAAAAGAGCTGCACACCCTTCCACACACAGGCAAAGTTGATGTCAATGCAAGAACTCCCTGCGAGAGAATGCCAGTGGGTGTTGTTACCTGTCACATGAATCACGGCCACAAAAGTGGGCTAAAATCTGAAAATGCCCTTAAATACAGCTCCCTAATCAATGGCAACCTTCAAAGTGCTATTTTGGTGCTTAATTCAGTCATTTTCCCAGTGAATTATTGAAAGGAAAAGGATGCTGAAATCATAGATTCTCCAGTGCAGTCAGAGGAATCCAGGCCTCACTGACTGACAGCTGCATCAGAAAATTAGCTGTCAAACCCAGTAAATGTGTTTCGGTTTCCTGATTAAGATGGCACAATTCACCTATTTAAAGCATGTTTTTGAAGGGATAATTCTTTTAAATGTCCAAATCACTTATAAACTGTGCTTATATTTTATATGTGTGAAATGAAAAGACTTTAAAGGAACCCAGTCTGGAGCTAATCAACTATTTAATTCTGATCTGACAGCCCAGCCTGGTAAAGATTCACACTTCAGTTTGAAAACCCCTTGCTACAGGAAGGCAAATACCTGCTTAATGGTTCCCGCATATTGACAACAAGGAGCACAATGCGATTTCATTAGACATTCGTCTTGTGGCTGAGCCAAGAACAAAGGACAGGCTCTGCAGGGGAGGGACAGGATGCTTCCCTCTACACCCCACCCTGATCAAAGGGATCTGACAGCTGTTGTTTGTTGAAAGGAGAAAAAAAAACTCTGAACTTCTTGGTGTTTAAATCTGTATTTGTGGTTAAGTTTGCAACGCTTTAACTGTGCAACCTAAAGAAGGATAAGTCTGAAAATTGGTAGATGTTAACCCAATTTTAGGCTTTTGCTTTTAAGACATTAATGAAACCTGTACCACTTAAGGGACCAAAGTTATGAAAAAATCCTTATGGTAGCAGAACTATTAATGTTGTAAGCCTAAGATTGTATGTACATGATCCATTGATAAGCGCCCAGAGGTGTACCGAATTAGAAATTATTAATCCAAACTGTTATGATTAAAATTGATGAAATCCCATAGAATGAGAAAGACAGCTCTCCCCGAGATGGGAATTGGACGCCAGGATAAACCATAAAAAATGTAATGCATGTGTCTGATTTTAGTAGAGGGTATAATTGTAAAAATGTGTATTTATGGGAGAGCTAAATTGTGGTCAAAATCAATATGGGAGTTCCTAAATCGCATCATGAGAGATGACAGCTTGTTCAGACCGCCAACCAGGACAAAGCATGTGCCTACAGCCACTCACAGCCGTGGGGGTGTGTGTTGAAATTCCGCCCACACCATAAACTTGGGGATGGCATTTGATAGTATAAATATAGGAACTTCACAAAACATAGAGACTGCTTCCTGAACACCTCCAGATTTCCACGCAGCACCTTGTCCAGATTTCTTCATCTTGTAGCTGACTCCAGACTTCTTTGAAGATCCAGATTTTTTTGCAGAATCTAGACTTTAGCATTGCTGAACTCTTGCTAGCTAGACCCAATTTCAAAACATCCAAAACTTAAAAGAATAATTCTGATTCAGCTTGGCTTGCTACCATTTAGGCTAGCCCGCTGAAACTAACATCCTGTAATCTGCCGTGTCCAGTGACCAGAAGGGCCCATCCAAATCCAGTCTGAGGCGCAGTCCAAAATTGATCAGAACCGCGCCGCTCATCTAATCCCTCCAGAGGTGCCCTGCTGCCGGTAGACCTGATCCGACCCAATCACCAGAGCTGACGGTCCAATTTAATTACAAAGGACTGTAAGTATTAACAGAAAGAACAGTGACCCATAGTATATCTGCATTGTATTATCCCAATCTCAATCCATCCCACCTTTAAATTCAGACCCCTAGTATCGTTAGAATCCTTCTTGCGCTGATTTTTCTCATCTGTGTTACAAAACCATAACCCCTTAGTGATTTTGAGTAGCTAAAGTAAATCCCAGAACAAAATCGAGTATCCACCACGTGAATGATTGCGCTGGCCACGTAGCTGTGAAGATTCATGTGTGGCCTCCTCTTTTTCATAGTCATTAATATAGTGTAATAAAACTTATCTGTCATTTTTAAAACCGAATTCCTGTTCCATTTTTGCACCTATTTTGCAAAAACGCCTCTCACTAAAACCTCCATATCTTCTTCAAGTTTAAAGATAGAAATTTCAACTCTCACTGATACCTAAGACCGTGTCTTTTTCCCATTTCAAAGTGCTTCTTCCATCCCATCCTGATCGAAAGTGTGTACTGGTGTTTATATTATAGTTCATGTGTGTTAGGACCTGTTTAGTGTTGCATTCCTTAGAATTTTTCTCCATTTAAGCATTTTTGCACCCTTTTGCATTATTTTACAAAGCGATTGTCACCTGTCAGTTTAAAAGTGTCACTTTCCAAAAACGGTGTGGCCTCCTCCTTTTCATAGTCTTTAATATAGTGTAACAAAACTTATCTGTGATTTTTAAAACCGTTCCATTTTCGCGCCTATTTTGCAAAAACGCCTCTCACTAAAACCTCCATAACTTCTTCAATTTTAAAGATAGAAAAGAAATGTCAACTCTCACTGATACCTAAGACCCTTAGCTACACCCACAACTAAAACATTGCGGAACAGTGTATTTGACCCATTTTTCTCCAATATCGCATAGTAAAAGTTTACCGTGAATCTGCAGTTTTCAAAAGTTTACGCGTGTCTTTTTCACATTTCAAAGTGCTTGTTCCATCTCATCCCGATCAAAAGTGTGTACTGGTGGTTATATTATAGTTCATGTGTGATAGGACCTGTTTAGTGTTGCATTCCTTAGAATTTTTCTCCATTTAAACATTTTTGCACCCTTTTGCATTATTTTACAAAGCGATTGTCACCTGTCAGTTTCACTTTCCAAAAACGGGTTTCTCTTTTGTTTGGGGAGGGAAGATTGCCTTTAAGCTATAGACATTGTCTTTCATTGCTGAATACCTGCTGATTACTTATATCGGTGCAGGATTGCTCATTTGTATTTAAAAAAACTTTGCAGGGGGAATATTAACCTAAACACTATCTGTTCACAAACCAAAACTGTTCTTTTTCCTGTGTTTTTTTATTCTGCATCATTATAAGCGAATTCAATTGCATTGCTTATTTTCTGAATTGTATTGTCACCGTTAGGTGATTGCTGTCCCATATAAATATATATATATATATATATATATATATATATATATATATATATATATTAAACCTATGTGTGATTTGAATATTAAATAAATAAATAAATAATTTACCTTTACAAACTAGCCTGATTCCTGGTTCAGTGTGACCTGGGGGGTATTTTGAGATGGGTGTGATATGAGTGGTATATCATTCAGAATATTGAGTTTATAGACAAAAATAAATAAGGGTTTCATTGCGCACTACATGCTAGGTGAGACTTGGGTGTGTGCCTGATTGAAACCCTTTACAGCTTGGGGGCTCGTCCGGGATTCTGAATTTGAAGTACCACCCGTGACAGTCTAACACAGCATACTAGCCTGCAGGATACAGACACCTTGCCGGGTTAGGGTACTGTGCTAAATACTCACAAATTGGGCCTGTTTGTAAAAGTAAATTAACCCTGAAATAAGTCAGAAGGAAATTGATATTTCTGAAATGGCGATCGCAGTAGAGATTAATATTGCTAGGGAACACTCCCTGCACAAACTGTTTGTCAGGGGTGAGTGGCCCGAACAGGATGAACAGGTGTGGCTACAGACAATAAAACAACAAGTCACTGCAATAGACCTAGATATTTGGCTGGACAAGGGTCCATTATACCAAGCGCTTAGCGAACTGTACATGGCCCCAAAAATAAAAGAGGAGCAGTGTAGAATTGCCAAAATAGCAGCCTACCTGTACCTCCACATGGGAATAATACAGGAAAAGCATGCAGACAATATAGTTCCGGCAAAGAAGCAAGGAGAAACACTGCAGAAAATCCGAACTAATCTGGACTCTGCAGAGCAAAGGCTCCAGAAGAGCCAAGAATTAGAAACAAGGGCTAGGCAGTATATTACCAAATTAAAGGAAGATCTGGCTCTTTTACAGCAAAAGAATGCAGAGCAAGATACCAAATTGCAGACACTGCAAGATGAGTATCAGGAAAGTGTTGACTCTTTATAACAGAATCAGCAGAAGCTGGCACAACAGTTAAATTACAACAGAGCATGCGCAGAACAGATAGTCACATTACAGAACCACATAGAATCCTTGAAAGAGGAAAATAATAAATTATTAAAGACATCCACTCTCAAGAGGAATTTGATGAGGAGTGCCAGATATCTAGAGCATTTAAAAAACAGAGGGACTACCTGGCTGACCAGGGGGGCACTCTAAGTCAGGAGAGGGATAACTTAGGCCAGGAAGTCAGCCAATTAAAAACTAAGTTAGAGGAATGAAAGCTGGCCCTTCAGGAGATTAGTGAAGTTAAAACCGAATATGAGAAGCTACTAGAGCACACCAAGCGGGTGGAGGATGCTCTGGAAAAGAACACTCAGACCAATAATGACAAAACTCAGGAGGTGAGTCTCCTGCAGCAAAAATTGCCCCAGTATTTCCAATCCAGGCAGGAAGCACAGAGAGATAATGAGGCTCTCTGTGAAAAGAATGATAGGCTCCACAAACAGATAACCATGCAAGAGCAAATCATTGAGACCAGTAAAGCCTTAATAGAGGAGCAAAAGAGTCAGATTTTGGCATGTCACCAGGGAATAGGGGCTGAAAGAGATGAGGTAGGAAGGGACAGAGAAACCCCTGACCATAACATCAGGACCCCTGTCATCAGGGACTTTAACCCCTTCAGTACCATGGACTCTGCTGCCCTCATGTCCAATGGCTCATATGAACCAAGGGCCATGGGAATGGTAGACTTCAGTAGAATTAGCAACATGGGACAGACAGATCAGCACCTCCCAGAAATGGATGGGTGGGCATCGCTATACAGATTCCCAAATGTAAGGGCTAGCCTCTCTGATCAGGAAGACTCCAGTGAGGGGAGAATCAGGGAACCGGATCCTCAAAAATACTGCCTACCAAAGGATCAGTCTGTAAAACTTGGTGGGGAACTCTATGAAACTAGGCCCACAAAGAGTATCCTAAAGACCTCTTCCCAGCTAGGGCAGTGGGGGGTGCTCAGCCAATCCTGGGAACAAGGGAGAGTCAGAAGACTCTTCTGAGCGCCACAGGTCTTAAGAAACTAGGCCCCCACATTTTGCAAGCCATTCCCAAGCTCACAGAATCAGGGAGAGCCTAGTGGATCAGATAGCCAGCTCCTGTAGCAGTGCCTCTGAGTCAGAGGATGAGTGAACACGGGTGACTAAGACTAAAAAGGCCAACAAAATTAAGAGGGCCCTACTGAAAGATTCCCTGAAACAGATCAAGGCCATTAGGAGCGTCATAACTCTCTACCATAAAAATGCCAAGTATTCAGTTTGGGAGCACCTCGAGTTATACGAGCAAATGATGGATACTTTCCATTTGAAAGATAGCCAGAGATGCATTCGATTATGTCAAATGGACATTTTCCCATGAATACTCCAGCTTCTTTGCGGAGCTGGAGGATCAGAACCACTCAAGATGGTCCACCGATAGGGCGGCCATCTTAAAATATTTTTCTGTACATAGGAACCCCCAAGAGGCCCACAAGGCGGCCTACAACCTGCAATGTGAGAAAGACCAGGCCCCACAAGAATTTGTGCAAGAATTAAAACGTGCCTTTGTGCAGACCACCAGGAGGGTGCGCACAGACAGTAGGGAGTTCATTAAAACCTTCTTTCATGCACTCCCTAAATACATCATGACCCAGCTGGTGAGGGACTTTCACAAGAAGAGATCACTAGACTGGGTCATTGAACAGGCGACTCGTATTTATGAAGTGTAGAAACCGGTAGAGAATAAAAATACAAATAAAAACCCCAAACCAGCTAACACCCCTGCTGCTGCTAAGGTGGCGGAGGTGAAGGTTGCCCCCATTTTAGATCTGGAGATGGGGGGCCTAAAAATATTCCTGTGCAAAATCCTCCTAACCAAAGACCCAGAAGGCCCTCGGGCCAATCCCAGACTGGTAGCCAGGGAGGTAATCCCACAAATGGGACACCTAACTCCCCGGATGATATTAGCCCCCGTTACAAGGGTAACCGACCCATCCTGGGCTATGTGTGGACTCCCCCAGCCCAAGGGGGGGATCCAACCAGGTAGCTGCCATGCCAGGAAACTTCCCTCCTAACTTTCCCCAGGAGTGCAATAATCCCCCAAATGCCGGGTTGAGCTTCTTCCCACGGTACCCGCCGAACATCAACCCCCAAAACAACCCTTGTTTCTTTCCCCACTTTCCTGAATCCAGACAGCCCAATCTGGGAGAGGGGAGGCCAAGGGTGGAGGTTACCAGAACTATCCCAACCAAGGGTATTATGCGAGAATGGACAGTTACCCTTTCCGTGATCCACCTAGGTTGGACCAGAGACCCCCGTACCAGCCAGAGCGGGTGTCCCAACTGGAGCGCCAGGTCCAGAACTTGTCACAGGATCTGGGTCGCATGTTGAGGGCTCAGCAGAACCCTCAGATGAACATGACGGCCCAGAACCCCTCAAACCAAGGGTCTGGTACTCCAGAGCAATGACGGGGAGAGAAACCTGAAAACCCACCGGTTCCAATGGAGGAAGCACAGGGGGAAGGGGGTTGTAAAGCCTTAGAGGAAGCTTCCTTCCCCACTTGTGAAAAGCCCCTGGAAACCCAGGAAACGGAACCAAAATCTCCTGCCCCCGAAAGTCTGCAACCTAAGGAACAGAGGGCGGGTAGGAGAAATAAAGGGCCTAAAAAGACCTATTTTGTTGAGGAGGTTAGAGTCTTCCAATTTGAAGGAGAGGGGTCCTCAGAGGATTCTGGGACAAGGATCTTCTCTTTCAGGGATGGGGGAACTCCTCCCAAAGAAAAATGGGTCCCGAGAGATCCTAATCAAGAGTGGGTAGATGTGGGGACTGAGCTGAAACTGCCCATCATTGAACACCAGAATGACCAGCCAGAAAATGACCTTGCCCAAACCAATTCTGGTGACTGCCTCCAAAAAGGGGCAGGGGCAGCCCAGAATCAGAACCAGGGGAGCCCAAAACAATCCCAATATCCAATTGTCCTATTTTTCTTACAGATCCCCAAGCTCCCACACAGGATCATGCCCAACCCTATTCTGGAGAGTGCCTCCAAAACGGGGGGGATGGCCCAGAACCAGAGAAAGAAGATTCCCTAGCTCCCCAAAGCCATTCTGGGGACTGTCTCCAAAAAGGGGGGGGTAGCCCGAATCAGAAAAGGAGGAGCCCGAGACTCCTCGAATCACTGAGTGTGACATTTCCTGCTCAGATTCCCAAACCACCCAACTTCATTCTGGGGACCGCCTCCTAGAAGGGGGGTGGGGGGCAGCCCAGAACCAACACAAGAGGAACCCCAAACCTCACCAACCACTTCTGTTGACTGCCTCCAGAAAGGGGGGCAGCCTAGAACCAGAACAAGGGGAGCCCGGAACGCCCCAAATAGCAGTGTGTCAAAATTCTTTGCCAGATTCCTCAACTCCAACACCGTCTCTTGACCCAACTACCCCGGTGTCAGAGTCAGAAATAAGCCAATTGACCATCCAGCTTACCAAAAACACCCATTACCTTTGCCCATTGGATGAGAAGGAAGGTAGATTCTACGCCTCCATCCAAGTGCAAGGGCAATGTGCAATTCCAGCACTGGTGGACACTGGATCCCAAGCAACTTTACTGTCAAAGAGGATCTTTGAGCAGCTAAATTCAGGAAGGGGGGAAATATATCAGATCCCTCTCACTCCTCTTCCTGGACAGCTCCAGAACTTTGACGAGAAGGAAATTCCTGTTGAGAGGTCTGCACAGCTGGAAATTAAAATTGGGCGACACAAAATGAAGCACCCGGTCCTAGTCGTGGTACCAGAGGGAACCCCTTGTCTATTAGGGAATGACATCCTCCGTAGGCTGTCTCCCCTAATAGATTGTGCGAATAAGGTGCTCTGGACCCAGACTCATAGGCCAATTAAACCAAAACAAAGTGCCAACCATGTTAGTCTAAATGGCACATGCCACATGGTTGAACAAAAACCGGATCAAATTAAGTTCTACCTTCAAAACAATGACATACACGATGTCACCATCATAGCTGTGGGACAACAAACTGGTGATGGGAACTCCTCTCTATTTCTGCAAATCAACCTTCCTTCCATTCTCAAGTGGCATTCCACACTGGAAGGGGATACTCTAAAATTCTATACGAATTCACAATCAGAAAATCCCAACTCCATAGCCAAAATTGATATCAAACCAGCACAAAACTTAGCTGGCATTCTGAAGAAGGGTGAACAGCTCTTCCTCCCAATTCAGTTAAATGACGGGAAGGAGTCTGTCCTCACCCGAGTTGACTTGAATAGCGAAGAAAGCTTCATCAGCGAAGTATTATTTAAGAAACTCCCAAAAGACCAGAACTTACCCGCCGTAGAGTAGGTGCAGCCATGGGTACGGGACCTGGAAACGCCCGCTCCAAACATCCTCTGCTTAGCAGTTGCATGATCAAAGTTTCTAGAGATAAGAAAAGCATACTACATAATTGTTGGGTCGTGCGAGGTGTTCCTTCCGCCTTTTATATGAGCAGTCATCACCTCAACCAACTTGAAATTAATTTGGACCCCAGTTATTACCAAGCCCGGTCCCAACTGGAGAGTAAATCTGAAGGTCCTCGCAGTCCTAAGGAAAGCCTTCCGGTCAGCACTAGTGCTGTGGTAGGAAATGGAATTTCAGAAATGGAATTTCAGAAATGGAGAAGAGGTCACCATCCGAGGCCTCACCTACAGAATCCACATTCCCAAGGGAAATTTGACAGAAGGGGAAGACAAGTGGGTCCACATAAACCAACTAAAGAGTTGTCATCCCAGGCATAATTTGCTGCAAAAAGAGGAGCCTACCGGAGACCGAGAGGGGGAAAATCCGGAGATCTAAAAAGAATTATTAAATGTCCATTGAGTACGTACAAGGAAAGTGTATTAAGGCCATTATTAAACATAGGCAGGGAATATTGTAAATTGTATTCAATGCATGCATCCGCCCCACTACACCCCTCGGGGAACAGTATTGGGGAAATTTCCATAACCGTGTGTTATGCTTGAGCTAAAACATGGCGCTGGTGCGCAGTGCATTCTGGGAGCGCTCGGAGCCATGATGGATATTTACTTCATGCCGCAGTGAAAAGCTGCACGCATTTTGCTGAGAGTTAGATTCACGGTGCTGAAGAAAACATTCTTTCCAAACCTGGTATGCAGTCAAGGACATTTCTGCTGGGAAAGCTAACTTTGTTATGTCTTGTTATGAGCTATGGGACTGTTTTTCGTGGTGCTTGCTTTTAGAGGAGGGAGGCACTTTGCTCCTTGAGGGTACTGTCGGTTGACCCAGCT
This sequence comes from Ambystoma mexicanum, assembly GCF_040938575.1. Classification (NCBI taxonomy): domain Eukaryota; kingdom Metazoa; phylum Chordata; class Amphibia; order Caudata; family Ambystomatidae; genus Ambystoma; species Ambystoma mexicanum. The sequence continues at coordinate 857,217,642 of NC_090927.1, forward strand.
GGCAACCAACGGCTGCTCATCAATGCGCAAGTGCGTTGCCAGAAGGTTCGAGAAATTGCCACCCCTTTTTGAAGTGTGCATATATGCAGAACCCCTGAGCGGTCAGGTGAGACTTCAGCCGGAGGAGGACGCTTTCTTCCGGCATACCTGTGGGCTGTTGTGCTCTCGGCCTGGCTGTTATCGGGGTCTTCCAGCCGCTTCTGGCGAGATGAGGAATCCAGTTACGCTCACAGTGATGTATTTCCCTTTGCTTCTTCTGTGATCTATTTCTATGTTATCACTAGTTGCTTCTAAGCTTTGAATAAATAGCTATATAAGTGCTCATTATTTTCTAAGAGTGTGTGGTTGCAAGTTATTGCGTCTTACTGTGTTCAGAGTATTGACTCCGTAATTGCATTGGTGATTTATGATTTTGTGTGCACTCTGGAAGAGAAATACATTTTTGGCGTCATGAACAGATATTTGTGATGAATTGTTCCAAATATTCAAGAATCTGTTTTAACGTAAATAGGCTTCGGTTACCTTGCAAGCGAAAGTGATTTGGCAGTGAGTGTTGAACTGTGTTAAGCTGTTTTTTTTCTTTTGCCGGTGTGTGCGTGCTTGTGGGAGTGATTGCAGTGTGGAAAGAAAAAGAAAATATAGATATAAAGAGGTTTTGTTTTGTTTGCAATAATGAGTAGTTTGTTCAAGAGAAAGAGCGTTACCGCTGGCGGTGAATGTTCTGATGTTATCATTCCAGGCTGGACTAAGAGTCCATATGATAAATTGGCCCAGGCGTGGGCATGCTGTGCAGGGCTAAGTGAAACATGGGATCAGGGATTGGGATATGCTGATCCGTCTGATGTAATGGTATGCTTGCAACAAGTTCCAGTGGAACGTGGCAGAGAATGCGCTGCATTAGGTAGACGAGGTTGGGTTCTTTTGCATGCTTATAGGAAAATACATCAAATGAAGGTGGAAATGAAAAATGCGGTTTTGCGATTAGAAAGAGAGCTGGCTGCAGAAAGGCAGACTGCGTTAATGCAGCAGATTCAAATGAAACTTTTTAAAGATAAGGCTGACTCATATCAGGCTGTGGCCGAGAGGGCAGCAGTCAGGGTAGCCCGGTATAAGTATAGGAAAAGAAGGGGAGGGGTCAACAAAAGAAAGGTGGCAGCTGTAATCGCTACCGCCGGTGTGGACTGGGATAAGTGGGATGGTGATATTTTTGACTCAACCAGTTTAGAGAGTAGTTCCGCAAATGAGTCCAACCCCAAAAGGGAAATGAAGCAGAAAACAGTGGCGGCTAAGCCCGTTAGAAAATGGCGAGCCGGACCCCACCCGCAGAATCCTGCAGGCGGAGTGGTGAATTTAACCACGCTAGAGGATTACACCCAGCAGGAGGTTGGGGAAATTATTACCTGTTTGAGGCAAAAATCAGGGGAACCTTTATTGACATGGATGGTGAGATTGTTAGATGGGTGCGCTGCAGGGTTGTTGGTAGATTCCACAGACTCACCGCGTTTTCTACCCTTGTCAACTGACACCAATGTACAGGAGGTCTTAAGGGCAGGGCCGCCCCCTGATGACAGTGGTCAAGATGCACAGGTGTCTTTGTTGCACCTAGCAGCCCAAGCATGTAACTGTAAATACCCCATTACCACAGATTGGCCTAGTGAAGAAACAAAGTGGTATACTTTGAGAGAGGCAATTCAAAAAGTCAGAGAGCATGCTATGAAAGAGGCAATTCACGTAGATGCTCCAGGACACATGGGGGCCGTGCCGCTCTCAGTTTCAACTCGAAACATGGTGATTAGAACTGCACCACCTGCATATAAAAGTGTCATTATGACTTTGCTCGTAGGTATGACCGGCAAACCCACTGATGAGGTAGTGGACGCCATTCGGCGACTGGCAGATTTAGGGGAGTGGGACAAGAATGATGACAAGCCACGGGAGAGAGAGGGGCGTAGTGAGAGAAGAACTGAAGGCAGGAGGCAAGATAGTAGAGACTCCCGAGTGTCCCGAAAGGACAGGTATCTGGCTTTGTTAAAAGACAGTGTGCCACGAGAAGAGATTGATGGCATTGAAACCCGAGTAATGTATGAATTATACAAAAAAAGAGGACTTGCAGCCAAGCCAAAGAGCGCTATAAACAGGTTAAGAAACAGGTAGTAACCAAGCCACAGGGGGACTCCTCACCTTCCGCTCCTCCTGTGGAAGAACAAGAAGAAGGGTCTATGGGGACACCTTCCCCGTACCAGCCAACATACGCTGATTTGAGGAAGGTGGCGAGTGCAATGCTAGAGGCGGGGTCAAGTCACACTCATTCGAAATTTGACTAGGGCTACTGCCAAGCTCCGGCAGCGTCTGCTCATATAAAAGTTGATAGGCGGCCCCATGTTGATGTTAAGATTTTTTGGGGGCCAGGAAATACGCAAGGGGTGCGAGCATTGATAGACACCGGGGCGGAGGCCTCTCTCATTCATGGCAATCCAGCATGATTTAAAGGCAAACAATTTACTATTACAGGTCTCGGGGGAAAGGAGACCCCCGCAGTATAAACGAAAGTGGAGATGAAAATAGGCAATTTGAATAGGCAGAAATACCAAGTGTTGATTGTCCCGATACCTGAGTATATAATTGGCTTTGACATTCTGGAAGGGTTGACTTTGGGACTTGGAGGTAAAACCTACCAGTTTGGGGTGAGTGCATTGATCTGTACACCCATTGCCGTAGGCAAATTGAAGATGCCCCCAGTGCAAGTGCCTGTGGCAACCAAGCAGGTAGCAATGAAACAATACTGCATTCCTGGGGGGGACAAGGACATTTCAGACACCATCAAAGAGTATGTGGAGGCGGGTGTGTTACGCCCTATCACCACCGCATGGAACAATCCTCTCTGGCCTATTAAAAAGGGGGATGGGTCGTGGAGGACGACGGTGGATTACCGTGAGTTGAATAAACACACTCCTCCCTTAGTGCCCGCAGTCCCAGATGCCATTACCTTGATTGAGAATGTCCAAAAGTTTGAGGGGACTTGGTATGCAGTGATCGATTTAGCCAATGCATTTTCCTCTGTGCCTATTGCTGAAGAGTGTCAAGAGCAGTTTGCATTTTCTTGGAGTGGGCGTCAGTACACCTTTACAAGGTTACCTATGGGGTACATACATAGCCCGACTATCTGTCACCGGCTGGTGGCAGAGCACTTAGACAAGATACCGTGTAAACCTGACATAAAAATCTCTCATTACATTGATATTTTGATTCAGGGCAAGGATGAGCATAGTGTGCAAAGTCAGTTAGATGTCATTATGGAAGGATTGAAGAAAGAAGGGTGGGAGATTAACCCAAATAAAATTCAAGGCCCAGCTGAAACAGTGATATTCCTAGGGATTCAGTGGCATCATGGGCATCGAGAAATGGTGCCGAAAGCCTGACAGAAAATACTTGAATTCACCACTCCAATGAACAAAAAGCAAGCTCAGCAGTTTATAGGGCTGTTCGGGTTTTGGAGACAGCACATTCCCCATTTAGGGCAGATATTGGCCCCCCTCTACAAGGTGACACGCAAGAAATATGAGTTTCAGTTGGGGGAAGAGCAGCTGAAACCATTTGAGTTGGCGAAAGACACCGTGCAGCAGGTGCTTGATTTATGGCCATTGAAGGAAGGCGAAGTGGAACTGAATGTGTCTGTACAAGACAATTATGCTAACTGGAGTGTGTGGCAGAAACAGGACAGGAAACGTGTGCCATTGGGGTTTTGGAGTCGTAAGTTGCCCGATGCTGGCAACTCATACACTCCGTTTGAGAAGCAGTTGCTGGCATGTTATTGGGCCCTTGTTGATACAGAGCAAATGACGGTGGCCGTTTTGTATTGATGAGGCCAGAAATACCAATCATGCAATGGGTACTGAGCTCTCCTAAAACACATAGAATAGGACATGCTCAAGAAGCCAGCATAATTAAATGGAAATGGTACATTCAAGACAGAGCCAAATCAGGGAAGGGTGGAGTTGCAAAATTACATGAGCAAGTAGCCGACATACCGCCTTCAGATTACATACCACCGGAAGCACCTGAAAAACACGAGTCTTCTGTGAAATGGGGAGTACCTTACAGCGATTAGACCGTGGAGCAAATAGAGCGTGCCTGGTTCACGGATGGCTCAGCCCGATATGTGGGAACTGAGCGATACTGGAAAGCAGTGTCGTACAATCCCAAAACAAAAAAGATGTTGACAACGTCAGGGAAAGGGAAGAGCAGTCAGTTTGCAGAGCTTTACGCAGTTTACCAAGCATTGAAACAAGAGACCCCTGGTCGATGTCATGTGTACACGGATTCATGGTCAGTGGCGAATGGATTGGCGGTGTGGTTGCCAACCTAGCAAAAGAATGGGTGGAAGATTCATTCAAAAGAGTTGTGGGGAAAAGAACTGTGGCAAGATATTGCAGAAATGTTATCACAAAGTGAAGTCACTGTGTATCATGCGGACACGCATTGTGCCACAGACTCATTAGAACGTTGGTTTAATTCTGTTACAGCCGAACACACCAAGATTTCATCTGTGGATGCGGAGGCTTAGGAAGACGATTTGGAGGGTTTGGCCAAATGGGCTCATGAGAAATGTGGGCACCTTGAAGAAAAGGCTACTATCAGGTGGGCACAAGCTCGAGGAATCAGTCTTCCTTTAGAGGTAGTGAAAACGATAATTTTGCAATGTCCAGTGTGCCAACACCAACAGCATAGACCTATCCCTCAGATTGTTCGGGGTACATTGTGAAGAGGAAAACTACCAGGTCAAATTTGGCAGATTGATTATATCGGTCCCATGCCAATCAGTAAAGTTTGTCAGTATGCATGCACTATTGTGGATACATATTCAGGCTATCTGATGGTTTTGCCGTGCAAGCGTGCAACACAGCTGAACACCATCAGGTTGTTAGATCAGATCATATTAAATTACGGAGTGCCTTTGCAGATTCAAAGTGACAATGGGTCACATTTCAAAGGCAAACTGATACAGGAGTATTGCCAGGAAAAGAGCATTGAGTTGCTTTACCAAGTGCCTTATTACCATGCTGCTTCAGGGCTGATTGAACGAATGAATGGGTTGTTGAAAGAACAGCTGCGCAAATCTGAATATGGCAATTTGGCAGGCTGGCGTGATTGTGTGTTTGATGCGGTGCAAGTATTAAACAATAGGCCTGTGAATGAGCATGAAACTCCTTTGATGCGGCTAATGACTCCTACTTTACAGATTCAACCCAATTCAGTCAGAGAAACCCTATTGTACTGGGAAATTACCCTGGGTTCTTTAGCTCCCTATCGGGTGATTCCAGAGTCAGCAGGAGTAGACTTGCATTCCCATGAAGAAATCAGATTAGGCCCAAGAGGGATTGTTGTAATTGAAACAGGGATTGGAGTACAAATTCCCCCAGAGCATATGGGATGGATTGCCCCTAGATCTGGCCTAGCATTGAAGGTAGTTCAAGTGTTGCAAGGGGTAATTGATGCCGATTACCAAGGTGAGATCAAAGTCATCCTGATGAATAGTGGGGACCAATTGTTATCGATCCACAAGGGTGATCAGGTGGCCCAATTGATTATCATTCCCGTTAAGTTGTCCATGATTAAGAAGGGGTAGCCTCCTACAGTGTTAACTACCCGTGGGGATCGTGGTTTTGGCTCTTCAGACAGTATGGTACCGGGTGCGAAGGTGTGGGTGGAAAGGCCAAGTGGCCCACCAGTGCCCACAGATGTCATTGCGTCAGGCAAAGACCAAGTAGTTTTAGTCATGGAGCCCGGTAGAAAGAAATGGCAATATGTGCCCGTGACAAATGTTACCTGAGGGAGTGACTGGTATCTCTTTTCTGGGTTTGCCTTGTAGATCCTGTGTCTCGCTGGTGTAATTGTGGTACTAAATGGACTCCATTTGGGAGAGTTAAACAGCATGCTGCTACCAACGAAAAATGTCACATCTGTGCCAGTGATCAAGGGGATACTGATAGTGATGAGTAATGTTGTCCAAAAGCAGCCTTATGCCGATGCCGAAAAGCCAGCCAGACCGAAGACATGGATTCGTGAAATGCGGCAAACACGTCAGGAGCAAGTGAAAACAACCTTGATGCCAGTCATGCAAGAGGCATCTTCAGGACGGCGAAAACATTCTCCCATGATTACACAAACGGAGAATATGTGGATATATCTGGCACAGCAGGTGCTCAACATAACGCACTTTTGTCTTACTGATGTGCACAATGCTGAAGCCTTACTAACTAGGTGCTTAGTAGCAGTGCCGACGCCAGTTTCGGTTCTAAAGCATATTTTCGGCGTCACACACAATGGTTCTTTGGTTAAAGATTCTGATATTAGGCAATCTTTTTCCGTCTATGAGTACTGCAGGTTTTGCCAGGAAACCGATCTCAAATGGAGAAATTTGACACGTGTTATAACCTATAATATAACCCAAGGTTATGTGTGTTACCTTATGACATGCAATGCACAAGAAATTGGCAAATGCCAACAGCTCGATTTAACCAAACCTCAAAATCATACGATGTTTGAGCAACAATTATGTTTGCGAGTGCCACGCACATGTACCAGTATAAATAATACTATGACTTATAATCATACAGTGATAGCTGCCAGTCATTTGAATCATGTGAAACTTCCAGCAGGATGGCTCTTTTCATGTGGCAACATCACATACACTTATATTCCAGCTAACATTTCCGGAGGTCCATGTGCCTTAACTCGATTAGGACTAATGATGTTCCCTTTACACCTAGCAATAATTCGAGGCAAAAGGTCAACTTTCGAGTCTGTGGGTCTATCTCCCAATTGTGATTCACATGTGCATTTGCTATCAGAAGCTGAGGTTCTAGCATTAACCTTTTCATTAGTGGGAGTTTGGGGTTTAGCTGCTGGGGGATACAAATCTTTGATTAAATTAGCATGTTTAGTAGTCAAAGGCCTTAATCATACTTCTCAGGCACTAGAAGAATTACTCCTTGATAGTCAAGTTATTAGCAAAGCAACTTTGCAAAACAGAGCTGCTGTTGATTATCTATCGCTAAAGCATAATTCAGGGTGTAACGCAGTTGAAGATATGTGTTGTTTCAATCTAAGTGACCATTCACGATCCATTGAAAGTCATATTCGAGGTTTGAGGGATCTCATTTCTCAAGTGTCCCAAGATCATACTGGGAATTGGTGGGATTGGTTATTTTCATGGATTCCTGATGTTGCATTATATTAGCTATCATAATAGCTTGTTGTTGTTGTATTCAATGCATTCCTAATTTAGTTTTAATGTTTCGTCAGTTTCAGAGACAGGCTCCTCTGCCACTGGGCTATGGAAGATAAATATCCAAGGGTAGAATTGTTATGCTTGAGCTAAAACATGGCGCTGGTGCGCAGTGCATCTGGGAGCGCTCGGAGCCATGATGGATATTTACTTAATTCCGCAGTGAAAAGCTGCACACATTTTGCTGAGAGTTAGATTCACGGTGCTGAAGAAAACATGCTTTCCAAACCTGGTATGCAGTCAAGGACATTTCTGCTGGGAAAGCTTACTTTGTTATGTCTTGTTATGAGCGTTGGGACTGTTTTTCTTGGTGCTTGTTTTTAGAGGAGGGAGGCACTTTGCTCCTTTGCTCCTTGAGGGTACTGTCGGTTGACCCAGCTGGCAACCAACAGTTGCTCATCAATGCGCAAGTGGGTTGCCAGAAGGTTTGAGAAATCGCCACCCCTTTTTGAAGTGTGCATACATGCGGAACCCCTGAGCAGTCAGGTGAGACTTCAGCCGGAGGAGGACGCTTTAGTCCGGCATACCTGTGGGCTGTTGTGCTCTCGGCCTGGCTGTTATCGGGGTCTTCCAGCCGCTTCTGGCGAGATGAGGAATCCAGTTACGCTCACAGTGATGTATTTCCTTTTGAATTCTTTGCTTCTTCTGTGATTTATTTCTATGTTATCACTGGTTGCTTCTAAGCTTTGAATAAATAGCCGTATAAGTGCTCATTATTTTCTAAGAGTGTGTGGTTGCAAGTTATTGCGTTTTACTGCGTTCAAAGTATTGGCTCCGTAATTGCATTGGTGATTTATGATTTTCCGTGCACTCTGGAAGAGCAATACACCGTGCTATGTTCTGTTTTCTAGTACTGGAATTAAATCCACCTAATCACCAAGGAGGACATCCTCGGGGAGCGGGAGGAAAAACCCAAGAGATCCGGAGTGTCGCTTCACACTTCCAACCAGAACCAGCGAGGAGAGTGTGTCGCATCAATCGCTGATGGGAGAAGCAACCGGATTTCTTTAAATGGACCGAAGGAAAAATAATCCTACGTGCCCGATTCCCCTACGACTGACGTCACGGTGATGGGATATTTCAACCCATGCCAATGCGCCACACTACATCCCTTTGCCAAATGGGGGAAAGAAAACTGCCAAAAATCGAGGCGCTAACCCTTGTGGGCACCAAATCTGCAAAACTGTGCATGGTTCATAAACCACAAAAGAGCTGCACACCCTGCCACACACAGGCAAAGTTGATATCAAAGCAAGAACTCCCTGCGAGAGAATGCCAGTGGGTGTTATTACCTGTCACATGACTCAAGGCCACAAAAGTGGGCTAAAATCCCAAAATGCCTTTAAATACAGCTTTCTAATCAATGGCAACCTTCAAAGTGCTGTTTTGGTGCTAAATTCAGTCATTTTCCCAGGGAATTATTGAAAAGAAAAGGGTGCTGAAATCATAGATTCTCCAGTGCAGTCAGAGGAATCCAGGTCTCACTGACTGACAGCTGCATCAGAAAATTAGCTGTCAAACCCAGTAAATGTGTGTTTTCGGTTTCCTGATTAAGATGGAAAAATTCAACTATTTAAAGCATGTTTGTGAAGGGTTAATTCTTTTAAATGTCCAAATCACTTATAAACTGTGCTTATATTTTATATGTGTGAAATGAAAAGACTTTAATTTAAAGGAACCCAGTCTGGAGCTAATCAACTATTTAATTCTGATCTGACAGCCCAGCCTGGGAAAGATTCACACTTCAGTTTGACAACCCCTTGCTACAGGAAGGCTAATGGATGCTTAATGGTTCCCGCATATTGACAACAAGGAGCACAATGAGACTTCATTAGACATTCGTCTTGTGGCTGAGCCAAGAACAAAGGACAGGCTCTGCAGGTGAGGGACAGGATGCTTCCCTCTACACCCCACCCTGATCAAAGGGATGTGACAGCTGCTGTTTGTTGAAAGGAGAAAAAAAACTCTGAACTTCTTGGTGTTTAAATCTATATTTGTGGTTAAGCTTGCAACTCTTTAACTGTGCAACCTAAAGAAGGATAAGTCTGAAAATTAGTAGATGTTAATCTAATTTTAGGCTTTTGCTTTTAAGACATTGATGAAACCTGCACCAGTTAAGGAACCAAAGTTACGAAAAAATCCTTATGGTAGTAGAACTATTAATGTTGCAAGCCTAAGATTGTATGTGCGTGATCCACTGATAAGCGTCCAGAGGTGTACCGAATTAGAAATTATTAATCCAAACAGTTATGATTAAAAGTGATGAAATCCCATAGAATGAGAAAGACAGCTCTACCTGAGATGGGAATTGGATGCCAGGATAAACCATAAAAAATGTAATCCATATGTCTGATTTTAGAAGAGGGCATAATTGTAAAAATGTGTATTTATGGGAGAGCTAAATTGTGGTCAAAATCAATGTGGGAGTTCCTAAATCACATTACCACCAACCAGGACAAATCATGTGCCTTCAACCACTCACAGCCGTGGGGGTGTGTTTTGAAATTCCGCCCACACCATAAACTTGGGGATGACATTTGATAGTATAAATATAGGAACTTCACAAAACATAGAGACTGCTTCCTGAACACCTCCAGATTTCCACACAGCACCTTGTTCCAGAACTCTTCATCTTGTAGCTGACTCCAGACTTCTTTGAAGATCCAGATTTTTTTGCAGAATCTAGACTTTAGCATTGCTAGCTAGACCCAATTTCAAAACATCCAAAACTTAAAAGAATAATTCTGATTCAGCTTGGCTTGCTACCATTAAGGCTAGCCTGCTGAAACTAGCATCCTGTAATCTGCCGTGTCCAGTGACCAGAAGGGCCCATCCAAATCCAGTCTGAGGCGCAGTCCAAAACTGACCAGAACCATGCCGCTGATCCAATCCCTCCAGAGGTGCCCTGCTGCCGGTAAAACTGATCCGACCCAATGACCAGAGCTGACGGTCCAATTTAATTACAAAGGACTGTAAGTATTAATAGGAAGAACAGTAACCTATAGTATATCTGCATTGTATTATCCCAATCTCAATCCACCCCACCTTTAAATTCAGACCCCTACTATCCTTAGAATCCTTCTTGCGCTGATTTTTCTCATCTGTGTTACAAAACCATAACTCCTTAGTGATTTTGAGTAACTAAAGTAAATCCCAGAACGAAATCGAGTATCCACCACGTGAATGATTGCGCTGGCCACGTAGCTGTGAAGATTCATGTATGGCCTCCTCTTTTTCATAGTCATTAATATAGTGTAATAAAACGTATCTGTTATTTTTAAAACCGAATTCCTGTTCCATTTTCGCACCTATTTTGCAAAAACGCCTCTCACTTAAACCTCCATAACTTCTTCAATTTTAAAGATAGAAATTTCAACTCTCACTGATACCTAAGACTGCATCGTTTTCCCATTTCAAAGTGTTTCTTCCATCCCATCCTGATCGAAAGTGTGTACTGGTGTTTATATTATAGTTCATGTGTGTTAGGAACTGTTTAATGTTGCATTCCTTAGAATTTTTCTCCATTTAAGCATGATTACACCCTTTTGCATTATTTTACAAAGCGATTGTCACCTGTCAGTTTAAAAGTTTCACTTTCCAAAAACGGTTTTCTGTCTTGTTTGGGATGGAAAGATTTCCTTAGAGCTCTAGACATTGTCTTTCATTCCTGAATACCTGCTGATTACTTACATCTGTGTAGGATTGCTCATTTGTATTTACAAAAAAACTTTGCTGGGGGAATATTAACCTAAACGCTATCTGTTCACAAACCAAAACTGTTATTTTTCCTGTCTTTTCTATTCTGCCTTATTATAAGTGAATTCAATTGCTTTGCATATTTTCTGAATTATATTATCACCATTCCGTGATTGCTGTCCCATATATATATTAAACTTATGTGTGATATGAATATTAAATAAATAAATAAATAAATATTTACCTTTACAAACTAGCCTGATTCCTGGTTCAGTGTGACCTGGGGGGTATTTTGAGACAGATGTGATATGAGTGGAATATCATTCAGAATATTGAACTTATAGACAAAAATAAATGAGGGTTTCATTGCGCACTACATGCACTACATGCTACTACATGCTAGGTGAGACCTGGGTGTGTGCCTGATTGAAATCCTTTACACCTGCAGCCAGGCGATCCTCCCTTGCTTTTCCACCCCCAGTATCAGGATCCAAGAGCAAACGCCTTTCTCTGGCCACCTGTGCAGATTATCCAAGAGGAGTAGGAATGAGAATACCCTCGGGTTTCTCACAGCACATACACGGCACCCCCAAGCATGCATTCACACTTACATTCATACAAACATACAATACCTGCAAGCACACAGATAAAAATCCTATTGTCCCTTACCTATTTCCCTCTAATCTCGAAAGGATGGCAAATACTTAGCTGCTCTCTATGCCTCCAGCTCCCGTGCTCCACACAGATAGAAAGCAGGAAACAAGGCGAGCTTCCAGGTTCCTGACATGCGCTGAGGAGCCGGAGAGTAACCCCTGGTAGCTTATTCTTAAATCCTCTCTATTTTGTGGAATGTGCTTTAAAATACACCATTGGCCTATGATGTTTGCAAATCTTCATAGGTGAAAAGTATTATTAATATTTATAGGATATCAACAAATCTATTGGGTGTGTTATATCACGATATTGCACAGTATTTAACAGCAATCTCACCTCATAACTCCTATTTTGTCTTGTTTTTACTAGGGACATGACTCCCAAAAGTAAACTTCTGGATAAGAGCCTGACATTAAAACTCTAAAGAGAAATTGACATTCTGAATAACATCTTGATGCGCTTTTGATTAGTAATCCTGCTTACTTATTTATAAAGTGTATTCCGTTTGTGTAGATGTACAACATTTATTCCTTCAATCACATACAGACAGATTAATGCCTTCATAGATTTGAAGATTATACATTGAAAGTGCTGTGCTAGCTGACCAGCAACATTGACACATGTAAATGCCCACTCATCTACTGAGTGGGCATTTACAGGATTTGGGTTGGCTATACCTGATCTACGCCTCTCAAATACATATTGTTCTACCTGTTCGATGCAGTGGCCAACGATACAAACTGTCCTTCGGCTTACCATTCCAGACAGCGAGTATCTAGGTTTTTGAAGGGTTCATTTTAAGATGTTTGGCCTTTGAACAAGCGGCAAGAGCATGTAATGAGTACTGTAAGCCAATGAGTGTTCGGTCCAAGATGACAGTGTCATCAGCATAACTAAGCCAAAGTATGTGATGTTTATTGTTAGAATGGATTTGTAAACTCTGGCCTGGTGGACAGATGTTTAGGAGGCCACCCTTGTTAGATGAACAGGGGAACACTTCTGGGAAGATAGCCAGACTAATTCATGGTAGCTTGTAAAGCAGTCAAGGCTACATCTCAGGAGAGGTGAGGGCGATCAGGGGGCTCCAATGAGCACACACAGTGAAACGCAAATAATTACAATCAGACGGTAGTATACGAAAATATACTATTCATCACAGTCCCAATAACAACACAAATGAATACTGAAATGCAATATTAAAACACCACACAACCAACACAATGTGTAATATATATATATATATATATATATATATATATATATATATATATATAGTCACAGAGTCAGTACACGGAAGTGAATGACTCCACCAATACCTGCAAAGGAAAAGGGTAAATCAGTTTTATAGCACAGACGGTCTTCAGACATGGCAACCCTAACTTTCATAAATCCAGCCCTAAGATGGATGCAGCCTTGTGCTTAATGTTGGATGCGCTCGTAAAAGCGCCTGGTCGTTCGTAAAGTTCACGAAGTACTTCTTAGGTGGCAGGAAAAAGTTAAGGGGAGAATTCTGAAGGAGTGAAACAGGTTCCAAAAGTGATCTTCTACGGCAAACAAAGCTGTTCCCTTACCTTCAGAGGGCTTTAGGGAACCCAAACATTCCAAGCCAAAATAAAGGCCAAAATAACCTTGTGTTTGGATGAACAAACGGCCTCCGGTAAGTGACTTCACTACTCGCCACCCTAAGCTCGGTTTTGGCCCAGACATGGCAGGTCTAGAGGTGGCCATCAGAGGTTCAATTTCCTGCCCTCAGTACGGCTTCCAGATGCACAGGCATTGCGGTTGCAGACACAGGTCCGGTATGGGACAGGAGCTGCTACTCGTGATTCGGACGAAGAATGAAGAAAACACTGATGCAGCAGGCTACAGAGCACTGGAAGGAACACGGGAAAACCACCTTCAGCAACCGTCACTGTCGAACAGTGATACAGGGGTACTCAATTCTTGCGGTATGATGCAGCCACCTATGTCGCAACCCAAAAGTGCTCGGATGGTGAAATTTGATAGAAGGGTGCTCCCCCAAATCTCAGAGCGAAACTCTAAATGGTGATGTTCCTGTTCAGTAACCTAGATTGAACTACTCCCATTGTGTCTACCAATACCCCATCCAGCCACCCTACCTGCACTCTCTCAACACTGAGCCTACCCTGACTCTCTCTATTACCCATACTCTCTCTACCCCCACCCACTTACCCTACCAACGCTCTCTCTACCTCTAACCACCAACCCTACCTCCACTCTCTTTAACCCACCACCCACCCTAACTTCACTCTCTCTACCCCTCACCCTACCCTAATCTCTCTATCCCACCCTCCCACCTTTCCCCCACTCTCTCTACTAACACCCACACACACTACCCCCACTCTCTCTATGTCATCATGCCTACCCCCGGTGACCCCGACCAGGTCCAGCAACCCCGGAAGCAGGCATCAAGTTATTTTGGGCAAGCCCAAAAACCCCTGCTAGGGGCTGTTTGGGTGCGGTCCTGGTGCCTATGGCGCCAGGCTCATAGAGTAGAACTTACCTGATGCAGACCATGCTGCAAGCATACCTGATGCAGACCATGCTGCAAGAGCTCCAAGCCAAATGAGGCTTGGAAGGGACTATTTTACCTAGGGACTATTTTTTTACTCGGGCGGGGCTGGGGAGGAATACTTACCTGGGACTACTTTGGAGGCTATTTAAACCATGCCTCGTATTATTCTGCATCCAGCAGCGTAACGCTCACCGTGCCTGCAAGTCTGCATCCAGTCTTCTGCCACGCCCGCCTCGAGTTTGGAGTTCCTAGAAAAAGGGAGAAAGAAGGAGAAAAGGTTAGAACAAGAGCAATACCTTTGATCCTTACCTGAATTCCCGATCCATCGCGCCTTCGAGCTGGAAGAAAGAAGTTATTTTATGCGCGTCGCCTCGCCCGCTGCAGCGCCGCGCTGAACTCACCGGCCTTCGCAGCATCTTCACATTCCACCGCATCCTCCTGCATGTTCCCACTGCATTCCGGCACCGAAGGAGTAGACAAGAACAGCAAGGTGAGCCAAGGGAATACACAGAGGAATATTAGTAATCCCCCATAGACTTACCTGATTTTACCACCGGGGGTACTATTCCTCTTCACGGGTCGGCGTAGCTTCCACTGCATCTTCACCGAACCCCGGCCCCTAAGGGGAAACAAAAGGACAGAAAGGTGAAACAAAGGGACTATCAAGGGGAACCCTCCTCACCACATTAGACTTACCTGATTTTACCGCCAGAGGTATTATTCCCCGAGACTTCATACTTTCTCTCAGTGCCTGAATAAGGGAGAAAGCAACAGGTTACATATTGACATTATTTATCGAACTGTGTTGGATATACAAATCCTTACCAGAATATTACCGGTTGCCACGAGGAACTCTTCACTAGGGTCAAGCTGCAATCTGCAAAGAATCGGACACGAGTGAAAGTCAGGCATTTGAACTCTTACGAACTACATACTTTTCGGAGTCAATATTGTTCTGGAACTCACCAATCCCTTCGAGCCAGTGAAGCAACTGGTTATCAACGCGCCCCTGCGCTCAATGCAGGATGGAGAGCTCATCTTTTCAAACCATCAGGTGAGACTATAAGAGGGGACATCAAAGGTGATCCGTGGGGAGAACAGCGGGGGTGGGGGGATTTACACTCAACTCCACGGATGGTTAATTCCCTTTCTCCATTTGCAGAAGAATATTCCTACGGGCCAAGCAAACGAAGCTAGGTGGGCCAGTCCAGTCCGTAATCTCGGCCCTACGCGTCACATTGGTGGAGACCGCAGCTGTCCAGTTCAGATCGACGCCTCTGTGGGAGCCAGGTGAGCGTAACACTCTAACTCCACCCATCCCCACTTTCTCTACCCTTACCCAGCCCCACTTTACCCCCACCGAACCACTGTACCTCCACTCTCTGTGCTCCCACCCATCCAGTCTACCTCCACTTTCTCTGTACCCGCACCCACTTACCCTTCCTCCACACTATCTAGCCCCACCCAACCTACATCCACTCTGTATACCCCCGCCCACCTAGCCTAATGTTAAGTCTGCTGTGAGTGTGAACCACAACCTCAACGTAACCATGGAAGCCGCATGTACACAACCCTCCCATCTTAGTTGGTATGAGATGCCTCCTTATATACACAGGCCACCTCGAGGAAACACATGGGGGGAAGAGTGTTAGGGAGAGGTTCTGGAAAGGCAATGGGAAGTAGGGAAACCAGAAAGCGGATTAGAGGAAACATAATGGATAGTGATGGGGAGATTGGGGACAAATCACCATCTACACACTACACCTGCCTTAATACCTACACACTAGAAACCTAGCGCCTACAATGCACCTTTAGATACTGTAAACTAACATAGCCTATATTCTCATAACTCTGATACTCCAAATGCCTGAATTGTAATCTCCGGAATCTTGCACGACATTCCCAACTACAGTACAAACATAACATATCCTATTCATTCTCTCAGGACTCTTGTCGATGGAGATAAGACATAACATAAACCAGGACAAACCCACATAACCCTCATCATGTGTTCAGCTCTTACCAGAGTCCATAATCAGCAAAAACATCAATCTAAGGGGGAAAATAGGAAGCATTACAATACAGAGGGTCACTCTCTCAGTTTTCCAATTCCATGTTAATCCACACAGAACCCCACACAGTATTCTTTAGAGCACTTAACTGAGGCCTCCAGACCCGCTGGCGAATCCAGAGGCAAATGTAGACCTGCTGAAATGATGAGCCGTCACGCTGAACTCGTCTGACTCCCAAAGCCCTTAGTGTTTTCACTCCTGTGGCCAGGGCTGGTAGCATTGCTGTGTAGTGAGCGTCCGATGTTTGCCGAGCCCCCCCCCCTCATTATGTGTCACCACCACTCCTGCAGGGACACGAAGTGAGCAGAGGCCTTCTTGCAATCCTCAGACTCGGGCCGCTGACAGTTGCATCAACCCTGATTGCTAGCACCAGTGAAAGGGAAGACCTCCATTTTCACTGCGTGTGTGCTACCTGACCTGGCCCTCAGCCCGCTGGTAAGTGGGTTTTCAGGTCGGGCCAATGGAGGGATTCCTGACACTTACTCCACTCTCTCTACTGACACCCTCCCATCGTACCCCCACTTTCTCTAACCCTATCCACCTTCTGTACCACCACTATCTCTACCCCACAAACACACCATACCCCCATTCCCTCTACGCCCACCCACTGACCCTACTTCTACTCACTCTACCCCCACCCTACATATACTCTTTCTACGTACATTCACTCTCTCTATACCCACTGTGAGAAACCAAAGCTTGTCTCACCTACTAGTCCCTGGGGATCTCAATCTCAGGTGACCAGGGCACAACCATCGCCTTGGAACCAGACCCGGGGGGGTGGACCAGTGGGGGAGAATCACCTGGGTGAGGGGTCTTCGGGAAGTGAGACAGCCGATGGTGAAACGCAGTATTCCCCCCTTGTTTGTACAACTAACCCATCCTATTTTTTAGGATACCCTGAGGTCCCAACCCCCAACCCCCTTTCTGCACAAACACTGGGTCGGTGAAGAGGGCGACTGAGAGAACAAGACTAAGGGCCTCATTACAACCTTTGCGGAACGTGTTAACGGGCTCTGATAATGGAGGCGGACCCGTTAAACCCGTTCCGTGAAATTACGAGGTCCCCTTGCGGGACCCGGTAAGGACGCCTGGTAAAACCAGGCATCGTTACCGGGTCCCACGAGGGGAAGAGGGAGCTAACAGGCCAGTCATAATCGACCCGTTGTTAGCTCCCTCTCCCATTCCCATTGAGCCATATGGGGGCTCAAATGGGAAAGGGGAACGTCCAGGTCCGGGTTCCCAGAGGGAGGAATTACCGGGCCCCCCGAACTCGGAATGGCCCGGTAATTTCCCATTCAGGGAACCCGGTAAAGGAGCCCGGTTTGGCGGCAGCCATGCAGCTAATAGCTGCATGGCTACCACCAAACTCGTAATGAGGCCCTAACTCTTATACATGACACTGGACATGCCCCACTAAATCAGGTCAGTGTCATGGCCACTGGACAAGGGGCCAGTCCTTCTTCACCCCCAGGGTCCAAATGGACCCAGTCCTGGCGCCTCTGGTACCAGGCTCATGTAAAAGTGTGCCTTGGAAGGCACGTGCCAAAGTCCCTGGGAAGGGCAAGGTGGAGTCAGTAGGCGGGGCTAAAGGGAGGGGCCAGAGCCAGCCTATGTAAGTCCAACCCATCCACGTGCCTTCGCTTCGCGTTATTCTGCTTTCAGCAGCGTAACGCTCTCCGCTGTGCTTACCTGGGTTCCTGCAGCTCCATTCCCAAAGACATCTCTGGAAGCATTCCTTACCTGCTTCCAACCGCTACATCGCTGTGCTCGCTGCTTACCTGAACCCAGCTACTCCATCGCTGAGGGCGCGTCTTACCTGCTGCCAGCCGCTACATTGCTGTGCGCACCTCTTACCTGATCCAGCTACTCCATCGCTGTGAACGCTTCTTACCTGCTGCCAGCCACTACATCGCTGTGCGCGCCTCTTACCTGATCCAGCTACTCCATCGCTGTAAACGCTTCTTACCTGCTGCCAGCCACTACATCGCTGTGCGCACATCTTACCTGCATCCCCTCACTGCCAGAGTCGGAGCCTTCATCTTACCTGATCCGGGTGCCCAGCTATCCGGAGCTCCACTTCTCTCCATTTCCTTCGCGGTATCTTCATTCTGCAACCGCAGATCTTCATCAAGCATCCGGACGCCATTCTTTGCCGTCGGCCTGCACCTGCAAGGAAATAAAGACACAACAGGTTAGAAATCATACGAATAACGAATGCTAGGCCGCACCATTCAAGGCACTGGGGTTTCCTTATAAAGACCAATTTACCTGCCATATTTGAAGCTCCATCAGTCTCAAGGGGTTCTCCAGATCCTCCTTGGCTCCGATTTACTTCTTCATACCTATGGGGACAGAATGAGACATTGCAAGAATTATTATTGGACAATATACAGACCGTCAAATCGAACAATAGTCATAAGTAAAGACTTACCTTCCAAGTGGATTGGTCGCAGCTGGTCTGGATCAACACTTCCACGGGCCAGTGAAGTAAGTCGGTCCGTTCTATGCGCCCCTGCTAGGAGAAGCAGGACAGATAGCTCAACATTACAAAACAACAGGTGAGCTCGTATGGTAAGGCACTTGCACACTGGATTTTGGCACGAAAGGGTTGAGGGAGATCACCACAACCCTACTCCATTTTCGTTGCCGGCAGCAATCGGGAGGGGAAGACGATTCCGAGGAGCCAGGTCAAGGGAGGGCTCCAACCGTGCCCCAACACCCCCGCGGAGACCAGGTGAGTGTAACAGAACGCAAAGCCTCTCCAAATCTCTGCCTGGGCATTATCGAAACTTCTGAAACTGACCAGTTAGCCCAACTATTGGGGGAGCTGTGGGCTGAGGTGCATGCTTCACGACAAGAGACTAATTCCCTGAGGAGAGACCTTATTATAGCCCGAGAACGAACTGATGATCTGGCAGGGCAAATGCTTCAGGCACACGCAGGACAAGTCCTGTTACCCGGGGTTACACCAACTCCTTTATCGCAGCCCTCACCACCAGTGCAGGTGGTACTCCCAGGGGCGGTCCCACTTGCCCCACCCGAACGCTTCTTTCCAGACCCGAACAAGTACGCTGGGATCATGAACCAGTGCCGCCTCCACTTTTTGCGCCGACCAGGAGCCTTCCCTAACAGCAGTGCAAGGGTGGCCTTTGTGCTTTCTTTTTTTTTTTTTTCAACATTATTTTTATTCTTTTTGGCATAACAAGTCATACAGGTTCTCTGAGTGTTACATGCTTAGTAAGCTTGTTATAGCATTAGAGAGAGGAAAACAACACTGGATGTAACTGAGCCTTAACAAATTATGCGTTTTCTTCAAAAACAAAATTGTTAATAACAACTGAGGAGGGGGAAGGGGAGTGGGGGACATGGAGCTCTATACACAATAGGAACAGAAGACTGCTTAGTTCAACGGTGGAGTCGTTTCAGAGGATCAGGGTGACTCTACGGCTGGGTTAAGGGTGGGTTCTTCGAAGCAGTCTCTGCAAGGTTAGGGAGGCTAGATTGATTGGCTATCAGTGGCTCAGGGGTGTGGAGGCACCCAATGGCGCCTCAAGCCTAGTTTTAGTCTTGTTCTTTTCACTCCTGGGTTTCCATCCAGCGCAGAGTTGGGGGCTGTCTTGCCACCCCCGGGAATTGTTGCACATAGTCCAGGAAGGGGGCCCATATGTGTTCGAATTTGGGCTAATTGCCTAGTCTGATGGCTGTGACTTTCTCGGCTGCCACAATTTCCCAGCATTTGGACCACCACATGTGCGTGGACGGGCCCTCTGGGTTTTTTCAGAGTCTGGCGATGGCAATTTTGGCGGCTATGAGTAGATGGGAGCATAGGTCCGCCAGGCAGCCTGTAAGGGGGAATTGGCCGTCTCCTGTCGCCCCTAGCAGCACGATTCCTGGATCCCAGGGGATGTTAAGCCCGGTGATTGCTTTAATCTGTTCCAAAATATTCTTCCAGAATAGGGCGGCTTTTGGGCAAGACCAGAAGAGGTGGAACAGGGTTCCTCGTTCTGGGCACCCTCTCCAGCACTGGGCAGGGATCACTGGGTTACACTTGTTTAGAATGACAGGGGTTCGGTACCATCTGTAGCAAACTTTAAATGCACTTTCTTTGTTTGTCACACATTTTGAGATTTTTTGTGCTCGGGACCATATATGGTGCCATTCCTCTGGTTCAATCGGTCTTCTGATGTCTCCTTCCCATTTCAGCATATATGGTTCTTTTTTAGTGGGGTCTGCTCTGTCTAGAATTTTGTACAGTGCGGAGATTTTCCCTCTCGGGGGATTTGCTGAGAGGGTGAGTTCTAATGCCGTTAGCTCTCTGCTGCTCTGTTTCCTGACCTGCGGGTTCGACAGCCAGTGCCTCAGTTGCGTGTAGCGAAACCTTTCAGTTTGGGGATCTTGAATTTTGCTTTGCACTCCTCAAAGTTTAAGGGACAGCCATTCTCGAAGAAATCTGCCATAGTTTCTAAGCCTCCGGCTCTCCACTCCATGCACTGGTTTGGTGAGACTCCCAGGGAGAAGTCTGGGTTCTCCCAGATTGGTGTGAGGGGACCCATTGTACCCCTACATTTCCACTGGTGGGCTGCCGTTTTCCAGCTGGCAACCGTGTTCCTTGTTGCTGGTAGGGGGCCCAAGTCTTGGGTCCTTTTAGATTCTTTGGAGTGGGGCAGAGATTCTAGCGGGGCCTTACTCCAATGTTCTTCCAGTTGTAACCACCTGGGGCGGTTAACGCTGAGCTTCCAGGCGAAAGCCGAGGCTAGCTGGGCTGCTAGACAGTACCTTGCTACTTCTGGGACCCCCAGGCTACCCAAGGCAGCGCTTCTGATCATTATGCGTTTTGGGATACGAGACTTCTTTCCTTCCCAGACGAGGTTCAAGATGTCTCCTTGCAGCCTTCACAGGGCCTTTTCCCGGATCGCCACAGGCAGTGCTTGTACGTAAAATAGCAGCCGTGGGGTTAGATTAATTCTTATTGTTGTAATTCGGCCAAACCAGGAGATTTCTTGTTTTTTCCATCGGTTGATGTCACTTTTCAGGTCCCTGAGGAGTGCCGGGAAGTTTGTCTTATATAGCTTCTCAGTTTTGTTGGGCATCCGAAATCCTAGGTAGCTGATGCTGCTTTTTACCCAGGGGATCCAGAACTCCTCTTCGAGATTGGATTTGGGCTTACTTTGAATGTTGATGCCCAGTGCTACTGATTTGGAGATGTTTATAGTAAACCCTGAGGCTGCCCTGAATTCTTCGAGAATTTGCCATAGGGCTCTTATTGATTCTGCTGGTCGGGTGAGTGTGAGGAGCACGTCGTCCGCGTATAGGGCGATTTTTTGGCTTCTCTTTTGAGCGTGAGGCCGGGTATTGATGGATTTCGGCGGTCCCTGTTCGCAAATGGCTCCATTGATAGGGCAAAGATAAGTGGGGAGAGTGGGCATCCTTGTCTCGTGCCCCTGGTTATGTTTATACTGCAGGATTTGGCCCTGTTAAGGCGTATGCTCGTAGAAGGTCTTTGATAGATGGCTAGGACCCATTTTACGAAGTTTGGGCCGAAGCCAAAATGCCGTAGGATTTCCTCCACGTAGCCCCAATCGAGCATATCGAATGCCTTATGCGCATCTAAGGAGAGGACTGTTAGCCTTGAGCCCAATCTGTCCGCTGACTCTATGATGTTAATGGTTCTGCGGATATTGTCATGGGTGCCCCGTCCTGGGATGAAGCCTGCTTGGTCTGGATGAATGATCTCTGGGAGGGAGGGGGCCAGCCGGTTTGCCAGAATTTTGGCAAATATTTTCACATCGTTTTTTAGGAGCGTTATGGGTCTGTATGATGCACATAGCGTTCAGTCTTTCCCCGGTTTTGGGATCAGTACTGTTATTGATTTGTTCATAGACGCTGTCGTGGAGCCAGTGGAGAGAAATGAGTTGAATAGATTCGCCAGCTGCGGTGCTAGCAAGTGAGCAAACTTCTTGTAGAATTTTGAAGATAGACCGTCTGGCCCGGGCGTTGTGTTTTTCAGGTGGCGGATCGTTTCGCTAACTTCTTCCGCTGAGATTCGGCTCTCCAAGTCCGAGAGTGAGGGGGATGGCTGTGGCTTTGGGATGGGGGCCAAGAATTGAGTAATGGCTGGGGTTAATGCCGGAGGTCCTGCCATGATTTCCTTGTGGTGCTGCACCATTATCTCAAGCTTTTCAGGGTCCAGATGGTGTAAGGAGCCGTTTTTGTCCAGCAGGGCTGGGATGTGGTTCCTGGTTTGAAGCTTTTTCAGTTTGTGTACTAGGAACCGGTTTGCTTTGTTGCTGTTAAGGTAGTAGTACTGTTTAGTATAGGTTAGTGCTCTAGCGGCCCGGTCTGCCAAGTGGATCTCCAGCTCTCTTTTTGCTCTTTTTAGTTCTCGGTGCGTTGTTTTCACATAATGTTGTTTGAGCTTGTTTTCTAGTTCTGCGAGTCTTTCCTCTAGCTTTCGTTGCTTCATCAAATTATGGCACTTGAGTCTAGCTGTTGAATCCCTCGCCACCCCTCGGATTACCGGCTTCATGGCATCCCACACTGTTGCTATTGAGGCGTCTGGGGTTGTGTTCTCGGTGAAATAATTCTGAATCGCCTCCGCAAGGTCAGAGCTGGCCGATAGGTCGGTAAGGATGTAGTCTTGCAGCTTCCATTGCCTCTGAGTAGGTTCAGGAGCTCCGTGAAGAAGCAGCATCATAGTGATTGGCGCGTGGTCCGAGATTGCAATGGGTCCGATTTGGATGTTCTCCACGCAGGGGGCCATGGTGTTAGCGGCAAGCAGGAGGTCAATACGCGAATAGCCTCTGTGTACATGTGAAAAGAAAGTGTAATCTCTTTCTCCCTGGTTGCGTAGTCTCCATATGTCTATGGTCTCGGTTTCCCGCAGGAATTCAGGCAGGGCCAGAGATTTGCCGAAGTCTTCCCTCGAGGCTGGAAGCGTCTTATTCACCCTCAGGTCTGGGGGGAGGTTGAAATCCCCTCCGATTAGCAAGTGGCCTGCGGAGAAGGCCGTGATGGTTGGAAGAAGGCTCCAAAGGAATTGGTCTTGCTCTTTGTTTGGCCCGTAGATTGCCACCAAGGTAAACAGTAGTTCGACTAAGAGTCCTTTCAGGAGCAGGAATCTACCTTCCGGATCTCTTTTGATGGTGATCTGTGTTAATGGGAGATTTTGGCCTAGTAAGATAGCGACTCCTCTCTTTTTCTGTGTAGCTGAGGCGAAGTAGCATTTCGGGTAGCGTCGGAAACGTATTCGCTTTTCATCTTCCGCAATCAAGTGGGTTTCCTGGATGAAGACAATGTCAGCTGATAATTGGTCTAGTTTGTGTTCCACTGACTTCCGCTTTCTTGGTGCGTTGAGCCCCTGCACATTGCAAGTCGTAATAGTAAGTGTTTTTTCTAGCGAACCCATCTTTAAGTCCTAAGTAGGACGCTTCGTAGTCTTCCTTAAAGATTTCTTGTTCCATGTCTTCTGGTGTTGTGTTCCGCCATGCTCCCCTCTTTATGAGGATTAGCCCCCCTCCTCGTACCCCCATCCCTCCCCTCCCCCCGCCCCCCAACAATAACCAGGTTTCCGGACCAGCCTTCGACCAACGGGGCATCCGGCCGGACCGGTGTAATAACTCTGCTTGGAGGCAAGCATTGCCTCTTCTGTTGACCAGTAAAGTTCAGGTTGAGTCTAAAAAATGTGTTTGATGGAGTCAGTTTAAGGACTTTCGGCATCCCGCTCAACGGTTGTTATCCCTTTTAGACTTGCCCGGTGGGCCTCGAGGTCTGCAGCGCCCCGATATCTTGGTCCAGGCTCTAGTGTGGTCTCCACGGGATCTCCCTGGGGCCTCCGCAGCTTCAGCGGGGGACCCCTCCTCGCCTTCCGGATTCATTAATCGCTCGGCTTCTCTAGTAGAGGGGATTATCCAAGACCTGCCCTGCCAATTGAAGATTAGAGCTGCAGGAAAGCCCCAGCGGTAGGTTGTTTTCCTCTCACGCAGCCATTCGGCGAGGGGCTTAAGGGCTTTCCTTTTTGCGAGAGTAGACGTTGCCAGGTCCTGATACAGGGATATTTCGGCATCTCGGAAGCTAATTCGGGCCGAGCTTCTGGCTTCATGCATGATTTCTTCCTTTACTTTGTAGAAGTGGATTCTCGCTAGAACGTCCGGCACAGAATTTGTGTTTTGTCTGGCTCCAACCCTGTGAACCCTATCCAGTTCCAGGGGGGCTCCGTCTGGGAGTGTTAGGATGAAGCGAAATAGGTAATTGACATAGGAGTTGAGTTCTTTGTCAGGGACAGAGCTCGGTATGCCCCTCAAGCGGATATTGTTGCGCCTGACCTGTTTTCGGCTTCTTCTTGTTTGTTCTCGAGGGCTTCGCATCTGGCCTCCAGTGAGGTGAGTCTATCAGCCCCTTCCCTGATCTCGAAGTTTTGCTCAAACAAGGTGGTTTAAATTTCTTCTGTTCTGGTTTCGACTTCCCCCACTCTTTTGTCCAGGGACGCAATTTTGCTTTTCA
Source organism: Ambystoma mexicanum (assembly GCF_040938575.1). NCBI lineage: Eukaryota > Metazoa > Chordata > Amphibia > Caudata > Ambystomatidae > Ambystoma > Ambystoma mexicanum. The sequence goes on from NC_090927.1 coordinate 857,242,390, forward strand.
GTTCTTCTGTGCCCTTGTGATACTCCTTAGTTATGGCAGATAGGGGCTCTTGGAGGTCAGCTTTCGTCGCTCCTTGGGTTGGTGGCTCGTTGTTGGGGTCAGAGGATGCACCCGCAGTGTCGTTACGCTCCCCTTTCTTAGTCTTTTCGCCCATGGTGGTGGATAGTAGGGTCGCTATGTCGGTTTGCTTGGATGATTTCAGATTCCTGGACATTACTCCTTTTGACTTAGGCGGGAGCTTGTCCGTCCCTCACCCGAGTTGGGTTGTATTAGGGCACCTGGGCCCCTCCCTGTGACCCCCCGGCTGGGCAGGTTTGTGTATTGTCTCTGCTGTGGGGCGACCCGAATAGTCGGCTACTGTGTTCTTTCAGAGTCTTGGGGTTCTGGTGGAGGGCAGCAAGGCCATGGGACGCCCTCGGGCGGATCGCTTCTCTGTGGGCTTGATGTAGACTATGGGGGAGGGCGCGGAGGGACCCTCAGGGCCGAGGGACTCAGTGGGTGGGGAAGGATGCTGCCTCCCTTCCCAGTTCGTGCCCCTGTCTCACTCTAGGATGGGTCCGCGGTCGAGCGGGCACCTCCCCTCTTCGCCTGGAGCCGGATTGGGGAGGATGGCATACTGACCCAGGAAGCTTCTACTTGTTGCGGCAGGTGCCGCCCTACCTTCCTCTGGGAGCGGGCACCGGAGTTCGCACCAACAGGATCGTTGAGGGGCCTCTCTCCCCCCGGCTTCAGGCACTGCTGGTGACGGACTAGTGGAGGACGCTCCCTCATGCCCCCAGCTCCAGCTGGGACACAGGGGGCTCTGGATCACCCACGGACCTCTGCGGCTACCAGCGACAGTGAGCTGATGGGTCCGGGAGGGGGGCCCCGAGCCACACTCCTCCGTGGCAAGACTCGCTCCTCCGCTGCTGATGACTCCAAGACCCGGTGGGCCGACCCTCTCACACCCGAGCGGGGGGTCACCAGACTCCACCAGAGGAGCGGCCTTGTTTGCTGCTTTGCATGGTCAGGGCCCAGCCACAGTGGACGGGGAGCTGGTGGGAGGCAGGGCTCCGTGCCGTAAACCTCTGGGGCCGGACCTGCCCTAATGCCACGGATGATAGCTGGAAGCTCCCCCGCAACGGAGCGGGAGGGTTCTTTGGGCCTGGTCTGAAGGTAGGACCCGCGTTTTCAGTGACGGGCCCTATGGATGCAGTTGCTGCGGGCGCCGCGGGTACTGATGCTCCCCCAGGCCTTTGGTATTGAGGCGTCACAGACCTGAGAGACGTCGGGAGGAGAAGCCCTGCGCTGCCGCACTCTGCGCACTCAGACTCGCTGCTGGTCTCCGGACCCGGTGCTTCGGTCTTCCCACGCCGCGACAGGAGGGCTCACAGGGCCTCGTCTGCAGGAGGGGCCCGCTGCTTTTGTGGTTGGGCGCTGCGCCGGCACGGATGCGACCTCAGGCGGGGGTGCTGGAAGCTCCGTCTCTTGCAGATTCGGGAAGAAAGATTGCGACCAGCTCCAGAGTGAGCGCTCGCAGTTCCCACATGGTTCGAACGCCAGAGAGGGGGCCGGATTACGCCACACAGCAGTCCGCCATCTTGGAATGCCGCCAACACCGAGACATCTCGCTGGAGGGATTTACCTCAAACTCGGTCCCCCTTCGGATTAGGACGGCGGAATTGAGGCATGGGCTGCAGAAGCCTCCCGGCTCTGCAGGGTGCCGACTTTGTTCTCGGAAACCTGAACTTTACTGGGGCATTACTGGTAAACACGCGGTCGCGGCTGGGAGCTCTCACCGGACCCGACTGTCCACCATGGCGCCAAGCCACGCCCCTCCGCCTTTGTGCTTTCTTACTTGGGAGGCTGTGCAGCTGATTGGTCTATACCATTAGTTGCCCAGGATGATCCAATACTGCGGAACTTTGCAGAATTCCAATGAGAATTGGAAAAACTGTTTGCTAGACACACCCAAGGACAAGCGCTAGACAACGAACTACTATCCCTGAGGCAAGGGAACCACGACTTGTTGACTTATATTGCCACCTTCAACCACCTCGTGGCACAGACCCATTGGCCGGAGGAGAAACGGACCACACTCTTTTACCGGGGACTTCGTGGTGAGCTAAATGATGTATTAGCTCAAGTTGTCAATCCACCCGAATGCTGTACAGACTATATCAATCTAACTGTGCAATTGGAGCACCGATTACAAGACCAAAAAATTTACCGCACAAGGGCGGAAGGGTGATCAGTTTACATAAGGCCTCAGGACACTCAAGCCAGGGGTCATGAAACCTCTGAACCTATGCAACTAGGGGGATTACGAGCTCCCATTTCTAAGGCTGGAAGAGAAAAAAGGAGGGAACAACGGCTTTGTCTATGTTGTGGAAAGGCTGGACATTTATTACGAGACTGCCCTACAAAAACCCCCAAGAAGGTGGTAGGTGCCATGGACAATGACAACGAAGACAAGGAACAGAAGTCGGAAAACTCGGATGCCCGGCAAGTGTAGGAGCCCACTTGTCAAGTGGAATCAAGAAAGTTGTAACAACCTCACACCTGGTTATTCCGGTATTAATAGCCCATCACCATCAACCATCAAGAGTACATGCTCTAGAAGCCTACATTGATAGTGGTGCGGTGGGGAATTACATCGATCAGGAATTGGCTGTGCGAATTGGCCTACCACTTCAGCAAAAACCACACTCGGAAAACGTCACTGCTGTGGATGGCTCGCAGCTGTCTTCAGGGCCGGTAACTCAACACACCGATGAGGTAATGCTGACATGTCCGGATGGTCATCGGGAAAGCATTTTGTTTGATCTCATAGGGGCTCCCCAGTTCCAAATGATCCTAGGGATGCCATGGCTTGAAACCCATAATCCAAGGATCGACTGGTGCACAAGAAAGCTGACCTTCCCCCGAGAATGTGCCAAGAGCTGCTAGGTTAAGGATGTGAGGAAACTACAACACAAGGAGAACCCCATCCTGGGAATGTCGGGTTATTTGCCTTCCGAATATCAAGATTTCACAGACGTGTTTCAAAAGGAACAAGCCAACACCTTGCCCCCACACAGAATTTACGACTGCCAAATTGATCTGGTCCCTGGAGCACAAGTTCCCTGCAGCAGAATCTATGCTCTGACTGAGCAAGAAAATCAGCTTCTAAGAACATATCTCGATCATTACCTAGCTAATGGGTTCAACCGCCCATCCAAGTCTCCAGCCTCCTCAGCTCTCTTCTTCGTGCCAAAGAAGGAAGGAGACCTCAGGACCTGTATAGATTATAGGGCGTTAAACCAGATTACCGTGAAGAATAGGTATCCTCTGCCACTCATTCCTGAACTACTCGTAAAGAAGTAAAGTAAAGAATGCTCAAATCTATACAAAGTTAGAACTAAGAGGAGCTTACCATCTGGTCAGAGTGAAAAAAGGCGACGAATGGAAGACAGCATTCCGAACTAAATACGGGCTTTTCGAATACCAGGTCATGCCCTTTAGGCTATGCAACGCACCAGCCGCATTCCAGTTCTTTATCAACGACGTACTCCATGAACAGATGGATGTCTGTGTCCTTGTTTCTATTGACGATATCATCATCTATTCTGCATCCAAGGAGGAGCACGTGCGCCATGTAAGAGCTGTCTTGGAAAAACTCTGTAAGAAACGGCTATTCGCCAAACTGGAGAAATGTTTTTTCCACGTCACGGAAGTCAAGTTCTTGGACTTTATGCTTACCCCACGAGGGGTACACATGGACACTCGTAAAGTGGAAGCTATTCTTCAATGGCCATCCCCGACATCAAGCAAAGGAGTGCAGAGTGTACTCGAGTTTGCCAACTTCTACCGGCGATTTCTCCCAGGATTTTCGCAAATTGTTCACCCTATCATCTCTTTACTAAGGAAGAGCAAAAAGTTTTCTTGGACCCCCAATGCTGAAAGGGCATTCCAGAAATTGAAATCGGCTTTCACTTCAGCCCCTGTTCTTCGGCATCCTCGACCCGACCTGCCTTACATGGTTGAGACCGACACCTCCAATGTGGCCATGGGTGGGTGTTATCACAAAGAGACCCAGACACCGAACAATTACATCCTACAGCATTCTGGTCCCGAAAGTTTACTGCACCAGAAAAGAACTATGCCATAACCGACAAAGAACTGTTGGTGATTAAAGGAGCCCTTAAAAACTGGACACACTACCTCTTGGGGGCTAGGCACACTGTCACCGTTATCACGGATCATCGTAATTTGCAGTATTTAAAAACAGCCAAGGCCCAATCTTCTCCTCAGCTTCGCTGGGCGCTCTTCTTCGCAGAATATGATTTCATAATCACGTACCGACCAAGGGTGCGTAACGGAAAAGCTGACGCTCTGTCACAAATTGGCGATAACCAAGATGCATTTATACCATCAGACCCAGTACCCATTATTCCGGATTGACGGATTCAGAACCAGATCGCAGTAACCGCCTGTTGGGAAGAATTGATGGTCGACCTCCAATCTCAAATGGGTCAAGCCGCCTAACAAGAATGGCTGAACAAGGGGGAAGAGTACTCTGTCGCGGACAATTTACCCTATTTTCAGGCGAGACTATAAGTTAAGGATAAAGAAACTCAAGACAAGATTATAGCCAACTAACACGAATCATTAGTGGAGGGACAGCCCGGGATTACTGTAACACGAGCCAAGATCAGGAAGAATTATTGGTGGCCAACTTGGAGAAAGGATGTGGCCCAATTAGTTGCAACCTGTGGAGTTTGCGCACAGCAGAAATCTCAAAAGACCAGCCCTGCAGGATTATTGCGTCCTCTGAACATACCAACGGTCTCTTGGCATACATTATCCATGGACTTCATTACAGACCTGCCTCCCTGCGACGGCTTCAACACAATTTTAGTGGTGGTGGATTTATTCTCCAAAATGACACACTTTATTCCACCAAAAGGACTTCCTACTGCTGGAACTCTGGTCACCGTATTCCTAGAGCAAGTAGTCGAATTACATGGCTTCCTTTCGGCACTGATTTCTGATTGGGAGACACAATTTGTCTCAGCCTTCTGGAGGAGTTGTTGCAAGATAGCGCAAATTGATCTTCGTCTCTCTACTAGTCACCATCCCCAGACCGATGGTCAAACTGAAAGAAATAATCAGACACTAGAACAATACCTGAGATGCATGCTGCAACAGACTGAAGGATCCTGGAAGGATGTTCTTTGGTTAACTGAATTCACTTACAATAACTCTATCCATACTAGCACGGGGCAGACCCCATTCTATATCATGAATGGTCGGCACCCTCGGACATCTTCCTTTGACACACTTGATGAGTTAGAAATGCCGGCAATCACCTCCCTACATAAGACCATTACCCAAACGCTTGCGGAAGCAACCAACAGCTTAACTAAGGCCAAAGAACAACAAAAGAAGTTTGCTGACAGGCATTGAAGGGAAGCTGCACATTACCAAATCGGAGATAAAGTATGGTTGGCTGCCAGAAATATACCACTAAAAGGGCCGCCGGTCTCCCGTCCCAGGTATCTTGGGCCCTACTCCATCAAACCCATCATCAACCCAGCCGCAGAGAAACTAGATCTCCCGACAATATGCGGATTCATCCAGTATTTCTCGTTTCCCTCTTAAAGCCTGTGAAGCCTGAGACTAGGATCAAAAGACCACCGGAACCTGAGATTATCGAAGGAGAACTTGAGTACGAGGTTAAGGACATCCTAGACTCTAAAATGGTACGGTCAAAACTGTACTACCTAATCGACTGGGAGGGTTATGGACCTCAAGATCGTACTTGGGAGCCTGTGGAATTTGTCCATGCACCTCGACTAATCAATCGGTTTCATAGTAACAATCCCACCAAGCCTGGACCGGGGAGAGAAACGCCTGTGATAGGGGTGTTGCGGGCGAGTGCTGTCATGGCCCCTGGACAAGGGGCCAGTCCTTCCTTATCCCCAGGGTCCAAATGGACCCAGTCCTGGTGCCTCTGGCGCCAGGCTCATGTAAAAGTGTGCCTTGCACACTCAGTGCCAAGGGCATGTGCAGCAGGGCCGGGCGTGGCCATAGAACAACATTGGAAGGCACGTGCCGAAGTCCCTGGGAAGGGCAAGGTGGAGTCAGTAGCCGGGGCTAAAGGGAGGGGCCAGAGCCAGCCTATATAAGGCCAACCCATCCACGTGCCTTCGCTTCGTGTTATTCTGCTTTCAGCAGCGTAACGCTCTCCGTTGTGCTTACCTGGATTCCTGCAGCTCCATTCCCGAATACATCTCTGGAAGCGTTCCTAACCTGCTGCCAACCGCTACATCGCTGTGCTCGCTGCTTACCCAAACCCAGCTACTCCATCGCTGAGGACGCTTCTTACCTGCTGTCAGCCACTACATCGCTGTGCGCGCCTCTTACCTGATCCAGCTACTCCATCGCTTTGAACGCTTCTTACCTGCTGCCAGCCGCTACATCGCTGTGCGGACATCTTACCTGCATCCCCTCACTGCCAGAGTCGGAGCCTTCATCTTACATGATCCGGGTGCCCAGCTATCCGGAGCTCCACTTCGCTCCATTTCCATTGCGGAATCTTCATTCTGCAACCGCGGATCTTCATCAAGCATCCGGACGCCATTCTTCGCCGTCGGCCTGCACCTGCAAGGAAATAAAGACACAACAGGTTAGAAATCATACGAATAATGAACGCAAGGCTGTGCCATACATGGGACTAGGGTTTCCTTATAAAGACCAACTTACCTGCCATATTTGAAGCTCCATCAGTCTCAAGGGGTTCCCCAGATCCTCCTTGGCTCCGATTTACTTCTTCATACCTATAGGGACGGAATGAGACATTGCAAGAATTATTATTGGACAATATACAGAAAGTCAAATCGAACAATAGTCATAAGTAAAGACTTACCTTCCAAGTGGATTGGTCGCAGCTGGTCTGCATAAACACTTCCACGGGCCAGTGAAGTAACTCGGTCTGTTCTACGCGTCCCTGCTAGCAGAAGCAGGACAGATAGCTCACCATTACAAGACAACAGGTAAACTCGTATGGAAAGGCGCTTGCACACTGCATTTTGGCACGAAAGGGTCGAGGGAGGTCACGATACCCCTACTCCATTTTCATTGCCTCTCATCTTTACTCAGGGGCAACACCAGTATCTCGAGCAGCAGGTCCGGTAGCAATCGGGAGGGGAAGACGATTCCGAGGAGCCAGGTCAAGGGAGGGCTCCAACCGTGCCCCAACGCCCCCCGGAGACCGGGTGAGCGTAACAGTCAGGCAAAGTCAGGCACTTAACTTTAAGTACATACACCTGATGCCAATTAGCTCTCCTCACACGAGTAAAAGGCAGAAACTAGAGACACACTCTGAGCAAGGTGGAACACGAGTAAGAGCAGAACTTCCGGGATGAAGGTGAACCTACAGGAGCAGAGCGATGGACCAAGGGATGAGAGCAATGGGTTGAGAACCCCAGGAGTTCCCTACATGAGGTTGTTGCCTCCAAAAGGCTGTGAAAGATAGGTGGAGAAGGCCAATGCCCAAAGCAGAAGGCTGCATTGTGTTTCAAGGATGCCAGCAACCCTCCCAGGTGAATGGCAGAGTCAGGGAGGCGAGGCCAAGCCTGTGGTACTATCCTTGACTCGTGAATTGGAAAATTGGAAAAAGAAGAAAAAAACATATACAGACATTGAGTTGGCAAATGATCATAGAGTAATTGATGAAGTAAAAAAATGCTGTAGGCAAACATTATCGAGCCCTTTTCGAGTCCAAGGTCCTCCCCTATTGTGTTGGTGACTAAACATGATCATTCATGGAGGTTTTGCATAGACTTCAGGCAGGTCAACGCCATTTCCTCCTTTGATGCCTATCCTATGCCACGCATTGATGAGTTAATAGATAAACATGGAAATGCCACATTCCTGTCAACCGTAGATTTAACCAAGGGATATTGGCAGGTCCCTGTACATGGATCTGATAAGGAAAAGACAGCTTTCTCAACAACAATGGGTTTATTTCAATTCAAAGTCCTCCATTTTGGACTGCATGGGATCCCAGCCTCCTTCCAACGACTTGTGGACAGGATATTGCAGCCTTACTCCAATTTTTGTGGGGCCTATATTGACAACATAGTCATTCATAGTAAAACTTGGGAAGACCATCTTTTTCGTCTTTCTACTACAATGGGAAACCTCAGAGAGGCCGGCTTAACTGCCAGTCCATCAAAATGTATGCTGGCTCAATTGGCCGTGAAATACCTAGGCTTCTTTGTTATTGTTATTGAGCATTTATTTAGTGCCCTATATATCATTGGTATGATCTCAAAGCGTGTGTGGGTTGAACGCCCCTTGATACTGTAGTCCAGGTCAATTGAGAGAGAAGGGTAGTATAGGGTGCTTAGGTAAACTCAATATGTGTATGTGTGCAGCTAGTGTGATTACCTGATGGTAGCTGCGTCCTAACATTAGGTGTAGTGATTGTGAGAGATCAGTTGAATGTGTGTATTCAGGTGGTTGGTCTCCGAGACTGCATTCTGGCAGTATTAGGCCTGTGTAGGACGTTTATGTGTGCAGCTAGGCTGATTTTTCTCGTGGGGTACAGCTGCGTTCCAGCGGGATGTTGAGGTGTTCATTGAGTATTGTTGATATGTGTGCAGCTAGGCTGAAAGTGATTGAGGGGTATAGCTGCGCTCTATTGTGTTTTGGTGTAGCATAGTGGTAGTAGAGTTGAGTGTCTGGAGTGGAGGATTTACTCTTAGGAGCCCACTGTTCCTGGGTTATATTCTGGATCTGGACAAGCTGGCAGTGGTCATCCTCAAGTTTTGCGGTAGCGTCACTCTGAGGTAGATTCACAGGTAGGGTTGTGATAAGTTATATTTTGCTCGGTCAGAGGCTCTTTATTCATTAGGCTCAGAACTATGTGTATTAGGAGCCTTTTTTCTGGGTCTGTGGTTGGAGATTATGGTGGGTTGTGGGGTAGGTCTAGGCAGGATACCTGGTTATAGGACAGGAGATATCTCGTACCAATGTGGTCACACTGAGGCAGTGATGCTAAAGGACGAGCTGGCCATTTGTCAGCTGGCTGTGACATTAGTCAGCTGGCTGTAATAACTTTCCGGAGTAATGTCATGAATCCATAATGTTGGTGGGTTTCAGGGGGTCTAGATAGTCCTAATCATGGTTTATGGAAAGAGCCAGGTTTTTAGAGCTTTGCAGAAGGCTATGTAGTCTTGGGTGTGTCAAATGTGTGGAGGGAGTGAGTTCCACAGAGTAGGAGCCAAGACTTAGAAGGCGGACCCTCCAATCCTGGCTCAATTGGAGGTTGGAATCACTAGTGAGAGGGCAGTGCTTGACCGCATGCGTGATGGGTGGTAGGATGCAATCTTCTCTTGTAGGTATGCTGGGCCGGTGATGTGCACTGCTCAGTGGGTTATGCATAGGATTTTGAAAGTGGCCCTTCGTCCAACAGGGAGCCAGCGAAGGCGGAGAGCAGTGGGGAGATATGGTCCCTGTGTCCATGAGCAAGGAGGAGACTTGCAGCAGTGTTTTGGGTTCTTTGGATTTTGTTATGTTATGTTGGTATGCCGGTGCACCCAGGTATAAGGAGTTGGCATAGTCCAGCCTCAACATCACAATGTACATAACTGACACCACACCAGACCGTGGGCTAGCCACATTTTACATAAACAAACCAAGAATAAGTCTATGTTCACAACATGCATCTCTAGATGCTGTAGCACACCTAAAACCACCTAGTGAACCACCCGCATAGTCCATAAAACCATCAACAATGCAATTACACACCAAGACACTGGATAATCTTACAGCTAGGGCCCCCCATGTCTCTGGATCCCTTATGGACAATTTCTAACCAGGGTACATAACCAAACCCACCACAAACCCACACAACACACTAAAATCAACACAAAACACTACCACACACCCGAGGCACTGAATCCTTCCCATATGGTTACAACACATGGGCCTCTGGCACAAACCCACACATGCAAACAACACTCACAGGCGCCAGTTCCTGCTGGTTCTGAACCCATCCTCTCACCCTATCCTCCCCACCCTCCCCAAGCCCCTCTCTTGCAGAGCCACGCGGGTGCCTGGAGACTGCCCCTGGGTGGTAGCGGTGCACGGTTTAAAACATAACATACTGTGTAAATCCAAGAGGAAGAAAGCTTGAGGTAGGCCTTCAGGAGGCTTAATCAACAGAGCAGGGAGAGAAGCAACATAGCCCTAGTAGAATGGATGAATCATATAAACTGCCCTCATTCTGGCAGGCAAGTTAAGTGGGGAAAGTATGGAGATGGTGTTTAGTGATCAACATCTATGATTGACGGGGAGGAAACCACACCCACTAGAATATGGCAATAATTGGGGAAATGGTCAGCAGTTGGACACATGATATAAATTCCCCTACCATAATCATAAGGGGGGATTTTAATGCAGCCAGATTTTGGAACATGGGTGTTCCGGCTCCATCCTTTTTAAGGTTGTTAATTCAAATCCACATGGACCAAAATGGCTAGATTTCATGATGATGTTGAACTTGATAATGTCAAATGGACGTACAAATGGAGATATCCTATGAGGTGACACATGTCTCACAGCAGGGAAAGGTAGCACAATTGACTATTTCTTTATATCTCCCAGTATGTGCAATGCTGTGTTTGCTATGAAATGCAACTGTGTGGGCAGAGGGAGCAGAATTAATATGAAAGGCCACTTAGAAAGTAACACATCTGGCAACAGCATACTGGAAGTGGAGAACTGTATAGATTACAGCAACATCGCCCCTGATTATTTTGTGACATGGATTTATGCCAGTCTATGGAATTCAGAAGCACAGGGAACAGTCTGTTGGGGAGAACTTCTGGAGATAACAGTAAGGTAGTGTATGATGCCAAGAATAGTTGAACGAAAGAAGTTGAAAAACAAGCAGTAAAATACTGGATGAAAACCTACGGAGCACATTCAGAAGAGGGTAAAATATGGATAAAAAAGTCAAGAATTACAAGAACAACTGGCTGAATCAGTGTACAACTACTGCTATGACAGCTAGATTGCGACATTTGCTAGTAATTATAACGACGGAACAACAAGACAATCTGGCACAGGGTTAACAAATTCAGAAATGGGTCAGTTAATACCTTGCTGATTCTGATAGCAGAAGACATATGGTCCAAATTCCTGAAAGAAAGGGGTGTCCCAACCACCCCCACCCCTTTCTACACAAACGCGGGGCCGAGGAAGAGGGCGACTGAGAGTAACAAGACTAACTCTTGTGCATCGCACTGGACATGTCCCACTAATCAAGTCAGACAAGTCACGTGTGTGGATGAGACACAAGGAAAGGCAGACTGGTGAATGAACTTTGAAGTAAGGACAACAGTGAGATCAGAGATACTGAGTAATGGAGTGTTCCGGTGAAAGGAAGTAGCCCACTCGAATGTCTCTGTGAAAGGTACATTGTTTGTAGCGATAAAGTGAATCAACTGTAAATGCGAAATTAACCCTGAGAGAAGGAGATGGTGAAAAAACTGAACATTGAACTTTGAGTAGAAGTGGTCCTGTGGAGGTCTGTAAAGATAGCCACATGTATTCGAATGTCTTAGACATGCAAAACAGGCCAGACCTCATCTGAGGGAGACCTGAAGTGTAATAAGCTTGGGGAAGGGAACCCCAGCAAGGATTGATGAACGTTTTGTTGTGAAAGGTCTGAGCCCGACAGAGGGGGACCGACGTGAACTTTTGTTTTGAAGAGGTCTGAGCCTGACAGACGGGGACCGGCATGAACATTTTGTTGAGCCTTGTTTGAAAGCCTGGAAGGAGAGACTTTAACGTGGAAGGTCAGGGAGGCCTCGAACCACGTTTTGAACTTGCCGGGGGGAAATTCTGCCGGGGTCGGCCGGGCCGTCCGCAGACCTCCGGGCAGGGAGGCCCCAACTCCTCCCGTATATCCCAAAAGAGATAGAGTATGAGACACACACAACAAGCAAGGTGACTCTGCTGTTTATTAAACACAAACGGCAGGGATGGGTCGAGGATCATACGCGTCTGACCTGACACACACACAATCGTGGGGCTCGCAGGCCCTTTTTACTGTAGTATGACGCGCTACCTGTGTCACTTTAGAAAGTTAACAAAAAACCTATCGCCACTCTTAATTGGTTGCTCGAGTGGTAGGGTTAGTATAGCATACGTATAGAGAATAATATGAGTGGACGAGGGTTAGTCAGGTGATATATCTGGGTTGTCCCTATAATTAGATACATGAGAATTGTTACATGAAGACTCCTAATGATTGGTTGATGTTAATGGCGTCAGTGATAAGAACCCCATGTTCTGATTGGTGCGCCCGTGAGCTTCCCAGCCTGGGACCATCGCTGTTCCCAGCTCTCGGTGTACCTGCAATGTGCAACAATGTTTCACTATGGGTACATGCAGACAATGTGAAGACTTATTCATGAGCTAGACGGCCGACTACTCCCACTGTCGCAGATGTCCATTGATCCTTTCAAGTGTATCTGCCTGTGTCTTGTAACGAGGGATCCAGACGCCTCCTTCCTCCTGGGCTTGGCATCTCGTCAGGTTCGGCTTGGTCACGTGAGGTGGGACCGTGTTTGAGGCAGAATTCTGCACAATTAATATTGTTTTTCCACTGTGTGCCTGGTTTAATTGCAGGTGCGACTTTGATGTGGGTGCACGGCGTGCGAGGTTGCAACATCGTGCCCTTGATGGTCTGCTTTTGGAATGTGGGTTTGCAACATTACGACCTTGGCTGTCTGCTTTCGCAGGCTCACCCTGCAGGATCAGCAACCTGACTCTTGCTCTGTTAACGTCCACGGGAGCTCTTGCTTGCGGCCTACTTAGGCCTGGTGTATAGGTGGAACCGTTTGGTGCACAGGCGCTTTAGGTTATGGTCTCATACTGTTTTATTACCAGTATCGTGTCTTCGTTATAATTCTCATTATGGCACCTAGGTTTAGAGGAAGCGTAAGCAAGGTCTTTAGATGAGTTTATGGTGCGTCTTGCGTTTCTGCATTTTGAGAGCCTATGTGGAAAATAATAAAGATGCACGTCCGTGAGTATGTCTATCGCCTACGTCATAGCACTGAGTATATTCTTCGTGTAGATTGGTGCGGGAGTGTCCAGTGTGTATGTTGGCACAGGTGTGCTATCCGTTGGCTAGGTCGTCATGGCATCTCTAACGACGTATAGTTTTAGTCCAGTTGATCCATGCCGCAGGCATCGGCATGGGCAGGGCGGGCTGCTGGGCAGGCAGATGGACACATCCTTATGTTCCTGTACCAGGGTATCTGGTCGTCTGGTAGATGGGCAAACTCTTCTCGTGGCGGGTGCTTGGGCTGTGAACCTTTAGGCCAGGCGCGAGAGGGGGAAGATGGGAGCCTGTTTTTCCATTTTCCCACTTCAGTCCCCCCTCTGGTCGACTTGTCGACCACAAACATATCCTTTTCGTTATCTCCTCTTACTCTCCATATTTTAGTTACTCCTCCTAAATGTCCATAATGGTTAACATAACATGATCTTCAAATGACCAATACATATATTCACAGGTTCCTCCAGGAGTACAGTATACCCATTTCCCTATGTAACTCCTGGGGTTTCTTGGGTTCTCGACCTTCACCGATGGTGGGTCCAGGTGGTTGGTGATGATCTGGTTGCGCAATTTCTCTCTCTCTTGTATCATTATGCCTGTGTGTTGGCCGTTATCTGCTGGCATCAGTGGGTGCATACCGACCATTTCAAGCAACTCGTCAGTGGTGCGTGCCTTCCGGGCTTTCCAAAATCTTATTATGATCAGTGTAGCTCCAGCCAAAATAATACAACCAACTATAATTTTCAGTCCATCTGACAGCCAAGATGGCATCCATGACCATAATAGCGAAAACCAGCTCTCATCCTTTTTCACACCTTTACTTTCATCCACCGTTTTGGAGTGCAACTGGGCCAATTGTGAAACTGCTTCTGTCAGTGTACCGTTGTCAGCATCATTGGCAGGAATGAATGTGCAACATGATTGTCCTATCTTTGCGCAAACTCCTCCTTCCATGGCAGTGAGGAGGTCCAATACATATCTGTTCTGCAGTGCTACCATCCTTATTGCTCGCAGCTCCTCTTTTATCGCGTTGAATCCGTTTACTGTAGAATTGATGGTCATCATAAATTCCCATCTAGTTATCTGGAGCCATTTTGCGTTTGCATAAGCCTGTAGTCCCGGATGGATTATTGAGGAGAAGAACATTGCTGCTCTGCTGAATAGTCTGTGTTCTGGCGGGATTGAAGTTAGTGCCGTTTCTGACCTTCCCCATAGGTAATTTCCTGTCAGAGGTTCTCCTTGTCTTTTCCGTCTATTTAGGACAGTATCATTGCCGCTGGTCCTGTTCCATGGCTCCTCCTGAGGTGGTGCAGATCTCTTATTTCTCTTGTCCCCTTCATCCATCTTGGGAAAGTTCGCCACATTGACATGCTTCTGGGGTACCACTAGTGATGGTACATTGACATGCACCATCGTACATACACCATTCCACAGAGGGGGCAGTGTGTGATATGCCTTTTCTCCACAGGCCCAGTAATGGTCCATTATCACTGCTGTTCCTGCTCCCCCCTCAGGTAACTCCATCACACTTCCACAGTTGGTGTTGTATCCTACGTCCACCTCTCCTTTATGTTGGTAGCATACTTTAGGCGCAGTCAGCGGCAGTATTGTTATCGGGTCTTCATCCGTTTCTATCCATGTGAGCATAGGCACGTATTTGATCCAAGTCGTCCAACATCTGTGGTTGTGTGCATCGATAGTTGAAATAGTTTCTTTTGTTACCATGTTGCTGCCAACCACTCCTATTTCCCATTTGTTGTCCAAGTACACTTTCCCCGTTATCGTCACCAGTGGCCTCTCCCAGCATCCTAGTTTACCAGGAACTTCAGTGGCGTACCAATCACAGGATAAATACTGCAGTGTTACTTTCTTTGTTTCTCCTTTTGCAGGACCACTTGTTATGTATCTAAATCCTTCAGCATGTAAACTGCTCTTGTGGTAACTCAAATAAGTCTTGAGGAAGTTGTTTTCGTATGGGTATGAGTCTCGTGTTTTCCACGTCATATGCACCACTGTCCCTTGAAATCTTCCTTTCGTTTGGAACAGTGCCAAGTATATTATGCATCGTGCTGTTTTTTCGTCTATTTCTGTGGCAACAAATGTTCGAGAAGCGCTCATGGCATATGGTATTAATGAGCAAACGTAGCAGCTGTCTTCTGTTGTCTGCTTACCAATGCGGGTCATGTGTTGATACCATATGTTGTTTGAGACGTGTGCTGAATCTTGTATATAATTGTCAATACCTTTATTATCTGAGTATGTGCTGCGTTGGACTCTATTTTGCTTGTGCGCAATTTTACTAATATCACCTGACGTAACACCTGTTGCAGCTGGGGATGGGGGTGTGTTAGGTTTGGGTACAGCAATAATATTGATAGCACAGCTGTACTGCCATACAGAGGCAGCTACGAACCCAGTGATTACCAAAATCCCTATTACTTTTATTACATATGCTAATTTCACCGGCATTTTGCTCTTACCTTGCTGCAGTCCGGCAGCGTATTCTTGCGATGTTACAGTTGCCCGCCTGAAAATTCTCAATGGTTATTAAATTTTAGTTGTTGTTTTTTAAGCTCTCCCTATCAAATAGTCATTCAGTGCCCAGGCGAAGAGCTGTTCCCACGCTACTCTAAGCGATCTATCTCTTAGGGCAGGCAAGTATGGGTGGAGGTGGGGCATCGAATATTCTATGGCCAAAAGGAACGCTGTGTAGTAGACACGTACCCTTTTCCTTTTCAGGTCCGTTGGCCTTTTTATTTCATATACAAATTGGTTTGACAATTCTTCTGGGTAATTATCGTCTGAGGGTACCATCTACTCCTGGGCAGTGAATTTGTTAGTTATCTACTTTCTTAGCAATACAATAATACGCGGTTCCTGCATGTGCGAGAGAAAAGAAAAGAGAGCATTCACGTGTTTACATGTGTATTTGTGCAAGACAATGTCCTTTAGTTCAGTTACTACTGTAATGGGGACAGGGGTCAGTGGATGGTGGGCAGGGGGTTTTTGGGTTCAACTGGTGGGCGTGGCTTTTACTCTTTGAGCGTGTGATCATGGGGTGGGCTGTATGGGGATCACCCCTTTCCTCTTCAGTTATTGTCTCTGGGGAGTCTGGGGAGTGGCAAGGTATGGGAACACTTGGGCCGCTGGCTGTGGTAGAACTTTCTTCTTCCGTTGTCGATGTTGTTGCTGTTCTCTCAATGGACCTGTCGGTGGCGCTGGGGCGGGTCTGTTGTTTGTAGATCTTTACGTCGTGTAGGTGGTTCCAGGCACGCTTGTCCTGTAGCTTTACTGCTCTTGTTGATACCTCCTCTACCAGATGGGGACCAGTAAAGCGTGGGTTATTCCATTTCCTATTGAAGTTGCGAAGTAGTACGTGGTCACCTTTAGCAATCTTACACAGTCCTTCCTTTTCCAGTTCTTTATCCGCGTCTTCTTGTTGGCTTCTATTAGACCCGCCCCGTGTGTGCTCGAGCTGTTGAGACACAAACACTACACTAGTAATCAAAGAAGACACATATTGGTACATTTCATCACCCAGAACACTTGCAGTACTTTCGTGGTCGGTAAATGCTCTTGACGTTGGCGTTAGGGGAAGGCGCATTTGACGTCCGGTAACCACCTCATGGGGAGTGAGGTGGTGGTCGGACCCTGGCCTATTCCGTAGCTCAAATAAGGCTAATGGGAGACAATATAACCAACTCCTCTTTGTTGTTTGCTGTATCTTTGCAATTGCCTCCTTTAATAGGCCATTCAGGCGTTCACATACACCGTTGGCCTGTGGGTGGTATGCACATGCAAATTTATGTTGAATGTTCAGCAGTGATGTAATGTGCTGAAACATCTCGTTTGCGAAATGTGGGCCATTGTCTGACCTTAACACCTCGCACACTCCCCATCTGGGGAAGACCTCCCTCACTAAGAACTTGGCTGCTCTAAATGCATCTGGGTGTGAACAGGGCCCTGCCTCAATCCACCTAGAGAATGGGCATACTACTACAATCATATACCTATTTCCTTGACATATATTGATCATATCAACATAGTCAATATGGAGATGCCGGAAAGGTCCCTCTGGCCGGGGTATAGTACCTCTTATCACCTTTAGAGTGTGGCCGGCCGTAAACTGTTGACATATGAGACAATTACCGATAAAATTTGACACATGCAAATTTAACTCGGGGCAGAACCAGTCTTCCCTAATTCGTGCTGCAATTACTTCCTTGCCTGTGTGGGCTGGATAATGTAGTTGGTTCAAGGCGGTGTTCAAAAGTGCCAATGGTATTACAACCTTTCCAGTGCCACCCTGGCGCCATAGTGCGTCGGTTGGTGACATTGTACACCCTCTTTTTACCCATATTTCTTTTTCGGCCATTGGTGCAGCCGCTTGTAACTCCATAATCTGTGTGGCTGGGAGATGGGTGTACCCTTCTCTTATCAACATCTCCTTAGCCATTCCCCTCCCTCTCCCTCTCTGTGACTCTGGGGGGTCCCATATCTCACCAAAGTATGCAGCATACTTCGCATGTGCGTCCGCTGCTGCGTTTCCCTTCGAGACGTGGTCCTCACCATTGGTGTGTGCGGTGCATTTCACTAAAGCTAATTCTTGGGGGTCATTAATTACTTCAATTAGTTCAGCCAATAAGAGGGCATGTTGCACTGGAGTGCCATCAGCTCTCCTAAACCCTCTTCTTCTCCATTTCGACAACCCTGAGTGGACAGTGGATGTAACATATGCGCTGTCGGAATATATGGTCACCCGTTTGTCAAAGCTTTCCTTCAACGCCAAGATCTGTGCGACCAGTTCAGCTGCTTGAGCGGAGTAATGCTGTGGTAATTGTACACATTTCACTGCCACACACACCGGTACCTCCATCATTTTCACCACTGCAGCCCCAGTTCTCCTCACACCATCCCTCTGATCGATAGTTGATGACCCATCAATAAATAAGAGCTCACCCCCCTCTAGTGCGTTTTCCTCAACTTTTCTAGTACAGGAGTACATTTCAGTTTTTTGTGTACAGTCATGGGCAGAATCCACCTCCTCAATTACTTCTGCTAGGAACCTTGCAGGGTTGACCGTGCTACATCTAACAATTGATAGTTCGGCTCTGGATAGAATGATCTCATAACCTGATGCTCTTTGCGTGGTTAGGGTGGATTTAGGTTTATTTAATATCGCAAAAAGTGCATGTTCCACAAATAGTGTAGTCGGGCACCCCATGGTGATCGCTGATGCTTTTTCCACCGCAAAAGCAGCTGCGGCGAGACCTTGTTCGCAGGGGAAGTGGCCTAACATTACAGGATCTAAGTGGCCACTGTAAAATGCTACGGGTTTGTAGCCCATGCTTGTTTTTTGAGCCAACACTGCTTTCATTACTGCTGAGTCGCAATGTGAAAATATAAAAAATTGCCGCTCATAGTCTGGGGATGCCAGTACCGGAGCAGTTGATATCGCATCTTTTAATTCATCAAAAGCTTCTTTCATTTCCATCGTCCACCCCAGTTTTTTCTCCCCTTTATTGGCTTCCCGTAACGCCTCAAGCAGGGGTCCTATGTATGAACTGTAATCAAATACCCAAGCTCTACAGTAGTTGCAGAGCCCCAAGAACTGCTGCAGTTCCCTTACAGTTTGTGGCATTGGAGTGGTCGAAATAGCTTGTGCTCTTTGTGGTGCGATCTTTCTTCCATGTTGGGATATAAGCTGACCAATGTAAAGTACCTGTTCTTGACAGTACTGTATCTTTTCCATTTCTACCTTGTAACCTTTGTCAGCCAATATTGTCAACATTTTTAAGGAGTCCTCTCTGCATGTTTTTTCGTTTTTACTGCAAATTATTATGTCATCCACATACTGCAACACCGTACTTTCTACTTCAATGTTACCCAAATCCATCTGTATCACTCTGTTGAAAATTGAAGGTGATTCACAATACCCTTGTGGTAATCTGGTGTGTTTCCACTTAGCATTTCTGTAAGTGAAGCTCGTCAGATCTTGTGAGTCTGGGTGTAATGGTATTGAGAAAAAAGCATTTTTAAGGTCGATCACTGTAAATCGTGATGCTTCTGCCGGAATGCCACACAATATTGTGGCCGGGTTTGCAGCTACGGGATATTCCGCTTCTACTATGTTGTTCAAGGGCCTGAGATCCTGTATAAAGCGCCAAGACCCCCCTCTAGCCTTGCGCACTGGGTACACAGCCGTATTACATGGTGATTCTGAGGGGACCAATATACCATTATTTATAAGGGCCGTTATGGTTTCATATATACCCTCATCTGCTTCTTTTGATAGTGGGTACTGTTTTACTCTGGGCAGTATTGCACCTTTTTTCAATTTTATTTTTACTCCCTCTATACTTTTTATGCAGCCCACGTCATAGGGGCCAGTAGTCCCAATGATTTGGGTACCTTTGACATATCGTCCTTAAAGAAAGGGACCGGGGTGCATGCGGGTGCCTCAAGTGCCATTGCAATTTTCTGTGCTACTTGTTTGTAGGCCACTCTTAGCCATATTTCCACACTCATCATAAACACCATTTCACCTTCCTCCTTTTCATCTGAAAACAGCTCCTCATCTGACACCTGGGTGAGCCTACATCCCTCTGTTAATGCTATCACTGCCCTCCATGCTCTTCCTTCTCTGTCTTGGGCATGTACAGCAATATAATCAGCTGTTGCAATAATGCTCTCAATATCCATTGAAACCACCTTCCCTTCTGGTTCATTAACAGGTGTTTCTGGTCTGAACAGATAGGCTGCTGGCCTTCTCCATATTTTCCCTTCTATCCCCGACATCCATGCAATTGCCATGTCCGTTCCATACTGGAAGAGTTCACCATCTACTGGCTCCGCCCTAATCGCTGTCTGTCCACAGTATGCCTGCATAATTTGTCGTGCTGTGAGCATGTTAATCCCCGGAGTAGAGCAAATTATGCCGTCCTCAGTAAAGGAGATCGTCATATTCAACCTGTTCATTATATCTCTCCCCAGTATATTTACTGGTGAGGCACTATAATACAAAAGTGGAACTGACAGATTGTAATCTCCAATAGATAAGGGAATGTTATCAGTAAAGGGAACCAACCCTCTAGCCCCAGAGAATCCTTGGGTGTTCATGGTCTCGCCTGACATCTTAAATTTACCTTCCCTTATGCAAGACCGGGTCGCCCCGGTGTCAACAAGGAATGATAATTTTTTGTCACCTATCGTTACCTCTATGCGTGGTTCCTCCGCACTATTAGGTGTTACTGACAGGATGGGACACACCAAGGCCGTCTGTGGGCTGTCCTATTGGGGGTACAGCGACTGGCCATTTCCGGTATAAGGGTTGTGTCCCAAAACCGTCACCCTTCCCAGTTGTGTTTGTGGTATTTGTGGTTGTTGAGTCATCGCTACCTGTTGTTGTGGCAGTGTTTGGGGCTGTTGTTGTGTTAATTGTTGTTGTTGTTCATTTCCTTGTGGCAACATTTGCTGTTGTGGTATGCCCTGCTGTACCTGTGCGGGCCGTGGTTGTCCCTGATCACTCCATGATGGTGTTCCTGGTCTAACTCTACACGTACGTGACATGTGCCCCAATAGTCCACAGTTCCAACACACCGGTGGTTCCCTATTCTGCCATGGAAAGCTCCCTGTGTTGTCCTGGTATACTGGTTGCCCTGTGGGGTAGGAATTTCTAAATCCTCCCACCTGCGGTTGGGTACCATACCCGTACCCTCTCCCTCTCATAATTCCTCCTCTCCCCCTGTTATAATTATAATATCCAGCTCCTTGCATTGGGTATCCTCCTCCCATGTTGGGCGTGTATGGTTGCAGTGGCGGCACCTGTTGTGTTGTAGTCTGTGAAGGTGGTATTTGGGAGCAATCTTGTGCAGCCACTACTTGTGTGGGGCTTTGGGTCATTGTTGTAGGTGTAGTTATTAGTGCCCCTTCCATTGTGTATTTAGTAAGCTTTTTCTGTACTAATTTAGCCTCTTCCGTTTTCCTGTCCTCTTTCTTTTGTTTCATTTTTCCTTGCCATGTCCTACAATGATGCACTATAGTCAGTTGTATTTCGGGCCATGGTTTTGCTTCCATTCCCACTACTTTCTTTAGTTGTTTCTGAACTCCTTCTGGGAGCCCTTGTACCAGTATATGATAAAATATTGCTGGTGTTTTATCCCATTGTTCTCTAGTTTCCATGCGCCACTTCTCTTGGATTTCCTGGATATAATCAACAGGATCTTCGTTCTCATGCATCTTGCGGGATGTAATTGCTCCTATATCTGATGTGTCTGGGTACTGTACCCTCAGTGCCTGCCATAGTGCATGTCTGCAGTTTGCAAACAGTGCCCCATCGTGCGATGTATTTGTTATTGTTACCCCATGAAATCCCGCTCTCTTCCATATGTCATCCGCTCTATCCCCTAATATTGATATTAAAAGGCCCTTTACATCTCCTACTGCCAGCTTCTGTCCTGCGGTGTGTTTTTCCATTTCATATATCCATTTACCCGCACCTCCACTTAATGATGGGAGCCTACATTTTATATTTTCTTTATCGGTATGCTTCCAAGGAACATACTGTGGTCTAGCCCCACCTCTCTCCAAAAGTGGCATTAAATTATGTCTTGTTTCACCCTTTGTGTTCCATAATATTGAGTCCTCACACCCTTTCTCCTCTTCCCTTTCTTCCACATTTTCACTTTCGTTTGTATTTCCCCTGCTCATACCTCTTTCTTCTCCATCTTTTCCCCTTCTTCCATCTTTCTCTGTATTTAATGTGGGTATGTCTATACCTCTTTCCTGCCTGCGACTAGGGAGGTCTCTAAGCCGCCATGTATAGGGTGTCCGTTCGTCGGTGAAGGGTGCTAGTTTTATCTTGCGTGACAAACGTGAGGTGGTTGAGCATGTAGGGTGCGATAGGGGAGGGCGTGATGGGGATGATGGGGATGGGGATGTTGCGTCCTCATGTGTCTGTCTTTCCTCTATTCCTTTCTTTCCCTCCTCACTTCTCTCCATCTCATCCTTTCTCCTACTGATCCATGGTGAGTCTATGTTGGTCCGGGTGAAGTATAGTTTATCTAAGCTTTCCCTTTCACTGTTTCTTCCTTCATTTTCCACTCCCTCTTCCTCACTACAAAAGCTAGTCATAAACGGCACCCCCCACTCGGTCTTTTTCCCCTTGATAGTTACTGTTTGTAAATCTATTAGGTCCCGTTCTCCCCTTTGTGCTGATGTTGTTGCTACTTCTGAGTCATCATATACATCCCCCCATATTCCACTCTCCCTTCCCCTATCTCCTCTTTCTCCTTCATACCTTTCCTCCATCTCCTTACTATTTTCCTCCCTTTTCCTTTTCAATTCCTCCATCACTTCACTTCTCATCTGTTCTAATATTCTTTCATCCTCTTTCTTCCTTTCCCATTTCGCCCTTTCTTTTTCTACTATACTCTCCATCACCCTCCCTTCTTCGTATTTCTTAGTTGATTCTGATAGTAACCTCCTCCTCCATATTGCCATTTCTTTTTCTTCTTCTTCCCTTTTCTTTTCCCGCAGTACTACTCTTGATACCCTTTCTGCTGCTGCTTTTACCCTGTCAGCTTCTCTCCTTTGCTCCTCAGTTCGTTCCCTTATTTTTTCCAATTCGTTCTTACCTTCTTTCCTTTTCCTCGCTCTCTCTCCTCCCTCTCAAGCTGCTTGATCAATTCATTCTGTTCATCCCTTAATTTTGCTAATCGTTCCTCCAAAATCTCTTCTTTTTGTCTTAACAGCTCTTCCCCCCTCAATTCACTCTCCCTGGCATTATCCTCATCTGTTTTCTTTACTACTTCCTTCTCTTCTCCTGTTGATGAACCTCGTAATTTTAATAATATCTGTGCAGCTACCCATTCATCATTTCCTATGTCCACAGTCTGGTCTTCTCCAGTCCTCCCCTCCCCTGCTGGCATTTTCCTATGAGCCACATATGGTGGAGGGCTGTATGCCGGGTTCGAGTATCCCTCAGCCGCCCTTAACTGTCCTCTTTCTATTTCTCCCAATTCTCTTAAAGGGTACAACCCCCCTCTCTCTGTTTTTACTCCCGTTGCTATGGGTATATCATTGCTCGGTTCCTTTTTTATTTCATCTGCTTTATTATTCTTTTCTCCTCCCTCGCCTCTGTTTCCCGTGTTCTTTGGGTCCTCATTCCCCTGTTTCCCATCCTCTCCTTCCTCCTTAATCTCTGCTTCTTCTGGTATTTCCCCCATAGTGAATATTCCATTTGGTCCTGGTCGGGACCCCTGGAACATCCTCCATAAGTTAAACACCTCCACGTGGTTTGCCAACTTCTTCCTTTTATATGTATTGTGCAGATGATTTAATAGTGAATGTTGGGCATATGGATCGAAGCTACCGTTAGGCGGCCACGGTGTTAACATTTTGTTATCCGTCCCCTGGGTCCATTCTATGCTATACTTAATCAGTTTCTCCCTATGGGGTGGCAGTGTTGTGCATATGTATTGTAGTGGCGTGGTGAGGGTGTTCCCCCACCCTCCCGATCCTGTTCCATATGACATAGTAGCGCTCCACTTGCTACCCTTCCCTAATCTGGTATCAGTTTATCCCACTAATAGTTTACAATATGCAGCCTTATATCGTTACCTGGCCCCGTAAGTTTGGGGACTTACGATAGTCCGTTTAAGGAAAATTATAAAAATATAGTATGTTACATTTGTAGATTTTCCTCTGCCTTTCTTCCTTTATACAACACCCTTACGGCCCCCTGCGGCCGAGGCGTACGTAGCCCCCTGCGGCTGCGTACCCCTTATTACGTTCTTATACAGTCGTCCTGTTTTCACGCGCTCCTCCCCCTTCTACACTTGCCGTGGCCGGCGTTCTCCGTGCGCAGCCACGTTCCCTGTTTCGCCTTTCCTCGATCAACTCGTTTACCGTTTATCTCCGTTTCCACTCCCTTACCACAGTTCTCTTCCCCACCACTCTCAAAAACGAAGATGCCTCGCGCTTGCGATATCCTATGAAAACCCTACTGGTGACGTCACCGATCTCGTAGAGCTACTGGTAAGTTCTTCGTATATTCTTTAAATCCAAAATACACCTGCAATCTACCCCTGTTAACCCCACAGCTGTCTTCCTGTCACTCCTGGAACAAGGTAATCAAATCAACAATATAATCGGACTGCGCACGCTGCGTCGCCTCGCGTGTGATACGCCCCTCGAAAGGAGGGCTTAACCAGCCAATTATCTTCCGTATTGGGCAACTAACTAGCTACCGCCTACAGGGAAACGTCATCTACCTATCGAGTGTCTTGCTCGAACAATAGGGATCCTCATCTACTCATTGATCAATAAATGCCAAATCGTAGGAAACCACACACACACACACCCTTACACGTAGTTGCGACCTAGACCAATCAGTTTCTACGAGCGGCCGCACGTGATGTTTTGGTGCTCCGCCCCCTTCTCTCGCGTTACGTAGCCAACTGCTCTCGCGCTTGTTCAACTACCATTCATTCTATTTCTAACACTAAATTCTCAAACCTTCGCCGTACACCTGTGCAACACCTTCCGCCTCCCGTATTTAATTCCTCCCCCCTCCCTCACAATTTCACATTGTTTGTTGTGCGTGGCATGCTCACCAAGTTCTCTTGATGCGGGGCCGCTCGACTGCGTGCACCCCTCCAAGCGGCTCGCCACCTCCCCTCGTCTGGACCACGTCTGGACACACGCCAACCGCGGGCGGGATACTTCTCAACCGGCTCCCGAGGGCCAATATCCGGATTGCGCTGTCCGGTCTTCTCGCAGTTCCGCGACGGTCCTGTAGTCCTCAGAAGGGGGCGACGGCAGAGGGGGCCGCGCCGCCGGGCCTCCTCGCAACTGGAGTGCTTGGAAAAAGTAAAAAAAAATAAAAGTGCCGATCTTAAACAGATCTCAGCAGTGCCTCCAACTTGTCGGGGGGAAATTCTGCCGGGGTCGGCCGGGCCGTCCGCAGACCTCCGGGCAGGGAGGCCCCAACTCCTCCCGTATATCCCAAAAGAGATAGAGTATGAGACACACACAAGAAGCAAGGTGACTCTGCTGTTTATTAAACACAAACGGCAGGGATGGGTCGAGGATCATACGCGTCTGACCTGACACACACACAATCGTGGGGCTCGCAGGCCCTTTTTACTGTAGTATGACGCGCTACCTGCGTCACTTTAGAAAGTTAACAAAAAACCTATCGCCACTCTTAATTGGTTGCTCGAGTGGTAGGGTTAGTATAGCATACGTATAGAGAATAATATGAGTGGACGAGGGTTAGTCAGGTGATATATCTGGGTTGTCCCTATAATTAGATACATGAGAATTGTTACATGAAGACTCCTAATGATTGGTTGATGTTAATGGCGTCAGTGATAAGAACCCCATGTTCTGATTGGTGCGCCCGTGAGCTTCCCAGCCTGGGACCATCGCTGTTCCCAGCTCTCGGTGTACCTGCAATGTGCAACAATGTTTCACTATGGGTACATGCAGACAATGTGAAGACTTATTCATGAGCTAGACGGCCGACTACTCCCACTGTCGCAGATGTCCATTGATCCTTTCAAGTGTATCTGCCTGTGTCTTGTAACGAGGGATCCAGACGCCTCCTTCCTCCTGGGCTTGGCATCTCGTCAAGTTCGGCTTGGTCACGTGAGGTGGGACCGTGTTTGAGGCAGAATTCTGCACAATTAATATTGTTTTTCCACTGTGTGCCTGGTTTAATTGCAGGTGCGACTTTGATGTGGGTGCACGGCGTGCGAGGTTGCAACATCGTGCCCTTGATGGTCTGCTTTTGGAATGTGGGCTTGCAACATTAGCCTGCCTCAGTACAGGGCGGTATTTAAGCAGCTGCCTGCAGGAGCTCAGTCTCTTGCATCAAGAGTTCTCCCAGCCCCTTTTTGCATCAATTTTGTATGCTGTTCCTGCTTTTGATCCAGTGCCCTTTCCGGGCTCCCTGCCTTGCAGCCGATCACGCTCCGCTGCCTTCTACCTACAGCCCTTGTCCTCTGGGCTCCCTGCCTTGCAGCCTGCTTCACTCCGCTGCCTACAGCCCTTGTCCTCTGGGCTCCCTGCCTTGCAGTCTGCTTCCCTCCGCTGCTTCAGCCCTTGTCCTCTGGGCTCCCTGCCTTGCAGTCTGCTTGCCTCCGCTTCCTACAGCCCTTGTCCTCTGGGCTCCCTGCCCTGCAGTCTGCTTCACTCCGCTGCCTACAGCCCTTGTCCTCTGGGCTCCCTGCCTTGCAGCTTGCTTCACTCCGCTGCCTACAGCCCTTGTCCTCTGGGCTCCCTGCCTTGCAGTCTGCTTCCCTCCGCTGCCTACAGCCCTTGTCCTCTGGGCTCCTTGCCTACAGCCCTTATCCTCTGGGCTCCCTGCCTTGCAGCCCTGCTCCTTTGGGCTCGCTCCTTGCTGCCCTGCTCCTCTGGGCTCTCTGTCTGCCGTCTACTACAGCTCTCTGTCCTGCTCCTCTGGGCTCTCTGCCTTGCAGCCTACTACAGTCCTCTGCAGTCCACAACAGTTTACCTGCACCTTGTGCCATCCAATATTGCAGCCCCTCTGTTTCTTGGCTGCTGCTCCCTTGCTCTCTTCCTTGTTTTCAACCCTCTGTTCTTGATCCCTGTCCTTTTCTTCCTTGAGTCCTCTGTCCTTTCCTTAGGTTAACCATTTCAGTTATACTGCTTTTCCTTCATTTCCTTCTGCTAGTTTGCTCATCGACTTCCTTTTCCCTGGATATTTCTGTTCTTGTCTTCTCTTGTATCGTATGTAGATCCCTTTGTACAGAGCTTGACTGTTGGTTTCTGGCAGGCAACCTCTGCCCCTTCCCTTGTCACGTTTCAGTGTTACAGACACCCACAGCTGTTGTTCCCAGCCATGAGCATACAGCGTGGGCCCCTGTAATAGCAATCTTTGCAGAAGGCTGGAGTTTCCTAAGGTCCGTGGAACACTCTTTCCCATTTCTGCATACACCCCAAGAGGGAATCCAGTTTGTTTCTACCTTTTTATTTCCTGCTACACTTGCCTACTCTTCGTTCTTGTTGAGCTTCCTGCTGTGTGTGTGCTTATCTGCCACCTTACTTCAGCACAGCCACCCAAACCTTACCTCGGTGCCCTGTGCCACTCTTGACAGAGTGCCATCCTTGACACAATGACACAGCCAACAGAAGAGAAAAATGCTCAAGTTCCTGCATCTGTTTTGCCATAGATACACCAATGTGTGTCCTCTTTTGGCTGCCATTATTTACATAACACGGAAGCTTACTTTTGCCTCTTGCATGGGCTGCTACCCTGTCTTTTGGATAATGATGGAACCTGCCGCCTGTGTCAGGATTTTATCTAGAAAAAAGTAAGGGAATTTAAATCCCTACACACCAATTTTCTCAGCTACCGCTGTATGTTTCTCATGTTAGGTACTGCGATAGTCCTCAATTACCTCTATTTGGGTGCTCTGACACCCAGTATGCGGGTCATGTGTGCTCAATATTGCCTTCTCTTTCTTCTCTTTTGTGACGCTGTTTCCTGCTTTTCATCACGCCTAAAAAAATAGCAAGATGGTACACAGCCCATGAGAAATAAATCCCATATATACTTAATAGCTTCCCCTATCTAGTACATATTGGTATCTCATCCCTAAACATATCTGCTCGTTAGATGCAGACATCTATATTCCTTCAGTGTCACTTAGCATGTGGGATTATAGCTACATATACGTGTATTCTCTTTACTGCTGGCTTTAATACGATCCCATGTATTACCCAACTGCCCCAGTGTTATACATCTGCACTGTGCTGTGGACAATACGGATACGAGCATAGCTCTGT
Source organism: Ambystoma mexicanum (assembly GCF_040938575.1). NCBI lineage: Eukaryota > Metazoa > Chordata > Amphibia > Caudata > Ambystomatidae > Ambystoma > Ambystoma mexicanum. The sequence continues at coordinate 857,270,306 of NC_090927.1, forward strand.
TGCCCCTTGTCTACACATGATTTGCTCATAACATCACCTCCACTTGCCCAGCGTGTTTGCTATGTGAGACTATATCTACAAGTCTCTCATTCGCTATGGATACATTTCTCTTTTGCGATGTTCGTCTGAGAGCTCATGATTTACCGTAGCGCATATGCTACGACAGGATTCCTTGCAAGCATAGGAACTCATAGGAACTCATGGGCATCTATCTGTTTACAATGCCTGTGTAACTCCTCGCAATGAAAGTATCCGACATAGAAGACTGACTGCTCGCGATCGATAGTAGACATAGAAAGAATGTTTAACCTTACTCGCTGGTCGGATAATTTACATCTTCTGGGGCAACTAGCGAAAATCGTTGATTATGGGGTACATCCTAAATCATACACAGTGTATATGTAAATTGTACGTATATTGGTGCCGCCGATGGGGAATACAATGCCTCTACTGCAATTTCATGAAGAACTGAGGTTATAGCGTCCTTTCATCGATACCCGTTTTTTGCTACAGGTGTTTTGCCATGGCATTTTGGTCAAAATAAACTTGTCAACATTTTTTGTGGGCTGGACAAGGGAATATAAAGGGTTGGGTGGTTGGGAAATAAAACAAATTGGTAAATGCTGGGGGGAGTTTCAGCAAATTTTCTGCAGCAAAACACCGGTCATAAAAACGGGCGTTGATGAAATTACATAGAACCAAACTGAGGAATTTCATTATGTAGAGCAGATAATGATAATGATTCCTCATATTATGCGGGGAATTGTAAAATAATGTGACTAAGACCCTCCAATTGTATTGTGTTACTCTCTCCTAAAGTACACAAAAATAGCATTCACTCACCAGGGTGGCTGATTGTTTCAGCCACTGACCCTCTGTTAGAACCCCTGTCGGTATACACAGAATATTTTTTAAGCCTTTTGTATTGAAAACTCCATCATATGTTAGAGACTCCACAGATATGATTGAAATTCTTCAACAAATTGCCATGGAACCATTAGACATCTTGGTAACCATGGACGTTGAATCCCTATATGCGTCGATTCCTCAAATGGAAAGTATGGCTGGTGTTAGACAAATGTGAAGCTGTTTATACACCACCTACAGGGTTCATTTTGGAATGTGCAAGGTTGGCAATGGCGTAGAATTTCTTCTTATTTAAACACCAATTGTATAAGCAACAGAAAGGAGTGAGAATGGGTGCTACCTTTGCCCCTGATATTGCCAATTTATACATGACTAACTATGAAGAGAAATTTGTGGCATCTACACTGAATCCCTTCCTTACCCACATCGTGGTATGGAGTCGATTCATAGATGATGTTTTCTTAATGTGGAGGGGATCGGCAGAATCAATTGTAGAATTTCACAGATGGGTCTATATGCGTGGACCTAACATCAAATTCACAATAGAATGGAGCCTAAACCATGTGCATTTTTTAGATTTTAAAATCTTTAAGGACACATGCAATCGGTGCACTACCCTGTTTAGGAAACGAACAGACCGTAAAAATCTCCTCCATTATTCCAGCTTCCATTGGTTGGTTTATAAATGAACCTTCCAAATGGACAGTTCCTTCTGATTCGAAGAAGGAACTGCTCATATAAAAGAGGCTTTGAATCACACTAGGAGCAACTCAAGACCAGATTGACAGACAGAGGATACCTATGCAAAATATTTTAAAAATAACTACAAAAGCACAGTCAACACCAGAGATTTGCTTGACTACACAACCAAACACTAAAATCGAGAGATTGATCTGTGTCACTACGTTCAGCCCGATTAGTAATGCCATAAACAAATTGTGAACAAAAACTGGCATGTGATTAAGCAACAGATTCATTTAATTAATAAGGTGTATTCAATGTATAAGACCACTGAAGTTCTAACATGTGTGGTCTACTGCTGGAGTAGATCAGTTAGATATAAAATATGATCACATCCCCAATTTTTCAACCAGTTTCGACATGTAAAGGTAGCTTGAACAATGTCTTCATCTGGAAAAAACGTATACCCTATAAAAGAAAGGAAGCACAAAACTAAGTTAATGAACTGCCCTACCTCTGAAAAAACACACTGAAGAGCTAGAAGGATGATTCTTTTTATATGTGCCCCAGCAAGGAAGGCCCACCTGAACACCAGTAAAGAGTAGTTAAAAACCAATGACGTAGTACAGCCCAACCAATTCTGGGATGTACAACTTATTTCCCAATGTGTCAAAGGAAAGTGCCACCAAGAAAAACTAATGCCCGGTGGTGGTGGAGCTTCTTGGATAGTCGACCTGCAATCCAACATATACCTAGTGAATTTCTGATTCAGCTATTAGAACTAGCTCTTACCAAGAATTACTTCAGATTTAAGAATTCTTACTATCTACAGGTAAAGGGCACGGCAATGGGGGCGTCCTTCGCCCCCCACTATGCCATTTTGTACATGTGGCAGTTTGAGACTCCAGTCCTTTCCTTGCGGCGATACGTCTATATAAGAGGTCTATAGATGACATAATAATGGTCTGGGATACTACAAAGGGTGACTAAACAACCTTCCTTCCCTGGTTCAATTCTCTAAATCCCCATCTTAAATTCACTATGGCCACTAGTAACATCTCACTTCCGTTTTTGGACCTAGCCATCAAGATTGACATGGACCACATTTTCGTAGATCTATTTCGTAAAGAAACAGACCGTAACACCATTTTACGATTTGATAGCTTCCACCCACAGGCCCTTAGGGAGAGTATTCCCTATGGCCAATTTTTGAGAGCAAGGCATAATTGCACCAAAATTAGTGATTATTCCACACAGGCTGGAATCATCTCCACCAGATTATCAGCCAGAGACTATCCGCCATACTTACTGAAACAGGCACGGAAGAGAGCCAGATATCAACATCGCGACATACTACTCACCAGGCAGAATAGACCTGACATAACCAACCAACGTATTGTATGCGTCACTACCTTTAACTCCCATCACAAAGAGATCAAGAAAATGATCCACAAACATTGGCATCTTCTCTGTTACTCACCGGTGAGATGAGTGCGTGGAACCGGGGAGTATCCAAAACCCAGGAAGTTGCTTGAAGAGCTTTGGGTAGGGCCTCTACCCAAGCCTCCTCTCTGTGAGGGAATAAGACCTTCAAAATGATATGACCACTTGCTGTATTTAACCAGACAAGGGGACTGATCACCCAGAAGGGCGGGGAGAAAGCGCACCGCCACAAACCAGGCTGTAAAGGAAGAATAACAAGTGAGTAACACGAAGATAACAGTTGTCCCTTGTAAGCCTTTACTAACTGATATAATACCTGGGCTTTTTCCCCCCGTAGGATAGAAGAACAGCACAATTCGGGAATCACCTAGGAATATAACAAGACTTAGTATCTAACTGGATTAAACTAAGGCACAATTCAAGAGGTGGACAGGATTTTACCAGTGGAGACTGAATGGAGGATTTGAGTAGCTTAGAACACAACGACAGGGATAAAATAAGAAAAAGGAAATGTTAGTAGGAGGATGCTAATACCCGGGCGGCACGAGAGTCGCACTGGATTCGGGATGGTGCACAGCTGCAGAGCGTCCTTGAGTGCACGGATTAACCAGGGGCTTTCCAAATGTTCCGTTTGAAGCAAAAAGTCTTACCACTGATGAACGAAGGATGATGACAGCAACCAGTCGGGATGGCAGATCCAGGGAAGGTAAATGGAAGGCAGGTAAGGTTTGGCGCGATGCAGAACAGCCAGTCGGGATGGCTATTCCTGAGATAGGAAGTCGAAGGCAGGCAAGGTCTGGTACACTAGCGGACAATAACAAAGACAAACTTATTCTAACAGTGTCCGTGAAGCAAAAACAGGTTCGGTACACGGGACGGCAGTTCAATAAGGGTATTCCAAAATAGCGGGTCCAGTAAACAGTCCGAGTCGAATCCGTAAGAACAAGGAGGTATCAGCAATTGAAGATGGAGCTTCTAAATGCCGGGAGTAGCTGTAAACAGAAGCGGCGCCCTGGCTGTCTCCATGGACTAAATCAGTGAGAGAGGCAGGGCAAGCCAATGCGAGGCTCTACCGGCAAACTACCGTACGGAGCCAGGTTTGCTGGGGAATGTAGTTTTACGATCCGCTAACTTCCACGGCAGCTGCCATCGTGCACGAAATGGGGCAGCATAATGCCGAATTCTTTTGGGGAGTGCCACAAATCTCCTCTTCATTCTGGTAGTTGCACTAGGAAGTCGAAGTGCTAGAGGAGCAGGTGGCTGGGTTTTGCGCACAGAGGGGGGTGAACGACGACCCATAACAGCATCCGCCCCCAAAGACGGCGGCAACCCCTTGCGGGCATGGAAACGCCGCAGGAGTACAGGCGAGTGGATGTTACACAATGGTTCCCAAGACCTATCCTCAGGACCATACCCTTTCCAATCGACCAGATAAAAGGGCCGACCCCTGCGGAGCTGGAAGTCCAATATATCGGCAACCTCAAATTCATCTTCGCCATCCACGCGGATAGCGCAAGGTCGCGTAGGTAGGCGCGTGGAAGGAAGACAAGGCTTGAGGAGACTGACGTGGAAAACAGGATGCAGTTTCCACGAAGTTGGTAAAGAAAGACGCATCGCCACAGGATTCAAAACCTCCGTAATGGGAAAAGGACCCACAAACTTCGGGAGCAGCATACGTTTGCCAGGAATACGGAGATTACGCGTAGACAGCCAAACTTTCATGCCCACTTTGTATTCAGGAGCTGCAGTCCTATGCCGGTCAGCGTATTTTTTTGCTCTCTCTCCTGCGCAAGAAGAAGATGGGATCGAACACCCTCACGGACTGAGTCCAATTCTCTTACACAATCCTGAGCGGCCGGGTTGTCAATGGGGAGTGCCGGATCCAAGGGCAAAGAACGTGGATGGAATCCATACAAGGCAAAAAACGGTGATACACCCGAGGCACAGTGTACCGAATTATTGTAGGCAAATTCGGCAGGGGCGAGCGTCTCTAACCAGGTAGACTGAAATTGGAGACACAGGCATCGGAGGAACTGTTCCAAAGTGGCGTTAGCCCTCTCAGTCTGTCCATCGGTTTGCGGATGGTATGCAGAGCTGAAACGATCGTCGATGTGCAATGAAGAAGTCAAAGCCCTCCAAAAGCGAGAAGTAAACTGAGGGCCACGGTCCGATACAATGATAGAGGGAAGTCCAAAGAAACGAAAGACATGTTTGAGAAACAAAGAAGCCAGGACGGGGGCCGAAGGTAACCCCGAGCAGGGAACAAACAGAGCCATCTTGGAGAAGTAGTCGATGACAACCCAGACGGTATCATAACCGCTTAGAGGAGGCAGATCCACGATGAAATCCATGGAAACCATATACCATGGTTTATGTGGCACCGGAAGAGGCCGCAAAAGGCCCACAGACTTGGATCTCGAGACCTTGCATTGAGCACACACTGAGCAAGAGGCCACGTAATCGATGATATCCCGGGACATTGACGGCCACCAAGCCCAACGTCGCAGCGCCTCCAACGTCTTTTGCTGCCCCGGATGTGCCGCCATCAAGGAATCGTGTGACCAGGCTAAAGCTCGAAGACGTGCTTCTCCAGGAGGTATAAAGAGACGACCCTGAATATAAGGCAAGCCTTGTACGATGTCGAGATTCAAAGATTCACATTCCTCATCATTTGAGGTCACCCAAGATGATATAAGGGCACGGAGCGAAGGCTGAGGAGTGCAGGCACAAACCACCCTTTCCGGTAACAGCAGGGGACGATCAGCCCTAGAAACACAGGAACCGTGGGATAACCTTGAAAGAGCGTCAGCACAGGCATTGAGGCGAGCCGGTCTATATGTGATGACGAAGTTAAACTGGGAAAAGAATAGATGCCAACGAGCTTGTCGGGCCGTAAGGCACTTCATAGATTTGAAGGCAAGGAGGCTACGATGATCCGAATAGACGGTAACCTGATGACGGGCCCCCAACAGATGATGGCGCCATTCCGCAAAGGCATCTCTGATGGCTAATAACTCACGTTCTGTGATAGGATAATTGCGTTCATAAGGGGTCAATTTCCTGGAAAAATATGCCACTGGATGGATTTCTCCCGAATCGGGGCATTCTTGTGACAGTACTGCCCCAACCGCTGAACCAGAGGCGTCGGCCTCCACTAGGAAGGGAAGGAGAGGGTCTGGGTGTTGCAAGACCGGTGCTGTCGAAAAGGCGGTCTTCAGGATTTCAAAGGCCCGCTGTGCCTCCGGATTCCATGCATATGGTTTCTTGGAGCTGGTCAGTGCTGTTAAAGGAGAAGAGATTGACGAGAATGAATGGATGAACCGTCGATAAAAATTGGAGAACCCCAAGAAGGACTGCAGTGCTTTAACTGAGGCAGGAACGGGCCATTCCAGAATCGCTTTAACCTTAGAGTGACTCATACGAATGCCACGACTGGTCAAGTCATAACCAAGAAATTCCACCTCGGCGGAATTAAACACACACTTCTCTGCCTTGACGTACAGGTGGTTCTCCCTCAACCTCTGTAACACAAGACGCACATGTACGCAGTGATCTTTCATAGAGGATGAGTAGATGAGGATATCATCTAGATAAACTATGACAAATTGATCCAGATAATCATGGAAGACGTCATTCATAAAGGCCTGGAAGGTGGCCGGGGCGTTACAAAGTCCAAACGGCATCACTAAGTATTCGAATAAGCCATACCGTGTCTTAAAGGCAGTCTTCCACTCGTCCCCTGCTCTAATCCGAACGAGATTATAGGCCCCCCTAAAGTCAAGTTTAGTGAACACCACTGACGAACCAAGTTGATCCAGAAGCACTGATATCAGCGGGAGAGGGTACTGATTTTTTACCGTAACATTATTCAATGCCCTGTAATCTATACAAGGGCGCAAGTCCCCCTCCTTCTTAGGGACAAAGAATAATGGAGATGCCGCTGGGGATTTGGAAGGCCTAATAAAGCCCGTGGCCAAGGCTTTATCTATGTATTCTTTCAGAACCTTGTCTTCTGGTAAGGTAAGGGAATAGACTCTTCCGGCTGGTATCTTGGCCCCAGGTAACAGGTCTATTGGACAATCATAGGTCCTATGAGGCGGTAATTGATCTGCCCTGCCCTTATCGAACACATCCCGAAAGGATTCGTATTCAGAAGGGATGTCCTTACTAGCGTCACGAACGATGGCACCTATGATAGACAAGGAAGCCACCAGAGCTTGACAGGAAGACTCCGGGCATACATACGTATCCTGAAAGCAGTTTTCATTACACTCCAAAGAAGGGAATCGAACACTTTTCTTTACCCAATCAATAGCAGGGTTGTGGTGTTGCAACCATCGAATACCCAATATGACCTGGTATTGAGGAGCTTTGATTAGATCGAAAGAAAGCGATTCCACATGTCCGTCTTCGGTCTTCATGCTGACAAGGGAGGTGTTCTGTGTAACCAAACCGGATACCAAAGTTGTACCGTCCACAGTATGGACCCTCTCGGGTTGAGCCTTTGGTAGAATGGGCACTTTGTTTTTTGCAGCGTAGTCAAAGTCCATATAGTTCCCCGTAGCTCCGGAGTCTTTAATAGCCACGGAGGGGAACGTAGCGTCTTCGGCCGTGGTAAATAAGACAGGAAGACTGACAGGAGCAGACAAAAAACCCTGTGAGTCCAAAGAAGACACTCCCGGCGTAGGGACTCTATCTATCGCCGGGATTTGGCGTTTCCCGCCTTTTTGACCGGTCTTTTGGGACAGTCTTTCAACTGATGTTCTGAAGAACCACAATACATGCACAAATTATGTGAACGTCGATATTCACGTTGGGCTTGAGTCAAAGGACCCCTCACCGCCCCTATCTGCATGGGTTCTGGAATCGAAAGAGGAGGAGTAACTACATCTGCTGGAACGGGGGTAAGGATTGGTGTTTTACGTTCTCCTCTTCTTTCAGACCTTCGGGCATCTATTTGCAACACCAAATCTAATAATTCACCGAAGGAGGTCGGAACGACCGGTACTGTGGCTAGGATGTCTTTTAGTTCTTCGGACAACCCCTGGTAGAATACGGCTGATTTCTTCTCTTCAGGCCAGTCTGTTTCAGCAGCTAGCTGATTGAATCTGGTGAGATAAGAAAAAAGAGAAGAAGAGCCTTGTCGTAGACTCAACAACTCCAGGTCCGATGCTTGAGATTTGTAACGGTTATCAAAAACCTTATTCATGGCCAATATAAGTTCGTCACAGTCGTAGAGGACGTAGCTGTTGAACTCAAGTAAAGGGTTGGCCCACGCAGCCGCTGTACCCCCGAGATGGGAAAGAATAAAGGCTGCCTTGGTGGTAGCGTTTGGAAAGGCGGTGGGCCGACACAAAAAATGCAATTTGCATTGATTCACGAAGGTCCGATATTGTTTTGGATCTCCCGTAAAGCGTTCCGGAGGGGCCAACGGGAATTGAGTGGCCATCAAAACCGGGGTCGCAGAGAACCCAGAGGCGGAAGCTGAAGGCAGACCGGAACCTGAAGCGGCCGCACCCGCCATGTCTACCCCGAGTGTCGGGGGGTTTTGAATACTCCGTAAGCTGTCGATCCTTTGATGCATGGCATCATGAGCTAATGTCATGTCAGATCGTAACTCAGACACCAAGCGAAACAAAGCAGCCAAAGGATCAGCTTCATCCATGGCTTCTGTTTTTGTTACTCACCGGTGAGATGAGTGCGTGGAACCGGGGAGTATCCAAAACCCAGGAAGTTGCTTGAAGAGCTTTGGGTAGGGCCTCTACCCAAGCCTCCTCTCTGTGAGGGAATAAGACCTTCAAAATGATATGACCACTTGCTGTATTTAACCAGACAAGGGGACTGATCACCCAGAAGGGCGGGGAGAAAGCGCACCGCCACGAACCAGGCTGTAAAGGAAGAATAACAAGTGAGTAACACGAAGATAACAGTTGTCCCTTGTAAGCCTTTACTAACTGATATAATACCTGGGCTTTTTCCCCCCGTAGGATAGAAGAACAGCACAATTCGGGAATCACCTAGGAATATAACAAGACTTAGTATCTAACTGGATTAAACTAAGGCACAATTCAAGAGGTGGACAGGATCTTACCAGTGGAGACTGAATGGAGGATTTGAGTAGCTTAGAACACAACGACAGGGATAAAATAAGAAAAAGGAAATGTTAGTAGGAGGATGCTAATACCCGGGCGGCACGAGAGTCGCACTGGATTCGGGATGGTGCACAGCTGCAGAGCGTCCTTGAGTGCACGGATTAACCAGGGGCTTTCCAAATGTTCCGTTTGAAGCAAAAAGTCTTACCACTGATGAACGAAGGATGATGACAGCAACCAGTCGGGATGGTAGATCCAGGGAAGGTAAATGGAAGGCAGGTAAGGTTTGGCGCGATGCAGAACAGCCAGTCGGGATGGCTATTCCTGAGATAGGAAGTCGAAGGCAGGCAAGGTCATTTTGGTAGTTGCACTAGGAAGTCGAAGTGCTAGAGGAGCAGGTGGCTGGGTTTTGCGCACAGAGGGGGGTGAACGACGACCCATAACATTCTCCAACTTAATAACCCCGACCTGGAGCGACCGCTGTTTGCCTTTAAAAAGGGTAAAAATCTGAAAAACTGGCTCTCACAAGCAGACCGAGCCAAACCCGCCCCTCGACAATCTACTCTTCACTCGCAATGGGGTTTTCAACCAATTTTGCGGCATTTCCCATGCGGTTTTTGTAACGCTTGGAAATCCACCATGGCTTGCTCTACTGTTACCATCAATAAGAGAATATGGTCCCTCAAGCAACACACCACGTGCAATTCCACCAATGTGACCTATGTCATTATTTGTCCATGTGACAAATCCTAGATAGGTAAAACACCTAGACCTATTAAAACCAGGATCTCGGAACATAAATCGAGAATCCGGACCAACACCAGTTTCGCCCTGCTAGTGTCCCATTTTTTGGAACTAGGCCACAACTGTGACTATTTCAAGTGGTGGGCATTGGAACGTGTAATAGGGACAGATCGACTTAACACAGCAGCAAGACTTTCCCAATGGGAACAATGGTGGATGTACCAAACAAACAGCTATCATACTGGTTTAAACCATCAAGAAGAATGGCTTCACTGCATTACTTAAAGGCCATTTGAAAGTATGATTGCAGACTGTATTGGCTTCTGTTAGGCCTATCTTTAGGTGAGTTGTTTACAAGGAATTTTGTGTAATTATGCTACATTATCTTATATGTATAACACTCCCCCTGCTAGACCTGTTTTGACATTTGCCTTACTCTCAACTAACTCTAGTATAGCTGGACCTCATGATGGAACAATACTGGTCCACACATATATTTCTCTCTCCTTCTCTATATACTTTTAATGAGCAGGTCATTGCTCAGGTAATTACCGAGCTGCGGTACATGGACACCGTCTAATTCATGTGAATCATTTATATATATCCACACAGATGTGGAGGTTATACACCTTTACCTTACCTTTTCATCGGTTTAAGTACAGGGATATGTCTTCCTCTTTGTTTTCATTAAAGTTAGATCAGCGTTTTTGCACGATATCATGAATTCTCTGTATGAATGCTCTGTCTCTTTAAGAGCAGTGTTTCATTTGTTAGTCACATGACTAAATGACATAGTCACATGATCGGGAGATCCGATACTTCACGAAGCGGATGTGACTGTTGCTCCGCCTTCCGCTCTACTTTGGAGCTCTACGAGGACCATGCGTATACGGCCAGACCTCTTCTCGCTGACAGCACAATATCTTGGCTGTCTAAGGACGAGAGCGTGGACGATACGCGTCCAGCAGTAGAACGTCTCTAGGCAAGCAGGTAAGTTCACGGCTGCCTTCTCTGTGACTTCTCACACTTTGGCCGCCGCCGCAATGATTCTTTCTTGAACCGAATCTGACTTTGTTGTTGAAGGATTGGAATTTAGGGTAGGGTTTTCCTTTCCTGTTTTCTTCCCGTATACCACATTGGGTATGCCTGTGGAATAGGGTCTGTAGAATTTTTGTTACATGAAACTGGGTACTTATGGCAGTTGCCATTGGAACATAATGGGTCCCTATCGCTGCTAATGGTCGGTTTCTAACATATGGCCAGACTGGGATAGGATATGCTACCTAGCTTCATGTTGCATTATTCAGCGACTGTCTCCTTTTTCAATGGGGGATACAGCACATGAATAACGCCAGTTGCTTGGCTCTATTTATGGGCACTTGGGCTGTTTTAATAACCATAACAACCCATGACGTGTTGAGGCAGATGTTTTTGTCCCTATTGACTGGATTGGATTTTTCTATTCACTCATCCACGGTTTCCCTTTTCTTTCCTTTATTTCTACGGTTGCAGCATCACAGGCTGCGCAGGTGGGACTCATACCGAGTTCACCAACCTATGAATCTTTATTCTACCAAGACATTATTGCTCTGGAACAGAGGGGCTTTCTCTCTTCTTCGCTTCCTCCTTCGTGATTTCACCCAGGAATAGTGATCTTCTTCAATTTTGAAGGTACAGATTTTTTGTTAGTTGAATGTTGAACTGTTAAGGTGAGCTATTCTGTATGTGAGCAACTATGCCGCTGGGATTGTAGTGAATGCCCTGAATAATTCAGGCCCTTCTCTCCCCATCACCCGCCCTGTCGGATTCATTTAACTGTAGATCCGCGGCTAGGGTTTAGGGACGTTATGTTTTTTCACGTCCCCTGACTTAACTAGGTTGCCACATGATGACTTTTATTGAGCTTTATGTGAAAGGTTTTTGAATTATTGCTAAGAACTATATTACAATTGCTTGTATGGAGTTACTGTGGGGTTGCTAGGTTGGGTCAAGGATTTTTATTTACGTGTTTTTAATTCTATCTTGTGGTTATTTCTTTCTTCTTTTCCCTTTTCTTTATCTTTTTGATTTAATTTAGTTATGAATCGGATTAAGATGGAACGCATTAACCATTTATCCATACAGAGGAAGAACCAGGCTATGAAAGGACACATGGAACAACATCAAGATGTCCATCTATTGTCTGTTTAAAACTGTTTGCGTTCCTGACAAATTATAACCATTTCTGTCCTGTCCTGAGGAAGACGACTGTCAAGCCTTCTCTCTCTTTTCTGTTAAAGAGATAGACGCCTTAGACAATTTTTACAAGTAGTCGAAACTACCTACCCTAGATACCAGTGCAGCACACGAGATTGATGGTAGCTGCACCAGGTACTGGTCGTTGACTGTTTAGGTCGGAATGGTGACAAGTAGTGCAATTCTTTTCACCATCATTGCATTTTTAACTTGTCAGATCATTTTAAATACAATTTGGAATTGGGGACAATATTAGAAGATCACAGGGGACATTATTTCCTGTTTTTCACACTTAGTGTGTGCTGCCTCCCCCCTCCCCCCCCCCTTTTTTATAGATTTTTGGTTGGAATTGCTCGATATTATTTTTGAAAATTGGATTTCTCTATTGTGCATTGAGTCTCTAAATTGTATTTGCACTGTGCACTTTATGTCCATCTCGCATTGCAGGAGGATTAGTAGATAACTATGCACTTTAATTGTAGATATTTAACATTGATTGTTTGTTTTACCATGGATCCAGCATTATGTTTATGTAATTTGATATGCGAATAATAAAGATTGATTGATTTTATACTATCCTTGACCTGGCCTATCCCCTCATTGAGCTCCTAGATTGAGAGCAATTTACCCCGCTTGATCTTTCTAGTGGTACGGTTACGGTGACCCAACTTCCTTTTTTTGCTACATGAACAGAAAGGATGAAATGCACTAATCAAGACACCCCAAAAGCATCACAATTGACATGCATGAATTGCATAGACCGAGAACAAAAGGTGGTATTATATCACTAACCTTTCAGCTAAAAACTAATTATAAAGAAGCAGGAAGGCAGGACAACAGGATGTAGGGGGCCTCAAATACAGTGGCCAAAAAGGCTGAGAGTCAACAATGCCTACAGTGAAGCAAAAAAGTCATGAAATTGTAGCTAAACAATCTACAATGAATGCTATGGAGATACACACATGTAGGTGAAAGAAACTTACCACATTAGCAGTGGTGTACTCCCCATAACGGTGTTAAGGGTTAGATGATTCTACATATCCCAAGTATGGTGCAGGGGCGGAAGATCTTTGACCGCATGCTCAAAAATGAGCTGTCGTCATCTTCAAAAGCACAAATAATTAACTAATTGTGCACGTGAAAACGTGCAATTGTGAATCATCCCACAAAATGAGACCATCTCAGAAATATATGAGCATGAGTGGACTAGCAAAAAGACTGACGTGCATCACTGGCCCTCCCGTCAAAGAAAGTGAAAATATTTGAGCCGGGAGCCTCTATTAGTGGGAATGCTGTTTAATTAGGCACCTGAAGCACAGCTACACAAGTAACAAAAAAGAGTAATCAGGAGTCTAAATACCTCGTAATGCGTGCCCCTCTAAATAATGTTAATATGGGGACAAGTACAAGTGCTGTCAATTGGACACATGAAACACTGCTACACAAATAGCTAAAATAATACAGTGTAATCGAGGGGCTGGATACCATATGAAGCATGTCCCTCTGAATCATTCCAATATGGGTATTGATAGTGTGAGTGCTGCTACTTTGGCACCTGAAAACACTGTTTCACGAAAGGCAAAGTGACTCCGTGTTCGCAAGAGGATACGTACCGCGTGGTGCACGACCCTCTGAGGGGTGCCAGTGTGGAGGCAGAACGGATTAGCAGCCCAAGGTGTTACCGCAATGCCAGCGATTTGGTAACTTCCATGTCCTGCAGCTTTTCCTCGCGGACGCCGACCGTTAGATGCCACTGGGCCTCATTACGACCCAGGCGGTAAGGGGTTTACGGCAGCGTAAACAGCGCCGACCCTTACCGCCTGATTCCGAGGTCCCTTAGCGCCATGGAGGATTTAACACCTGCTTTTAGCAGGTGTTAAAATCCATGGCGCTAAGGGACCTTGTTGTTAATTACGCCACCGTAATTTACGGTGGCGTAATTAACGCCTTCCCCACTCCCATTATGCCCTATGGGGCAAAAATGGGAATGGGGAAAGGTAAATGGGGATTGGGGACTTACCGCCCCACCAACCTCGGAATGGGGCGGTAAGTCCGCCAACCACCATGGCGTAAACGTAGTTTACGCCATGGTGGTAAAGGTACGACCCAGGCGGTAACTTACCGCCTGGGTCGTAATGAGGCCCACTGAGTCTTTGCTGTCCGCGTTAATGTGGTGTGCATAACTATATAGCGAGCAAGACGCTAAGTCACCTGTTTTAGAACCAGTCACATAATATGAAATCACGTGTCATGGGGCTAATCACGTGGTATGGCACGGAAAATAAATAAACTGACAAATACATGCAGGGATTGCACCAATTGAGCACAAGTTGGAAACCAATGTTTATTTTGAGGCGCGGCTCTGAAGCCTCCAAAGGCCGCCCAGATACAATTCGACACCACAATGTAGAAAAGGGAACTGATCATGTGGTACAACCTACGTGAATACCATTATACCCGTCCGGTCGGTCCCACTGTGAAATATAATAAGGGGGGACACCCAGATGGGAGACCACTCCATATGGTGCAAAAGTGGCACAAGGAAGTAAGTACGCACAAAAAATGTGCATCGGCTCCGAATTGGAGGGGTCATCGAAGTAGGACTCTAAATATTAGGATTCCGAGATTCTAATGTGTTAAGGCCTTTCGTAAGTGTTTTAAGATTAAAGGTCCATAGCTGTTCCTTATATGCCAACTTATTTGATATTTGCATGGTATTGGGTGCCCTAACTTTTTTAACACAGAACCATAGTAGTTGGTCCGCACCGTGGCCCATCTCTACAAAATGCAACACCATAGGGGCATTCAAATTGTGTGTTCTTATTTTTGAGGGGTATTCATTAATACGCACATTTACTTCTCTTGTGGTTTTCCCAATGTAATACATTTTACATGGGCATTGGACTGCGTAAATCACATTTTTACTTTTGCAAGTCATAAAAGTGCGTAGATCCCAACTTTTTCCTTCTGCAAGAAAAGAGGTCGTTTTTTTAGAATATTTACAGGCCGCACAAGAAGTGCACTGATAATTGCCCAATACTGGGCTAAAGTTGATGTCTCTGATAGTTGTTGGTTTAAAAGATATTCTATTGGCCCGAGTCATTTTCTGCTTGAGGTTTTTGCTCTTTTTGAACGCAAACAAAGGCAATTTTGTTTCAGACGAATGAAGGATCCTCCAATTCTTGAGGATAATTGTTCTAATCACATTACTGTGTTGACAAAATGTAGAAACACATACCAACTGGTCCTGGTTGTTTGTTCTGGCTTTAGGAGACTCCCGGTTGATATAACGTACCCTTTTCCTAGAATTTCTTATCAGTTTTTTTGGCTAACCCCGCTCCAAGAGTCTTATTTCCAAGATGTCTGCATGTTTGTTGAAATTCATAATATTGGTGCAATTACGACAAATTTGTAAAAACATACCATAAGGTAAATTATGTAACAGACTTGTTGGGTGTTGGCTATCAAATTTTAACATAGTGTTTCTTTCAGTTGGTTTTTTATATAATTCAGTCTGAAGAAACCCTGATAGGTTGAAAATTGACAAATCCAAAAAGGAAATTCTTGTTGTAGAGTGGTCAAATGTAAAATGAATGTTTGGATCGGCCTGATTCAGCCATTCAACAAACAGCATCAATGTCTCAACATTGCCCCCCCCCAAATCAAAAGGATATCATCAATATATCTACGATGCAGTTTGATCTGCTCAACAAATGGATTGGTGTTGTTCAAAACTTTTTTTTCTTCTAACAAGGCAATAAAAATGATGGCCAAGTTAGGAGCAAAGGTACAGCCCATCGCGGTACCTCTGCTTTGTAAAAAATATTCATCTTTAAACTTAAAGAAGCTGTTAGACAGCACCAATTCAGCACATCTACACAAAAAGTCTATGGGGACATTATGCGGAAGAGGCCGTCTATCCAACATAATCCTTAGGCTATGGACCGCTTTGTCTTGGGGTATGCTGGTATAGAGGGCCTTGATATCAAGCGTAACCAAAATATTTTTGTTGGAGTCAAACGCTAGTCCTTCTACGAAATTGATGACATCCCTGGAATACAGAAGGAAAGTGGGTGTGGCTATGGCTTAGGGTTTAATGAAAAAGTCGATGCATTTGGACAGGAGTTCAAGTATCGACCCACATCCTGATACAAACGGGCATCCTGGTGGATTTCTAGTATCTTTATGCACCTTGGGCATAATATAGAATAATGGAGTACTTTCTTCTGAGTAATTCATGAATTTGGATTCTTTGATGGAAAGGAATCCCTCCTGTGAAGCTTGGTCTGTTACCTGGAGTATCTTTTTCTTGATTATAATAGATGGATCATTGGCAATCTTAGTATAGTGGCCTGGAATACCTAGAAACAAACACATTGTGAACATAATTAAGCATGGATTTCTGCTGCTTCCAGTTATGTTAGAACAAAATTTAATCGAATCATTCATGGATGGTCATAGGAGACATCATAAACATGTAACTACAATATTTCTGACCTGTATGATAGCATGGCTACTGTGTTACCCCTAATAAAGTCTGTTCTTCTTTCTAACCCAGTGCCATTTAATGCAACCAACGTGCATTTCTGTTGCACAGAATGGCAAAGGTTGTCTTTCATTTAGGAAGAATGCAGGAAACTAAAAACTACCCTTTGTTTGCTGCAGCTATATACCTGCAATGTAAACCACCCATTCAATTACATGCATGCTCTTCACATCAAGAGCAAGCATCTGACACTGTGTGGTTACTTAAAGACACTTTATCATATTTTAGACAGCAAATAGGTGCTCATTTATAAGAAAGGGAGAGACAATCCATGTTTAGAGAGCCAGAAAGTGACATAGAAAATAAGGTGAAAAATAAGTGAGGAGAGTGCCCAGATGTGTGCGTGAAAGAGGCTAACTGGGCACAAGCATCACAAGCATGCTTTTTACAGTGACAGTTCTGGCATTTATTGTGGGGGCATAAGCATCATGAACATGTGTTATAAAATGCTCCGGTTTACCAATTGTGACATGGCATCTATTGGAATTTCTCCTCTATTACTCTATAGAACGGATTGTAACTTGTGTGGTGTTTTATACAATTTTGTAGTAGGGCAGGGATAGTGTTACAGGTATGCCCCTGTTGACGTCCCTTTTTTCGATTCCGAAAATATGTAATGCTCTGCATCAACCACTAGATGGTGGACTGTGCACTTAAGCAGACACAAACTCCAGAAAGATAATTACTGGTAAGTGATATTTATCATGTGATCATTCCCAATTCCTTATTTTTAAAAATGAGCTTGACGGGTGGTCCTAGGTTGCTTTGGGAACCTTCTCTATGCCAGTAGCTCAAACAAATTTTCCGGAGAAATGTATGCCCCTCCACTAGAAAACTTCCACCAGCCGGCACTGGTTCCTATGCTCAAAAGGAATCCTGACGTAGCATATACGCTAAGGTAAGTCATGATCCCTCAGCAGAATGTGCAGTAGGGACCCCAGACGGCCCATAGGACTGGGGATTTCCCAAACAGCACTTTAAGATGAGTAGCAGCCCCCTCAAGATGGATGGGGATGCAGATTAATACTCTTGCATCAAAATAATAATGACAACTTGATAGTTTGGCAAAGAGAGTACGTTTAATGGCAAGTACAAAAAACAGGGAGTTTATGAATATCAGCAATCGCTCGATCGTCCTCCTCCCTTCAACTCTAATTAAATTCAGCAAAAACACATAATTTATACCAAAAACTTGTCATCACTGACGTGTAATATCTCAAAGCTTTAGCATGCAACTTGATTGGTTCTAAGAAGGTAACTTTAATATAGGTACTATATCTGTATATGGTAACGAAGTGAGGAGGTTGGATAAACAATGTCAGGTGGGGCATCTAAGCCCTTCCTTCAAAATGGCTATCGTAGACGTCACTAAAAGTACGACGTCCCATTCGTTCTACTAACTTTTGGACCCTAGATTACTTGGTCTACTATGATTGGGTTGGCATCAACCCCACTCACACTTTTCCACTTGCTTAGCAGTATGCAGAATAGCCGGCCAGGTGCAGGGAGTTCGTCTGCAACAATCAATCATCACTTCAGTGGTCATGTGTCAATTATTTCTTTGTATTGTGTGAAGTTTGCTTCTTGGTGTGGGAAAGTTAAGGCGTCTAGACATGGCAAGAGTCCATGCGTATGTGTGAAAGTTTCATCCCTTCTGCTTGCTCGGTCATGTGATTTCGACACCGTGAAATCGTCTTATTCTCCATGCAATTTTGTGTATTTGATTTCATTCTGTCAGCCATCTGTGGCTTATCTTGACCTTTCTGACCAGGATACTCTGTTCTTCTTTTCAATCATTGTATCCACTGTGGGTCTATTTCAGCCGATATGACCTTGGCTTCTTGGCATGGTTGTCTTTGTCTGAGTATCTCTCTGCCTTTAATTCTTGATTTGTTCACTGCAAAGCTCTCCTCTTGAGACCTTTAGTAACCTTTGGTTGATTCTGCTCTAGTGCATAGTTGAAATATACTTATATAAAGTGCTCCTTTTGAGGTAGATATGTATAGGTGGCACTTGCCGCAATCTATCTTACTACTAAGCATTAGCAAGCCTCACTATTTTTTGTGCTTCTTGCGGTTACTGTGCATATGTACACGTTGAAACTGGCTGAATATCTTCATCACTCTCATGGCATAGGTTTCTGATATTTTGACATCAATCATTTCACTTTAGACTTGGAATGTCACTTATCCATGGTGTTTTGTCTCTTTTCATCATTCTCAGGTCGTCATATTTTCAATATGTGAGTCAGTCCGGGTTCTTGTGACGTCACCATTCGTCTTCTTTGAGTATCTTCTTGGCGTCTTCAGGTATTGTATTTTGACAATCGTCATTCTGTCTCACGTGTCGATATGGTTTTCTCAATGGGTACCTCACTGTCCAGGTTTTCTTAGGTGTCTGTACTTCAATAGGTGCTGTTCTTCTGATAGGTACTGGGCAGAGCCCAACTGCGGCTCTCTGCTGGTTTATTTGCTCATCATACGTCACATATTTTGGCGTGAATGTTCCTGGTACTTCAAAATGGGCGGTTGGAGTGCGAATCATGCTTGGTACCTCCTCTACACTCCTCCCTCTTGGTGATTCATCAACCACTTTCACTTCTTCCTTGGTATCCACCTTTTCCTCATCCTCTCGATCCGTTTTTATTTCATCCTCTGGGTCCACATATAGAGGTCTGAAGAAATATATCTTTGGGGTCCATATCTCTATGACTCCCTTCAAGCTTCCTGCTGTTCTTACATGCTCATCTTTGTTCCAAGTCATTAGTTGACATTGTCCACTTGGGCTGCAATAGATCCATCTTCCCACATAATTTCTGTGTTTCCTTGGATATCGAAACATTGTTCGTTCTGGTGCATCAATGCTACCCTTCACAAAGTCTCTTATTTCTTCATCAGTCAGGTCCTTGGGCTTCAATCCTGGTTCGACATCAATCACGATCTTCATCCCTATGGCCTATTTCGCTGTTTTCTGATACTGAGAGATTATTATCTTGATAACACAGAATCCAAGCAATATCATCACTAGCAGGGCTCGTAGGAATTTGAATGCATCTGCCATCCATTGCGGAACCCATGAAAATAGTGATCCAAACCAGCTGTCTTCATCAACTTTGTCAGTTTCAACAATCATTTGGTTCTGTAGTTTTGTCAGCATACCTATGGCCTCTGTCAAAATTCCATTTTCGTCATCGTGAGATGGTATTAATGTGCAACATGATTCTCTGATTTTTGAACAAACACCTCCATCCATAGCTGTGATCATGTCAAGGACATATCTGTTCTGGAGAGTTATTAGTCGAATCGCCCTCAACTCTTCCTTGATTGCATTGAATCCTTTTATTGTCGTGTTGATGGTCTGCAGTAACTCCCATCTGGTTATCTGCAACCATTTAGTATTTGCTCAAACCTGAACTCTTGGCATCAAGATCAAGGTGAACACTGAAGAAGTCAGACTGAACAGTCTATGTTCATATGGGATAGTATTGAAAGCATCTATGGATTTTGCAGAAAAGTAATTCTCTCTCTTCATTTGGTTCATCAGTTCCAAAGATCTCTTCTTCCTCAGGTGAGCAGCTGCTTTTGGAAAACTGTTCATATTCAGATCACTTTTTGGAATCACCAACGCTGGAACATGGACATTCACCAGTGTGCATATACCTCCCCAATTTTCCGGCAATCTGATATATGCTTTGGATCCACATGCCCAATAATGATCCATGATCACTGCAGTACCATGTACCATTCCTGGAGCATCAAATACTCGTCCACAGTTCTGATTCTCTCCCATTTTTCTTGTGACATTATTCCTGAAGCACAATTTCGAATTCTCCAACGGCACTATCTGTAAGGGTCCTCCCCTGTCTTTGACCCATGTCAGCAGTCTTGCAAGTCTTGGCCATAATGGCTTGCATATCCTCTGCGCATTTTCAATTGCTTCTTTGCAGGCTCCAATGACCAGCCATGCTCTGTAGATCACTACTCCTTTCTCCCATCTGTCTGGTGAAAACACTGTTCCCCAAATTTGCATTTGGCCTCTGTTCTTCCAACTCCAAGCTTCTTCTGGAGTTTTTCCTTGAACGTTCAGTCTTTGCTTTGCCTCTCTTCTGATCTCTGCTCCTTTAACTCCAGGCTTCTCATATCTGATCACAATGTTCTTTGTTTTTCCATTGTTTCTTGTCTTTATGTCCTGGACATAATCGTCTTCATTTGGATCCGTTGCTTCAGTTGCCCATTTGAGTGAAGCATCACTTCCCATGAATTGGCCTCTGGTCTTGCACATTGCTACGTGTGATAGACAGTGGGCACTCTGGACATCTATTTCCACAGCTACGAAGATCTTTGACTTCCCTATGCTGTAAGGTAGGAGTGCACAAACAAAGCATTCCTCCTCTGGATTCCGCCGTCCAACTTCTTTCATATGTTGGTACGAAATGTTATTTCCCAAGTGTGATGTGCTGTCCAGGTAGTCATTTAGTTCGTTGTTGTCTTCTTGTGTGCTTCTCTTTATTCTCAAGGTTTTCATGTAGTTTGCTATCATCACATCCTTAATAGCATCCATGTAGCTCCTTCTCACTGGAGGATTCTCAGGCATCTCCATCCATGGTCCAGGCATCTTCATCTGTACCATTTGAGTAGGAGAAAGTATGGCAATTCTTTCCTTGTCCTCTTGTCTTTTCCTGGCTTTGGTTATGAACGTCCAAATTGATTCTGCTATCATCTCTGCACGTGATAGTTTTGCAGGACTTGAACTTGTTCTCTTCATTGGATTAGGTGCGCTTGTCAATGCTGTCTATGTTTGTTTATTCTCCAACTCCTTTTGTCTCTTTAAATGTTCAGCTTTCTCCATTTGTCTTTTTACTTCGCTTGGTGTGGAACTTCTCATAGTAGGTTGTCCAAACTTCTCCCCTTCTTTGGACTGTGGTTCTGCCATTATTGACACTAAACCTGGTGTATGTGCACTCATCGTTTTTGTGTTTGTGTTTTTCATTAACCTTTTCTCATGCTTGCTCTGCTGACCCTGTCTCTGGCTTTTCAATTTGTTTGTTACCACAAGTGAGTGTGTAGTAAATGCTCACATCACATCCATTTCAAGTTCACTCATTCCGCTCTCAGACCTTCTAGGGACTGGAATGACTATGTAAGGTCTGGGTGCCTTTGTGGGTGTCATGCTTATATCATTATGTGGGTGCACTGGAATCGGAACACTTTGTGCACCAAAAAAAAATGCAGTTCGAATCGTTAGTGACAGTAAGACAACAATGAATATAATGCATAGGTACATAATTCCTCTATATGTCAAGCTACAACACTTAGTTCTGGCCCAATACGATCGCCTCTCCTCCTGAGGGATGACAACATTACTACTTTGGTTGCCCATCTCGATCATCTAAGGAAAGAAAACTAACTTTTAATACATTCTAGGTAATATTATCTTTGGATTCTGCTGTTTCTGCTCGTAGGTTGCAGATACTGGAATGATACTAGAATGAGTGTCCTTCTTTGCCTGAATAACAGATTGTCTCTTGTCTCTGGAAACAGTTCTCTTTTCTTTCTACGAAATGTCAAAATACGGTAATAGGTTCCGCACGTCTCTTAGTTTTGCGTGTTCAAAATAAACAAGCTCTCAGTCAATGCCTCTTATCTGTCTCACTGACAGACGACATCTCGTGTCATTGTCAGCATAAACAGGAGTGAAGTTTCTGGCAACGCTTTCTTGATTTGTCCCTCGGCGGAAAGTCTTACAATCTTCTCCGGAAATTATGATGATGATTAGAAAGTTCAACCTGTATTACAATACCATGCAGGAGCATGCTCATCTGTGTAGAATTCGATGGGTCTCTGATGAAAGAGAGGATGTCAACACTGGCAGGCCTCCCCACAAATTCTGGAAAGTCCTCAATTAGGCGAAAGAAGACATTGCTTGCTAGTCTGCTATCTTCTGGTGACAGGGACATTTGTCTTGTCTTCCCTGTAAAAAGGAACTGCAAATCACGATGAGCAGCTTCTGTGATTTCGATGAGCTTCAAGAACAACCTGAATTATGATTCCGTTCAGGATTATACTCAAACGTTATGTGTATGCTGGATCTCTGTTACGCTCACCTTAGCTCTGTGGGAGTATCTGGATCCTCCGTGCTGTGTTTATTCTTTTGGTCACCTCCTTAGGAATGACAGCGTCTGGGTTGGGGATCAAGAACACAGGGCAACTGTGAGTGTCTGGGACTTGTGAAGAACTAACCCCTCCCAACCCCCCTGTGAACCTCCCACTTGTATGTATGCTCACCTTATGTAATTAAATGGTAGGCTCTCCGTCCTGCTCTCTTTCTCAGCAGGGGAGCAATAGTCCAGCACGAACAGTTACTTCACTGATGGCCTCCACGTCCAGGCCTGCTGTGGCGTTGGATAGCTGCTTGCTAGTCCCAATGCCCTTGCTTTCCCCCCTTGTGTGTTATCCTTCTTAGTAATTTCTTCTGTCTGTTTGGTATGCCTTGCTTTTCCTTCTTGCTTACTGTCTTTTTCTTGCTTGCTGTCCTTCTTGTGTACTATTTATGTCTGTTTGTTGAGTATGCCTTCTCTGTTGCTCATTTAGCCTTCTGTTGTCTGTTAAGTGTGCTTTTCCTTCTGTTTTCATTCAGCCTCTTCCCAATTGCAGGCTTAATCTATTGCACGTTTTGGCCTTTACTGATCAGCTGCATGTGACTTTAAATACCCAATGTCTATTGCCCATGTTGTCTCTTAATGCGTGTGCTTTACTTTTGCAGGGTCCGCAGTGCTGGAATAGAGAAGGGCTCGTGTGCTGACCTGACCTAGAGGCTTGGAGCTGCAGAGTCGCGGAGTGAAGAGTCGCGGAGTGCCGGGGCGGAGCTGGGACGTCGCGGGAGCCAAAGAGTGAAGACGCTGGCCCGTGTAAATACTGGGAGCACCTGGGGATGTCGCGGGAGCCAGAAACAGGTAAGTGGGAACTTGGAGAAGATCGGAAGCTTCAGCGGGAACGTTGTGAGCTGCGAGGCCCTGATCTTAGTGGGTGCTGGAGATGGCGAGGAATCACTGAACCGCGGTGAGCGTTCCGTTGTCTTTGGCCAATTCAACGCAAAGCGTGGAATCATGTCTGGGTGTGGCTTATATAGCCAACCACACCCAGAGACTAGACCGCTGCCATGAGTTCTTTTAGACTGCTATCCCTCCATGTTGCGTGTTCATCCCAGTGTTGAGTAATGCAGCTGGTGCCAGGCGCGCCATGCCCTGGTCCAGCTGGGTTGTTTCCAGGCTCCCCATGTTAAGGTGCATTGTGGAGTCCTGTGAGCCCAATGAGAGGATACTGGGGCACTTGTATGTGATTGGGTTGGATTAGTGGAGGCGGGCGTGGTAGGAGTTGAGATTGTGACAAAGAAATGTCAAGACGTCAGTGTGTCTCCCAACAAGATCTGGACAGCCTTCAATTAAGCAAAAGAATAGCACTCTGACAAGCCTTTTCGCGGCTTCTTCTTCTGGGGACATTTACTTTGTCCTCCCTGTACTCTGGAAGTAAAAGGAACTGCTAGGCAATCACGATGAGCAGCCTCCTTATTGTCTTTTCATTTTCAGGGTCTTGATGGATTTCAGTGATGTTAGTGAGCCTTCCCACTAAAGACGGATACAATCTTAACACTGACTCGAAATGTGTTAAAGCATCCTTAGTGATGTCACTGCTGTGGGACACCATAAGTGAGTCCAAATAATGCTCTTGTCTGAAAAGAGTCTGGATACTGTATTTTCTTCCAATTTGTGTGTCCGCGATCAAAATTTGGCATATCCTTTTCTCATCAAGGCTTCAGTGTGCCTCAGTCCAAAGTTCAAAGTCAACAGACTCTGTTGTGTCTTATACGTACAATTTTTTCTTCTTAACCCTGCAACTAGGATCCACAGAGTGTCCATGTTTATGTCCTTATCCCCTTTTGTGCTCAGAGGAAATGTCCACAATGAAGCCACAACTTTGCACAAAAGTTCTTTGTCTTTGTTTTGCTGGTCAGGCGTCCTTCTCCCTCGTCATGAATCTCGTCTGCACGTGCAGTGGTTCTTCCCTGTCGTCTGTAGTCTCTACGTGTTGGGGTGTATGGCTTGATGTCACCCAGAAATATCCAAACTCTTCTTCTCTGTAGCTTGACTGCAGAGGGAGTGACGTCCTCCACTCTAAATGGTTCGTTGAATCTTGGCTCGTCCCACTTCTTTCTCGTGTGGTTTCTCACCAGGACCGTGTCCCCAGGGAACAGTTGTGGTAGACGTAAACCTTGAATTTTGTCTGTTGAAGTATCTCCTTCTGTGTTCTGTGCTGCCCTGCACCATTTTTGTCGTTGCTGCAGCTGTCCTGAAATTGCAGTAAGACAAGATGTCATGCAATTCAAGTGATTTTGCATTTCAGATCCTAAAACTTTCCCTGTTGGCTGGGCATCACCTCTAGCTCTATATTGGGGTGTCAGTGGCATGTGCATCCTTCTGCTTGTTGCGTTTCATGCAGCGTAAGGTGGCGGTCAGAACCAGGCTGGTTTTTGAGCGCATACAGTGCCAATGGAAGGCAGCCATTCCTTCTTTAGAGTAAGCTTCAACTTGGCTATCCTTTCCTTTAACAAGCCATTGAGCTTCCCGCATATCCCATTACCTTGAGGATGATGTTATGCCGAAGAGAACTTTTGCTTTATACCAAGCAGCAAGCTAATCTGTTCAAATACTGCATTAACAAAGTGGGGACCGTTATCTGACCTCACACACTTCCCATCTGGGAAATATCTCCCTCACCAGAAATGTGGCTGCACAGGTAGAGTCTAGGTGTGTACATGGACCTGCTTCTATCCATCTAGAGAATGCACACACCACAACAATTAGATACCTGTACCCGTTACATACTTGAATCATATCGACATAATCGACATGCAAGTGCTGAAAAGGTCCATTGGGCCTTGGGATAACTCCTCTAATTACTCGTAGTGTATTCCCAGCGGTGAACTGTTTGCAGATTATACAGTTCACCATAAAAAATGCTACATGCTCTGCTAAATTCGGTATAAACCAGTCTTCAGCAATCGTCGCTGCTAGATTCTCTTTTGTCATGTGCGCTGGATAATGCAACTGTTCCAATGCTATTTTCAATAGGGCTATAGGCATCACCGGTTTACCAGTGCTGTCTTGTTGCCATAAGCTCTCAGAGGGGTTTAAGGAACACCGTAGCCGCTTCCAAAGATTTTTTTCATCCTGTGGTGCCTCCCCTTGAAGTTGCATTAACTGGGTTTGCCCCATGTTACTATAACCTTCAGGTTCGCTTCGTGCAACAATCATTCTCTCATGCACATCAGTTATTTCCACATTCATTATAACTTCGTCTTTGGTCGACACACTCTTGGCTTCTGTGTCTGCTGCTTGATTTTCTCATGAGATAAAGTCTGTCCCTTTCGTGTGGGCGGCACATTTCACGACTGCTATGCCCACTGGCAGCTGTAGTGCCTTAATGAGCCTATCCAATAAGGCTGCGTGCTGCACTGGCGTTCCATCCCCTCAGAGGTAGTCCCTCCTTTTCCAGCGTGTTAGGCCTGCGTGCACTGTTGATGTCACATAGGCGGAATCACTGTACACCATCACTTCCTGGTCTGCGTGATTCCTGAGTGCGAGTATCAACGGCAATAATTCTGCAGCCTGTGCTGAATAATGAGATGGTAATTGTGCACTAATGAGTACTTGAAAATCTCCATTTGCTCTGTGCTTCAACACAGCAGTGCCTGTGTATCTCTGCCCATCATTTTGATCGATACTCGAACAACCTTCAACAAAGACAATTTCTCCTTCTGCTAATGAATTTTCTTTCACTCTGGGAATCTCATCATAGAATTCTTCATAGTTTGCGCAGTCATGTACTGGCCCTCCTTCAGTGACTGGCTCTCCTATAAATATAATTGGGTTCACTATTTTACATCGAATTATCTTAATCAATGGATTTGAAACGATCACTTCATATGCAGAAGCTCTCTGAGATGTCAATGTGCCTTTCGGTTTCTCTCATCACTGGGTGCAAATTCCCACTTTAGTATGCCAGGGGCATGTACCCTCACGTGGTTCTCTGTGTGAGTACTGCTGTCATAACACTGCCATTCATGTGTGAAAACAGGTAGAATTCCTCTGCATAATTGGGAATTCCTAGAACTGGTGCCGTGCAAATGGCTGTTTTTAGTTTGATAAATCTTTCTTCCATGGTTTCAGTCCATTCCATTTTTTCTTTCGTCCCCTGTGCCTTCTTTAGGGCTTGTAACAAGGGCTTGGTATACAAGCTGTAGCCAAAGACCCATGCCCTGACATAATTGCATAATCCTAGAAAACTCTGCATTTGTTTTATCATGTGTGGCTTGGCTGTGTTCAATATGGCTTCAGCCCTTTCAGGGGTAACCCTTTTCCCCTCATGTGATATCAGCTGGCCTATGTACAGCACTGCTTGTTGACAGTATTGTAACTTCTCTTTGTCAACCTTATATCCTTTTTCAGCCAATACAGTCAATAGCTGAATAGAATCGTGTCTGCACGTTTCCTCTGTCGTGCTGCAAATTGAGATGTTGTCCACATATTGGAATACAACACTCTCTAATGCAATTTTGCTTAAGTCCATCTGCAGGACTCTGTTGAAAATCTAAGGAGACTCACAGTACCCTGAGCTAACCTTGTGCTTTTCAGACGCATTTGTCTGAACTTGAATGACGTCAAATCTTGTGAGTCTCTGTGCAATGGGATTGAGAAAAATGCATATTTCAAGCCAATTACTGTGAAATATTTTGCCTAAATGGGTATATTACATAGGATTGTGGACAGGTTAGGGACAAGGGGGAACTCGGCCTCTACAATATCATTTATTGGCGTTAGGTCCTGGATTAAACGGCAAGACCCTCCCTTTGATTTTTTTTTTTTTAAATTCGATTTTATTGGATTTTCAAAGTTAACATTTATCATTAAGGCAAAACGAAGAAACAGTTACATACAAGAATATAGGAAAAAAAAAATATCGTCATCGTTTGTTTCACGCAGTGCGGTAAGATTAGTATACAATTTGTAGAACTAGGAATGTACAAACATGGTAAGCAAAGAATAGAGCAGAAATAAGGGCAGAACCTTGGACATTCCTTACAGATGTTAACAATTCTCCCCATCCCCCCTCCCCTGCCCCGGGAAAGAGAGACGTGTCGTGTTGGGAGTGAGGTGTTATGGTTGACAGCAAGGGTTAGGTCTTTATCAGGCGCTTTGCATTCAAGGGTTCAACATGTGGGGGAATCGCTCCAGGTTTTTGGGTGGTGTTTATGTGGTGATGATGAGAGGGGGGCGGGCGCGTGTCAGGGAGGTGGAGAACAGCAGATTCTCATCAAGAAACGAGGTTCGTAACATTCATGATGGGGGGTCGTCAGTATCTGATGTTGGGTGTTCAGTAGATGTATGAGCTCTTAAGAATTTTGACCATAGCAGCTCAGATTCTGTCGCTCTGCCGTGGAGGGATGCAGTGATTTTCTCCATGGTACAAATGTTCAGCACCACATTGATCCACTCTTGTTTGGACGGGGTCGTGGGCGATTTCCATTTTGCAGCAAGTAAAGCTCGCGCCGCAAGCAACAGGTGGGGGGCTGGGCCACGCACCTTTAACCATTCCTCCTCATTTTTTTCAAGACTGAACAAGACTAGGTATGGATCAGCCTTTCTATGGATACCGTCAGTGTGCCTGATCCATCCCAAGACCTCATCCCAAAAAATCTTTATCTTCGGACATCCCCACCACATATGCCAATAGTCTGCAACTTGTCCACACTCACGCCAGCAGGAGGGGGAGGAGGATTGGCACATCTTGGATAGTCTATACGGGTCGTATTGCCAGCGATGTAGAAGTTTAATGGAGTGGAGTTTATATTGGCATGATATTGAGGTACGTGAGGCCATGATACACATTTTGTCCCATACATCATCGTCTATTTCCGTTTCCATATCAGTTTCCCACCGTCGTCTGAGTTTAAGTATAGGTCCACTACTCCCTTCCAGAAGTAATTTGTATATGAGGGAGATCAATCCCTTCCTATCTGTCTTGGAGTCGAGCATTTTTTCGAAGGGGGTGAGATCTCTAGCTAGTTTTTCTTTCCACTCAGGTTTGGTCAAAACTCCTTTGATTTGTAAAAAATGGAAGGTGGAGAGGACTCCAATATTTAGGGCCTCTGTTAGCTCTGGGAGAGTAATGAATGAGTCACTTCGGAGGAGTTGGCCCACCCTTTCTAAACCTGCGTCATACCACGCCTGGAACCTTTCGACATTGGGGATATGGTTGTTGATGCCCGGGGACCATAGGTGACTCAATGGGGACGGCCACGTCGTGATTCCCATCATTGCCGGGCCCTCTCGCCATATATCCCATATGGCGGCAAAGAGCGGGTGGTCTCTCGTCCTTCTCAATACCCGGTTTCGTGGAGCCCATAACCATTCCCCGAATGTTGCCGGGGCCAGGTAATGATTGTCCATCTCTATCCACTGCGGCTCTTTATGATTGCGCAAATGGGGGACAAACACACGTAATTGAGCAGCGGTATAATATTTCCGGAGATCGGGGAGGCCTACCCCGCCTTTATCTTTGGGGAGTGTCAATAAAGAGTAGGCTATCCTGGCCCTTTTCCCCTTCCACAGGAATTTCAAAATTTCTCTCTTGATCTCTGTAAAGTATTGGTCTGGTATTTTGATTGGGAGCATCTGAAAGGGATAGAGAAACCTTGGGAGAGCGGTCATTTTGACGGCGTTAACCCGGCCAAGCCATGAAATCGTCAGTTTGTCCCACCTGGTCAAGTCTATACGGAGCTTAGCAAGAAGCTGTGGGAAATTTGCGTCAAATAGGGAACCCAATTGTTTCGTTATTTGAACCCCTAAGTATTGAATCTTATCGTGTTCGATCGACAGCCCTAGGGAGGAGTATTTCGCTGTGTTTGCGTCAGCATCCCCTTGAAGGGGAAAGAGCGTAGATTTGGCACGATTAATCTTGAAGCCTGAAAGGCGACCATATTCCTCCAGGAGTAGAATGGCTCGCGGGACGGACCGCTCAGGGTTTACTACATGTAAGAGGATGTCGTCGGCATACAGGGCCAACTTGTATTCCGTTTGTCCCAGATGGATCCCCTCTATAGCATCGTCCACCCTAATCTTGTGTGTGAGCGGTTCGAGGGACAGGGCGAACAAAATGGCAGAAAGGGGACATCCCTGTCTAGTGCCTCGCTTCAGTTGAAACCACCTGGAATACTCTCCATTGACGAATACCGAAGCAGTGGGTGATGAGTATATTGCTCGAATTCCCCTTATAAGATTTGGGCCTAGTCCAAATTTCTTAAGGACCTCCATTAAGAAATCCCAGTCTACCCTGTCAAACGCTTTTTCAGCGTCGATGGAAAGCAGTGCAGGATTGGTGTTTAGGTTGTGGGAAGCGTGTACCAAGTGCAGTGCCTTGCGCATGGTATCCGCCCCCTGACGGCCAAGTATGAAACCCACCTGGTCGGGGTGGATGAGGCGGGGCATGAAGGATTCAATCCTAGCCGCCAGGACCCTGGAGTATATTTTGGCGTCTATGTTAAGTAGGGAGATGGGACGGTACGATCCGCACTTTTTGGGATCCCTCCCCTCCTTCGGGATAACTGCTATGAGTGCCTTGACGAATGAGTCTGGGGGATTTCCTGTTTCTAGAATTCGGTTGAATAAACCAACAAGGAAAGGTGTGAGTTGCGGAGCGAACGTTTTGTAAAAACCGGCTGTGTACCCATCCTCTCCCGGGGATTTGCCTAACGTGAGTCTCTTAATGGCCTCTTGAATCTCTTCTCCTGTAATAGGGGTATCAAGCGTTTCTGATTCAGCTCGTGTCAATTTGGGGATAGTGACGTCGTCTAAATAGGATCTAATGCTAGGGGTGTCTGGGTCTTGCTCTGGAGAATACAGGGTCTCATAGAAATCCGCGAAGGATTCTGGGATACTGGGGGAGGGCATTCCCAAACCAGGCCCCCCATTCAATAATTCCTGAACCCTACGTTCTGCCTGTTGGGCACGGAGTCTGGCCGCCAATAACGCGTCGGCCTTATCCCCTTTCTCATAAAATTTCTGTTTCAAGAGGAGGAGCTTGCGGGTTACTTGTTCATGTTCTAAGAGGCGTAACTCTTCCCATTTTTTCCTGGTTTCTAGAACTTTGACGGAGTCAGCAGTGTCTCCTTTATTCGCATTCCTCTCAAATTGAGTGATTTCTTCACGGATTCGATTTTCAATTAGGGCCCTCTCTCTTTTCTTTTTGGCTCCCTCCCACATGAGGATTCCCCTCCACGTTGCCTTACCAGCCTCCCAGACCCCCTGTTTCGAGACCTCCCCATTATCGTTCAATTGAAAATATTCTTCAATCTCGGTTTCCATCGCTAGCTTGAAAACGGGATCTTTCCATAGTGTCTCATTACACCTCCACTGTCCGCATCTGACGGGTAAGGACTCCCAGACTAAATCTGCAGACTGTAACGCTCACCTGATTCCCGTAGAGGCGCCGGTCTTGACTGGGCGTATACCGTATCTTCAAAGGTGACGTGTAACACACGGCTGGCTCTTTGGGCTGGACCTCTGTGCACTGTATGTTTGACTCGAAGGGTAAGATGTCTGCAGATAGAAAATATGGGATTAATGAACTGGGTTATTGAATGTCTCTCTCTTCTTCCCTTTCTCTTCTCCTGTAGAACCCCGAAGGTTAACGCTCTCACCTTAGGTAAGTGAACGCCGTGCTCTCCATCTGCCTCGGGGCAGGGTGCTGTAACCAGTTTCTTCACTGGATAAGGGGAGCAGGCCTCTTGACTTCAGAGGACTGCTGTCCGTCGTTTACTGCACGAACGGTAAGTTTCGAGTAATTCTAATGTCTTTAAAGTCTTTAGTAATGATGTCTCTTGTTTTGCAGGGTTCCGGCGATGGTGGATGACGGGCTGAAGTGAGTTGAAGATGGAGCCCGTGTGATGAATAGAAGCGCCTGGAAGCACGTAAGTAAGCGCTTGTTGCCTGCTTCACGATGCGCTCTAACTGTCTTTTTATTTTGCAGGTACAAGTTCGGAGCGGCTGCAGGGTGCCGGAATACCCACTGGGTTAGATGTGGAAAGGAGTAATGGCACGTGAGTATTAAAGTTCCCCAATGTCTTTAAACGCACCTTGTTTTGTCTTTCAGATGCGGGATGCAGCGCCGAAGGCCTCCGGAGCGTGCGAAGAGTTGGTAAGCTTTTGTCTTTCAGATGCCGGAATGCAGTGTGAAGACCTCCGGAGCGCACGAAGAGTAGGTAAGCCTTTGTCTTTCAGAATGCAGCGCGAGGCGTTGGTGACAGCCGATGGCCCAGGTAAGTGAAGAGCTGTCACTGAAGACCGTAATGCTAACCTGTTCTTTCTTGTCTTTATAGGTGTTGCTGAAGACTGGATTCAGGATGGTAAGCCTTTTTCCTTAGGCCCAGGATCAGATGCAGAAGACACGATGAGCGTTCTGCTGCAGAGGATGCAGAATAACGCAAAGCAAGATTCATCCATCGGGTGTGGTTTAAATAGCCTCCTGTAGTGCTTAGGTGTCTCCTTCCACAGCCACGCCTAGGTAAGAAAAGAGTTCCTGCTTTCCAGAAGAGTTCCAGTGTTCTGAACCTAGGGAGTGGCTCCTGCCCCACCCAACAGGAAAAGTAGTTCCAAACAGAAGAGGATCAGAGGCTCAACTGGCAGGCAAGTAAGCAGCATGGTCTGCTGCAGGTAAGTCCACCCAAGCATTATGAGCCCGGCGCTTCCAGCGCTGGGACTGGGGATATTTATGAGCCTGGTGCCACTGGCGCCAGGACTGGGTCCAAAAGGTCCCAATTGGGACTGGTTGGCACTCGGAACCTGGGTTATGAATCTGCTTCCAAGGGAGTTGGGAAAACCCTGACCTTTTGGAAGCAGAGATCATGACAGTACCCCCCTCAAGGCCCCTCCCAAACCGGGCTTCTCCGGGGGTTTTGGCTTGTCAGGAAATGTTCGGTGAAATCTTTTGATTAGGCGAGGAGCGTGGACATATTCAGCAGGTTCCCAGGATCTCTCTTGGGGCCGTAGCCTTTCCAGTCAATTAGGTAAAATAGTTTAGATTTGGAGATCTTGGAGTCCAGAATGCTTTTGACTTCAAACTCGAGTTCCCCATCAACTAGGATAGGTTTTGGAGATTTAGTTAGTCGGGTTTGAGGTTGCACGGGTTTTAATAGAGAGACGTGGAAGACCGGATGTATCTTCATGTGCGGGGGCAAGTCCAACTTGACTGCTACTGGGTTTACTATGGTAGTGATGGAATAGGGACCAAGGTATCTTGGGTTGAATGTGCGTGGCCCTTTTAGAGGTAGATATTTGGTGGATAACCAGACTTGATCCCCTACTCGATATTGAGGGGCTTCCTTCCGATGCTGATCTGCTCCTTTCTTGTATTGTTCTTTAGCCCTTTGAAGGTGAGAAACAGCTTCCTTAAAGGCTTGGGTGATTGTAGAATGCAGGTAGTCTACTGCTGGTGTTACAAGATCTTGGAGGGGATCCAACTCCGAGGTTCGAGGGTGACTGCCGTACAAAAGAAAAAACGGGGTTTTCCCAGTTCCCGAATGGACAGAGTTATTGTAGGCATATTCGGCTATCCAAAGGATGTCTTTCCAAGTTTTTTCAGTTTGTTGCAGCATGCAGCGTAAATACTGTTCCAGAGTTTGATTGGTCCTCTCGGTTTGTCCGTTGGTCTGAGGGTGGTGACTGGTCGATAGTCTCACATCAATTTGAGCCGACCGACAGCAACTTCGCCAAAAATGAGAAATAAATTGACTACCTCGATCCGAAATTAGAACCGAAGGAAAACCGTGCAGTCGGACGATGTTTTCGAGAAATTCTCGGGCCAGAGTTGCTGCTGTTGGCAAGCCTTTGAGCGGAATGAAATGCGCCATCTTGGAGAATAAGTCCACGATTACTAGAATCGTATTGTATCCGGAGCATGGAGGTAGATCGGTGATGAAGTCCATAGAAAGCGTATGCCAAGGGCGAGGTGGGATGTCAATAGGGCGTAAGAGGCCTGCTGGTCTTTCCTTTTGACTCTTGTTTTGGGCGCATACTCCACAGGACATTATAAAGTCTCTGATATCTTTTTTCCAAGACGGCCACCAGAAGTAGCGCTTGATCTTTTCTGAGGTCTTGGGTATACCGGGATGTCCTTCCATTAAAGAATCGTGATAACAAGAGATTACTTCTTTCTGTAAATCTGTGCTGGGTAGGTATAATCGTTCTTGGAAATACAATAAGTTGTCCTTTACTGCAAAGTCCTTTCCTTGCAGATGCCAATTCTGTATGTCTGCTGGAGTTACAAGTTGCCTGGCTTTATCCTTAACTTCCTCTATGGATTGTGTGGCGATTACACCCAGAATTCTTTGTTCGGGAATGATTGGTACAGGTTTAGGGTTGATCAAGTGTTCTTCCACTCCCATCCGAGAAAGGGCATCAGCTTTACCGTTTTTTGTACCAGGTCGATAGGTAATTATGAAGTCAAACTCGGCAAAGAATAATGCCCAACGGAGTTGTCTAGAGGATTGGGCTTTTGCGGTTTTCAAATATTGCAGGTTTCGGTGATCCGTAATCACAGTAACGGTGTGTCGGGCCCCCAGCAGATAATGCCGCCAAGCCTTAAAGGCAGACTTGATAGCCAGAAGTTCCTTGTCAGTAATCGTGTAATTGATTTCAGGAGGCGAGAATTTGCGGGACCAAAATGCCACGGGATGCAACTGATTGGTTACCGGGTCCTTTTGTGATAGAACTGCCCCCATGGCAAGGCTTGAAGCATCAGTTTCCACGATGTAGGGGAGTTCGGGGCGAGGATGTTTTAAGATTGGTGCAGAGATAAATTTAGTCTTCAAATCCTGGAAAGCTTGTTCCGCCTCGGTAGACCATTCAAAACGTTTGTTTTTCTTTAACAAGGCAGTGATGGGCTCGACTATTCGAGAGAATTCAGGGATAAACCTGCGGTAAAAGTTAGCGAAGCCTAACATGCTTTGCACACCTTTTACGGAGGATGGTGATGGCCATTTGAGAACTGCATTGACCTTCTTTGAATCCATACGCACTCCGCCAGGTGATAATATGAATCCCAAGAATTCAACTTCAGTCACGTTGAAAACACATTTTTCCAACTTAGCGAAAAGTTTGTATTGACGCAATCTTTCAAGGACCATTTTCACGTGTTTCCGATGTTCAGATTCCGATGAAGAATAAACGAGGATGTCGTCAATGTAAACAACAACACACACATCTATGAGCTCTCTGAGGACATCGTTCATAAAATATTGAAAGGCGGCCGGGGCATTGCAAAGTCCGAAGGGCATGACCTGATATTCAAATAGCCCATACTTGGTGCGGAAGGCCGTCTTCCATTCATCGCCCTCTTTTACTCGTACCAAGTGGTAAGCTCCTCTAAGATCCAGCTTTGTATATATGCATGCTTTTCTGACTTGGTCCAGGAGTTCAGGGATCAAAGGTAACGGATATCTATTCTTAACGGTGATCTGGTTCAGGGAGCGATAATCTATACAAGTTCTAAGGTCTCCTTCCTTTTTTGGAACGAAGAACAAAGCTGAAGAAGCAGGGGACTTGGAAGGACGAATAAACCCATTTGCCAGGTATTGATCCAGGTATTGTCGAAGGTGAAGGTTCTCAGGCTCGGTGAGGGCATAAATTCCACTACAAGGAGGAGTAGATCCAGGTATCAGGTCTATCTGGCAGTCATAAGACCTATGAGGAGGTAGAGAGTTAGCCTGATCCTTCCGGAAAACATCTTGGTATTCTAGGTATTCGGGAGGTAACTGGGGAGTCTCTGAAGAAATTGCTGCCAGTGCAACACCAGGTGGAGGGTGACAAGTAGAGACACATTCTGGAAACTGGACCGTTCTTGCTCGCCAATCGATCAGAGGATTGTGTTTCTCTAACCAAGGTATTCCTAGAATAATCTGAAACTGAGGGGCCTTGATCACATCGAACACGATCTTCTCATGGTGTCCATCTTGACTTATTAGCGTCACTTCTTGAGTGGTATGCGTTACTGGCCCGGAGGCTATCTCCGTACCATCCACCGTAGTAATGACGTCCTTTACAGCCTTGGGACAAAGAGTTAGATTCATCCTCAAAACCATTTCATGATCCACATAATTGCCAATGGCACAGCTGTCGACGTAAGCTTCAATTGCATGTAATCGATCCGGATTATCAGGGCTAATGAGGACCATAGGTATCACGAAATGCGAGGTCACGGAACTGGTTTTCACGCTCGGCAAGAGGACCTCTATTCTTGTCGGGCGAGGTCGTTTCCCTGCTCGGAGTTTGTAACTTTGGTAACTGCAGCTCCTACTGCCTTCTTAGCAGGTTTCACCGGACAGTCTCGAAGAAAGTGCCCTGAGTTTCCGCAATAGAGGCATAATTGCAACTGTTTTCTCCTTTCCCGCTCCTTTTGTGTTAGAGGACCTTTCAGACCCCCTATTTGCATGGGTTCCCCGGAGTCTACTCCTTTGGAAGGAGTTGGCGGTTTGGAAAATACTCGAGCATCAAACTTGGAACGATCGGCCTTCCTGTTCTGCAGTCTGTGATCTATTTGAACGACTAAGTCTATATAGTCCGAACAATCTTGTGGGGGATTCACTACTTGGGCTAACACATCTTTGAGCTCTCCACGTAGACCTCTATAAAACAGCGTAATCCTTTTGTCCTCAGGCCATTGAGTTTCCACTATCAGTCTGTTGAAAGACGCAATATAAACCAAAAGGTCTTGATTACCTTGTCGCAACGAAAGAAGCTCATTGTCCAAGGCCTGCCCCTGTGAATGTCTTGCGTCTGCCGCATTGCCACTAAGGTACGAAAGCACGAAAGCTACTTTAGCTTGATCAGTTGGAAAGGCTGCTGGCCGGCATAAGAAATGCAACCGGCACTGATTGATAAATACTGCAAACCTCTTTGGGTCACCAGAAAATCGTTCGGGCGGAGCCAGAGGTACATTCCCAGGTAGGTTGATCTGCACTGGATTCATAGAGGATGTAGAAGGAAGATTTCCCCCAGATGCGGGTAACGGGGTCTGTCCGGCTTGTGACTGTAGCAATTGTCTAGCGAGATCATCTGTTCTCTCCTTGGAAATAATCAGTTCCCTTCTTAGAGCGTTCGTTTCCTGACGGGCTGCATGCACTTCTGCCCTTAGTTCCCCAAGTAACTGGGCTAGTTGGTCGGTATCCGAGGTTTCCATAGCGCCTGGACGGGAGTTTTGTGGTAGGCTTTGCATTCTGTAACGCTCACCTGATTCCCGTAGAGGCGCCGGTCTTGACTGGGCGTATACCGTATCTTCAAAGGTGACGTGTAACACACGGCTGGCTCTTTGGGCTGGACCTCTGTGCACTGTATGTTTGACTCGAAGGGTAAGATGTCTGCAGATAGAAAATATGGGATTAATGAACTGGGTTATTGAATGTCTCTCTCTTCTTCCCTTTCTCTTCTCCTGTAGAACCCCGAAGGTTAACGCTCTCACCTTAGGTAAGTGAACGCCGTGCTCTCCATCTGCCTCGGGGCAGGGTGCTGTAACCAGTTTCTTCACTGGATAAGGGGAGCAGGCCTCTTGACTTCAGAGGACTGCTGTCTGTCGTTTACTGCACGAACGGTAAGTTTCGAGTAATTCTAATGTCTTTAAAGTCTTTAGTAATGATGTCTCTTGTTTTGCAGGGTTCCGGCGATGGTGGATGACAGGCTGAAGTGAGTTGAAGATGGAGCCCGTGTGATGAATAGAAGCGCCTGGAAGCACGTAAGTAAGCGCTTGTTGCCTGCTTCACGATGCGCTCTAACTGTCTTTTTATTTTGCAGGTACAAGTTCGGAGCGGCTGCAGGGTGCCGGAATACCCACTGGGTTAGATATGGAAAGGAGTAATGGCACGTGAGTATTAAAGTTCCCCAATGTCTTTAAACGCACCTTGTTTTGTCTTTCAGATGCGGGATGCAGCGCCGAAGGCCTCTGGAGCGTGCGAAGAGTTGGTAAGCTTTTGTCTTTCAGATGCCGGAATGCAGTGTGAAGACCTCCGGAGCGCACGAAGAGTAGGTAAGCCTTTGTCTTTCAGAATGCAGCGCGAGGCGTTGGTGACAGCCGATGGCCCAGGTAAGTGAAGAGCTGTCACTGAAGACCGTAATGCTAACCTGTTCTTTCTTGTCTTTATAGGTGTTGCTGAAGACTGGATTCAGGATGGTAAGCCTTTTTCCTTAGGCCCAGGATCAGATGCAGAAGACACGATGAGCGTTCTGCTGCAGAGGATGCAGAATAACGCAAAGCAAGATTCATCCATCGGGTGTGGTTTAAATAGCCTCCTGTAGTGCTTAGGTGTCTCCTTCCACAGCCACGCCTAGGTAAGAAAAGAGTTCCTGCTTTCCAGAAGAGTTCCAGTGTTCTGAACCTAGGGAGTGGCTCCTGCCCCACCCAACAGGAAAAGTAGTTCCAAACAGAAGAGGATCAGAGGCTCAACTGGCAGGCAAGTAAGCAGCATGGTCTGCTGCAGGTAAGTCCACCCAAGCATTATGAGCCCGGAGCTTCCAGCGCTGGGACTGGGCATATTTATGAGCCTGGTGCCACTGGCGCCAGGACTGGGTCCAAAAGGTCCCAATTGGGACTGGTTGGCACTCGGAACCTGGGTTATGAATCTGCTTCCAAGGGAGTTGGGAAAACCCTGACCTTTTGGAAGCAGAGATCATGACACAGACACCATGTCGTGATCGGACCATGAAATGGTCGTGATTTGGGAGTGTGTGGCTGTGCGAAATAGATTGCTCGAGGAGTAAAGGTAATCAATACGGGTGAGTGTATTGTGCGGGGCCGAAAAAAAGGTGTACTCTCTCTCCATGGGGTGCATACGACGCCATACATCAACTAAACCATATAATTCCATCATTGTTTTGAATCGGGTGAGATCCCCACTAAGTGTATCCCGTGTATCTGGGTTACCAGGGTGCCAGTCCAGGTCAGGGTCTGCCCAGGTGTTAAAGTCACCGCCGAGGATGACGTGCCCTGTCGCCTCTAGCATTATTTTGGGGATTGTTTTGGAGAGAAATCGGAGCTGGCCCACATTGGGGGAGTAAATCGTAGCGATTGTGATGGACAACTTTCCAATGGTCCCGACCACAAGGAGGGCCCGACCCTCTGCATCGGACCAAACCTTCGTGGGTCTAAAGTCTAGCCCCTTTCTGATGAGTATTCCCACTCCCCCTTTTTTCAATGGTCCAGAGCCCCAAAATTCCAGCCCAGTTTTCTTACCCAGGATTGGCCTTTCCTCTCCTCTCATATACTTGGTTTCCTGTAAAAAAAGCATATCCATTTTTGACCTTCAGAATTCTCTAAAAACAAGTGATCTCTTTGTAGGTGAATTGAGACCCTTAACATTGAGCGTTCCCACCCTCATGACGCCCTTAGTGCATGATTCAGCGGTCAGTATAGCAATGTTTTTGATGCTCGTGTGAGCTATGTGACCATTGCAACTTTTCCCCTTGATATTTGGACAACCTCATGAACACCTCGGTTTCTAAGACTCTGAATTGCTCCCTAAACTTGACACTTATTCTCTTCCCCGTACCCCACCCGCCTCCCCCCTTCCCTCCCTGAGATCGGTGGCGTCCGATTGAGCCCAGTTTAAGAACACTGGTCCAGAATCGAACCACCAGAGGAGACCGTTACCTCACGGTCCCCATACATAATAAACATCAAAAAATGTCCAATGAGCCCCCTACAAGCCTCCCCCGAGGATAATCAGATAGGCGACATATAGACGGGAGTTTCAGAAACATTCTTACAACGCGTAACCTTGACTTCTTCATGTTAAATGCCAATTCGGCTTAAGTGTACCATACTCGTCCGCTATCAATTGCCTCCCTCTGGGGAGCCGTTTCCTCTGCGGTACTTCCTTGAGCCTTTCACTTTCCTCCTCTTCGGGCCCTCCACATGCCATTCCCCCTGGCTCCTGGGTGGTTGGTCGCGAGGTCCGTCTTGCTCTTGCGGGCCCAGTAGGTCAGAAATGCATGCTTTAATGTCTTGCTCAGAGTTTAGTCTGACTCGCGTGCCCTCATGTTCAAAGGAGAGAGAGAAGGGGTATCCCCACCTGTAGCGTGTGTCACGACCTTTAAGCCAGGTAGTAAGTGGTCTGCACATTTTCCGTAGGGATAAGGTCAGGGACGAAAGATCTTGAAAAATAGTTATTTGCGCTCCGCAAAGGGTGATAGTACCCCCACTCCTCGCCCTTTCCAGCACTCTCATCCTATCTTGGTAGCGATGGAATCTTGCGAGAACCGATCGCGGGCCTCCCGGCGGGCCCCCAGCTCTGTGGATGCGTTCTGTCTTGGGTTTGTCGATGTTATCATCTACGACGAGAAGCTTAATGATATCGTGGAGAGTCGATTTCAAGTCTTCTTTCGTTTCGCCTTCTTTCTCTGGAATCCCGAAGAAGCGCAGGTTGTTTCTCCTTTCGCGGTTTTCCAAGTCATCCATCTTAAGTTTAAATTCCTGTTCCCTTCGCTCCAGTTCGGTTATTCTGTGATCTAATTGTGTTTCGAGGACGTCAATGGAGGCCTGGTTATTCTCGACCCCTTCGACCCTGTCCTCTATGCTGTCAAGGCGCTGTGTGAGTTTGTCGATCTTCCCTCCAATATTGGCTCCCATGCTCCTTATTTCGGCTAATAAGTCCGCAATGTCCCCTTTTGTGGCAGCAGTTTCCTTGTCCATGGTTGATGGAGTGGTCATCTCGGGTCCAACGCCAGATCGAGGTAACGATTTATATGCGTAGGCGGCAAGCTTCTGTCGGGCGTTCATGCGTTCAAGTTCATTCGGCCCCAGGAATGCTCGTTACCACAGAGGAGGCACACGCCCCTATCCTCCTTGCCCTCTTCCTCTACGTCTCGCCCGGAGTAGAGTATGTGAGTGGGCCCTTCCCTCTGTGGTGCCAGTGTTTCCGTGCCTTTGACCCGGCCAGGGTTCCTCTCCAATGTATGCGGCAAACACAGGGTAGCTAATTGGTTTCCAGTAGATTTCAGTTTTTCCCCCGTGGTATTATGCGGGGCCGGTACGTCCGGTACCTTTGTGGTCTTGTGCAGCTATCTGACGAGGGGACCAGTCCTCCAGGTATCCAAGAAGGTCGCGGCTGCGTATGGTGGTTTGAGTGGGGCGAGGTTTTGTACCCCGCACTTGATGTGAGTCAGAGGGCAATATCTCTGGTACTCCAGGGGTCCAGAGTGCTGTGGTGGGAGGAGGCACACGCCCTGGGGTCAGGGGCCCTGCCCTCCATTTTCGACTATACAGTCTCCCGGGCCGTGAGGTTCAGTAGTGCCTGGATGCGGAGCAAGGGTGCCAAAATGGAGAGGTGCTGAGGTGTGCCGTGTCGGCAGTCACTTGGTGTGAGGGAGATTCTCTGGGCCGCAGGACCGCGATTACACGGGGGTCCACGGGGGCCTTCAGGCCAAGTGAGGAGGTAAGAGGTTGTCCGTTCGGCGCCCGCGGTTTGTAGGCAGGATTTGAGAGAGGCGACTGGGAAGCAGGCCCACGCCGCCTGCGTTCTACAGTTAGGTAGGGCGGGGGGGAAACAGGGTCCTGAGGCGCGGTGCCCGTGGTCGAGAGGCGGGCCGTAGCGTACCCACAGGAGCGCGCGGCAAGGGCCGTGGGGAAGTCCTGCGTATTGCTAGGAGGCAGCACTCACCCGCATCGTTCTCCGCCCTGGATCGAGCCGCGTTCGGGAATCCGGCTCCACTTCAACTTGGGCGGCGGGGGCGCCTGTCGCCTTCCCAGGGCTCTCCCACTCCACGGGAGCCAGCAGGCAAAGCGCCGAGGGGGGAGCCTGGACGTAGAGCCGCCGCACAGTCCAGGAATGTCGAGTGTCTCCGGCGACTGTGGGCCTCCGGGAAGGCGCTGCGTGGGAGGTCTCACGGGAGAGTCCAGACCGCAGGACTTTTCGTCGTGAAGATCTCTCCGATTTTCTCCGG
Source organism: Ambystoma mexicanum (assembly GCF_040938575.1). Taxonomy (NCBI): domain Eukaryota; kingdom Metazoa; phylum Chordata; class Amphibia; order Caudata; family Ambystomatidae; genus Ambystoma; species Ambystoma mexicanum. Next base: position 857,311,953 of record NC_090927.1, read on the forward strand.
AATTGCGCACACTGGGTGGGGGCCGAGGTTATGGAGGTTCACCGTCGTTGTCGTAAAGATGGGGGGGCCAAAAGTGGGGGCTCAAGGCACTTTTGGGGGACCGCGAGACGGAGCTCACACGGAGGGAATCTGCATCCGTGCGCCCCCTGGTGGCCAACCTCCCTTTGATTTTTTGATAGGGTAAACCGTGGTGTTGTATGATGACTCTGATGTCACTTAGATGCCTTGCTCCATCATAGCAGAAATGGTCTTGAAAATCCCTTCATCTGCTTCCCTAGACATGCGATACTGTTGTGCTTTTGGTAAAATTACTCCTGGCTTCGATGTAATCCTTACTTCTCCTACTCCTTTCAACAAGCCTACGTCATAAGGGCCTGTGGTCCACTCTGAGACAGGCACCTTGGCCATGTCGTCATGAAAATATTCAAGACGTTTTTGTGCCAGCATCATTCTCTGGGGCACCTCTCTGATCATTTTCACCCAATAAATGAGATTAACCTCAACTGGTGTTTCATCTATATCTGTTTGGTCTTCAAACAGATCGTCGACAGTGACGTCAGTCAATCTCTATCCTTCCTCAATGGTGATTACTGTGCACTATTGTCTGTATTCGTCATCACAACCGTCGATCAGTGCCATTTTTCCTCGCACTATGGCTGTGTGTATTGCCAAGGGAAACACTTGTCCCTTTTCCTCATGCATAGGTATTCTTGGCCTGAGTAGAAACTCATCTGGGGTTCTCATGGTTCTATCTGCAAGGCCTGGTAGCCCTGCCATTAGTATGCACACTCCATGCACGAATATTTCTGGCTCCAATGGAACAGCTCTCATATCTGTTTGTACCGGGTATGTTCTAATCATTTCGCATACGTTCAAATAAGGCATTCCTGGAGTCGAACATACCGTGCCCTTCTCCGTGAATGAGATTCTCATGTTTAACTTTGTCATTATTTCTCATCCCAGTATATTTACGGGGATCTGCCTTGAATATAGCAGTGGCACATTCATGTCACATTCTCCTATAGAGACTGGAAGTTCTTTTGTAAAAGGAACATGACTTGTTGCTCCTGTGAAGCCCTGAGTATTTATGGCATCGCCGGACAAGGAAAACTTGCCTTCACGAGTGAGTTGCACCAGTGTCATTTAAGAAGCGATATTCTTTATCCCTTATAAAGACATCTACCCTTGGTTCCTCGTGAGGGTCTGGTGTCACTGATAGGATAGAACACATCAGGTTTCCCAGTGAGCTGTCCTAGTCTATGCATAACTTTGTCCCATGCTGAGTGAATGGACTTCCTCCATCACCAGTGTTATTTCTCATTCCAGAATTCAATGCCTGTCCTGTACTTGTTGTCTGTGACAGTTGCAGGTGACTGTTGAGACTGTCCTTGTGGAAAATGTGTCATATTCTGAGGTTGCAAGTTTTGCTGTGCTCCCGGCGCTTGCTGCTGCACCGTGTGATTTTGTGCAACTCCATTTCCACCCTGCTGTAAAAAGTTCAGGTGGATTCACCATCCCTACTCTTGTTACTTGATCGTTTTGCACCATGCCTTGACTTCTGCATGTGCGTGCTAGATGCCCTGTCATTCCACACGTCCAACATATTGGCGGTGGTCTGATTATTTACCCATTTGACATATCCTGATTGCCATTTTGTATTTTTTTTAAAACCTCCCTGGTTACCTTGTAAACCTCCCTGATTACTCTGGAAACCTCTTCCTCGAAAGCCTCTCCCTCTGGGGTAAAACCCATTACTGCCTTGATTATTCCCATGATTGATTATTCCCCATTACTCCCGTGAAGATCTGCTCTCCAACCTTGACTCTAACATTCCCTCTGTCCTCATCCTCCTCGATCTCTCTTCTGCCTTCTACACTGTCAACCATAACATCCTGCTCAACCGTCTCCGTGAAAACCTGGGTATGACTGATCAGGCTGTGGCCTGGCTGACCTCTTTCCTCTCAGATCGACCTTCCCAGGTCCAACTTGGGTCCTTCCTTTCATCTATCTTCCTCTCTACCTGTGGCGTTCCCCAGGGGTCTAACCTCTCGCCCTGGCTTTTCAACCAATACCTGACAACTCTCGCCACTGCATTGCCACTTTCTGCTCAAATTTCCAGTGCTACGCTGACAACACTGAACTCATTTTCAGGCTGCCCTCTGCCACTTCCTCTCCCTCTCTCATCTCTGATTGCCTAACTGCCATTCAAGATTGGTGTGCCGCCAATGATCTTGGTCTGAATGCCAGCACACCTTCACCATCCTTTCCCCGCACTCTCTGGCCAGCCTCCCTTGCCCCTCCTCCTATCCCCACCTGCAAGGCTAAGAACCTTGGGGTCATCTTTGACTCCACCCTTTCCTTCTCCGCTCACATCTCTGAGGTCTCTAAAAAGTCAAATTTCCTACTGCACCTCCTCAGAGGTACTCTGCCTTTCCTCTCCTTCCCCCAGAAGCTCATGGTATCCCAGCTCTGGTTCTCTCTAGCATGGACCATTGTAACAGCCTCTTTCTAAATCTTCCTGCCTCTACTCTCCACCCTCTGCAACTAATCCAGAACAGGACTGCAAGACTTGTCCTTGGCCTCAAGCCCTGGGATCGCATCTCTCCAGCTCTGAAATCTCTCTATTGGCGCCCAGTGGATACAAGGATTAAATTCAAAACCCTCTGCATTGTCCACAAGGCTTTCTGGGGCTTGGGTCCAAAATACCTTCAGCTATCCCTCCGCAAATACCTCCCCTCTCAAGCTCTTCGCTCCTCTACCTCGAACTCCCTCAGGGTCAGTCGTTTTTCAAAGAAACGAGCTGGGGGTAGATCTCTGTCTTCGGCTGGGTCCTCCCTCTGGAACAGCCTCTCTGCCACTCTAAAACTTGAGGAGAACCATCCCCAGTTCCGGAAGCACCCCAAGGCCTTCCTCTTTTCTTCTGCCTTCGCTCCCCCTCACCCCTGCTGATCGGTTCTCTCTTGGCACCGTGCACCTGGCCACCCTCTGTCCTCCAGGCCTAGGTACCCGCTGACCCTGCCACCCTCCCTCACTGCCTCCGGGCCACCCCTTGCACTGGGGTCTGTATCTGTACCCATACAGCCCCCCCTTTTTCTTTCTGCACTTATCAGACCTACCCTGTCTGCTGCCTTAAACCTAGCATTTGTAAATTGCTGGATGCACTACCACTGTTTGTTGCCTTTATTATTTATTTATTGTTATGTATCTGTTTCTCCTCTGCTTCGCACTTTCCACTTCTCCCCCCTTCCATGAACTTTTCCCCTCCCCCTCTCCCATGCACTTGCACGTTCTCAATGTCACTGCCTAGTAAGATCGCTGGTTTGTTCTCCCCTGTTCCCCTCCCTTGCCTTGTCGTGCACTGAAACACTTGTGTACGAGCGCGATAGAAATAAAATATCAATATCAAGATCAATATCAATTAACCTGCTGTTGATTATTGACCTGCTGTATGTTCGATCCGTCTGTGCTAGTTATCATTGCCCCTGCAATGGCATATTTTGACAATTTTTTTAGCACTAAGTTTGCCTCTTCAGCTTTTTGTGCAGGCTATTTTTTGCGATTTTTCTCTTGCAATAGCCTGCAATAGTGAGCTATGGTCAACTGTATTTCAGACCAAGCTTTGGCCTCGATTCCTACCAATTTCTTGAGTTGCTTCTGTATCTAATCTGGCAGCCCTTGGCATAATATATGGTAGAACACAGGTATAGATTTCCACCAAGATTCGCGAGTTTCCAGCATCCATGCGTCTTGGAAATTCTGAATGTAAAGCAAAGGATCCTCTGATTCCTTCATTTTTAATGTCAGAAGTATCCGGGTATACCAATCGTAATGCTTTCCATACCACGGCTCTGCAATTGTTAAATGGAGCTCCATCATGCACAGTATTAACTGTAGTCACGCCAGGATAACCTGCTTGTGTCCACACATCATCAGCTCTATCACCAAGTATGACGATTAAAAGACCCTTAATATCCCCATTAGCTAACGTGTTCCCGCCTGTCATTTTTTCTAGCTCATGTATCAATTTTCCAGCTCCAGAGGTTAACATTGGAAGCTTATTTTTCAGATTTTCTCGATCCATGTGTGACCAGGGTATATACTGTGGCCTTGTTCCTCCTTTTTCGAGCAACTGGAATTGTAACACATGGCACTCCTTTTCCTCTCTCATCATTCTCCTATCCACTGAAGGGGTAATATTCCTTCATCGCCATCTACCTGGCAATGTCCTTAGTCTGCTCACATAGGGTGGTGGAGACCCCCCTCTGACCGTAAGATACTCCTTTGTGTCAATCTGATTGTGTGGCTGACTCTGATGCCTTAGGTGCAGACTCACTAGAATCTGACCATCTTATACCCTTTCCCCTTGAGAAGCGTTTTTTGCCTTTTCTCTCATCTTTCTTTTCTTCATATTCCTCTCTTTCTGCGTCTGATATTGTCTGTGCCCAACTCGTTTAACTCTTCTCATCTTCCTCATTTCTATTTAGTGTCAACCTATCTAGGGACAGCTCTCTATTTCTGCTACTTTGGGAGGCGTCCTCAGTGTCATACAACTGAGTGCTCTCAAGACGCTCGCCCTCTCCTCTCCCTTGGGGTACCTGTTCTAGCCCCATTTCATCATATATTCCATCGATCGTTTCTCCGATGCTTCTGGTGTCGAATTCATCTTCGATATTTACCCTAGACGTGCCTGATACTGAATTGTCCTCAGGACAGAATTCTTCTATGTCCTCCCAGTCTACTACTGTTTGACCCCGTATTCTGACATAGTGGAAGATTATAAACACGTGGCTTACTACTGGTGCTTCTTGAATATCTTTTGTTGTAACCACGTTCAATACTGATTGTGTGTTTTTTCATTGCAGCCAGTTGTCTTCTGGGGCTAATACCTTCTACATTCGGCTGTCTTCCTGGGGCAATATTCCATCTTTCAGGCAATCCACCTTCCAAGATAGTCCTTCAGTACTATTGAAAGTTGTATTGTAGGGAAGAATTCTTCACCTACACTACAAGGTCAACCGCTCATAGGTCAGGATAGTAAGTCCACGTGAGGGATCTTACATATTCAGAAGCCTATACTAAAATCACCATGGAGCCTACCGTCGATCCTTTGGTGGCTTTGGCTCAGTTGGTGGCAGAATTACACGCTGATATGAGTGCGGCTCATGATGCCACGCAACGTCAGATTGGTGACTTACAGTCTGGCTTGCAGTCAGGTTCAGGTACCCTGGCTCCTCCTTCAGGTTCAGCTTCAGGGGGGGGCAACTCCGCCACAGGAGAACGTCCCTTTTTACATGGCGGCCCAGTTCCCTTTAGCGCCTCCCGAGCATTTCTTGGGTGACCGTAACACGTTTCGTACATTCATCATCCAATGTAAACTTCACTTTTTGTGTCAGCCTATGTCCTTCCCTGACTCGACTCTCTTCTTGCATACCTAGCCAAACTTTTTTTCTAAACTAACTAGTTTTCATTAGCATTTTGTAATAAAACAGAACGTTAGAAAAACCCCTGCCCCCCCCTCCTACCAGTTCAAAGTGATTGACAAAGGAGATTCATAATGCTCACTCCGTTCCATGTGCCTCGGAGGCGATGCAACGGGTGACCAATACGCCGACTGGCTTGGCGCCGACTTACCCCGGGCCTTGTGACCCCCGGTTAATTTTTGTTCCTTTCGCGGCCTTAGGCACTCTTCTCAGTTCGGGGACCTACCCTTCAGGTCAATGTACATCCCAACCCAAAGTTTGTTGTACCCCATACCAGTTTGTGAGGAATGAGCTTGTGTCTTTATTCACCATGGCCGCCAGTTTGTCCATCAAGAACATGCTTTTCACCTTTTTCATCCGCTCTTCCTTGGAGGGGATTTCCAGGCTCTTCCATTTCTGAGCGAGGGCCACTCTGCCCGCCCTCAGCATGGTTTCCCACATCCTTGGGTAACGGTATAGTTCCGCTTCCTCTGGGGGGAGTGCCAGTAACATGGTCAGGGGACTGTGTGGTAGGAGTTCCTCCGTTACTTCTGCTATCCAGCCCCTCACTGACCTCCAATAGCCCTGGACCTTCGGGCAATGCCACCACATGTGGCTTCTGGAGCCTGTCTGGCCACATCCCCCAGGGCACCTTGGAGACACCCCCGGGAACATCTTTGACAGTTTTGCTGGGTCTCTGTGCCACCCCTGCAGAATTTTAAAGTTATGTTCCATATCGGAGGTGAATAGGTTCCCATGAAACGCTATTTTGAAAATTCTGGCCCAGGCGTCCTCTGAGATCTCTTCGCCTGCCAGGGCGTTCCAGAACGTGCAGAAGCTCCTCCTACCCTGAAGGTCGTAAGTGTTTAGGATTTTATGCATACTGGACACCGCACCCTTTCTGGAGGTCGCCGAGTCAAGGAGCTTCTCGAAGGGGGTCAGTTGTCTCCTCAGGTTGGGTCCCCATGACTGCTCGCAGAGGATGCCCTTAAGGCAGAGGTATTCAAAAATGGAAAGCGCTCCACCCCCCAGAGCTTCCCTCAGGTCCTCATAGGATAGGAATTCTCCCTCCCTGAACATCTGGCCTGCCCATTCCAGACCCATGTCCGACCATTGCTGGGAATGCCGGAACCCCCTGCCACCCAGTTTGAGGGGGTGGCCCCATAGGGAGGTCATCGGGGATGGCCAAGAGGTTAGGTGTGCTGTCAAGGGGCCCTCCTTCCAGATGTCCCAGAGAACTCCCAGGGTCCAGTGGGACCTCACATGTTTCGGGATTGTCTTGCGCGGGGCCCACAGGAGGTCACAAACCTTTAAAGGGTGGACATCCATATCCTCTAAGTATGTCCAGTACGTTCCCAGGCCGTCTTTCATATGTTCTAGGAGGACGCGCAATTGGGCGCATAGAAATATAAATGAAAGTCAGGCAGCCCAAATCCCCCCTCTGCCCGCGGTAGAGTCAGGGTGGTCCTCCCAGTTCTCGGGTCTTCCCCTGCCACACAAAGTCCCGGACCCCCTTTTGAAGGACCTTGAAAGTCTGAGCGGGGAACCTGGTTGGGAGCACTGTGAAGAGGTACAGAAGCCGTGGCAATATGTTCATCTTTACTGCAGTCATCCGGCCGTACCACGAGTACCTAGCCTAATTTAACCAATTGGTAGCTGAAATGGACTGGCCAGATGAAAAGAAGGGGGCTTTGTTCTACAAGGGGCTGTCTGATACTTTAAAGGACGTGTTGGCCACAGTACCTACAGTTCCTATGGGCTTTCCGGAATTAGTGGATCTTGTCTTGCAAATTGAAGCAAGAAGAGCCAAACAGAAAGGGGAGAAGAGAAGTGTTCCTTTTATTCCCAATACTCATGTAGATACCTCATTAACAACCCCTAAACCCATGCAAATTGGTATGGTATGAGGTCCCTTACCGGTTGAAGAGAGAGAAAACCGAAAGAAAAACAATCTATGTTTTTACTGTGGTTCCGCTGAAAATATTTTGAGACAATGCCCTAAGAAACCCCGGAAACAGGGAAATGCCAAAGCTCGGCATTAGAGGGAGTCCCTTTGCCGAGCTGAAATGATCAGGGCTCCAATTCTATGGTTTTGTTTACTATCTCTGTCACTCTGTTGTGTTCTGATCAGGAATTGTCCCAGGCAGAGGCCGGCTTGGATTCCGGAGCAACCGAAAATTATGTGGATGCATAGTTTGTATGGGACAATCAGATTCCCCTTATTTCAAAGCCCTGTACTGAACTGGTTAATGCAGTGGACGGTACTACTCTATTATCCGGGTTGGTAACTGAATGCACTGTCAAACTTAATTTGGTTATTGCACGGGGCATTCGGAAATAATTATGTTCGATGTCATTGCAGCACCTCAATTCAAATTGATTCTCGGGTTGCCTTGGTTATGAAAACACAACCCTGTTGTCATTTGGGCTACAGGGACAGTGGTTTTCGACTCTACTTATTGTGAAAAGTATTGCTTCCCTGGGGATTCAACAGGGAGTCTGAGCTGTTCTAAATTGGATTCAGCTCATGTCATAGGAGCTGTTACCACCACTTCCTTGCCTAGGGAGTACAATGATTACAAGGATGTTTTCGATAAGAAGGGTGCAGAGGTTCTTCCTCCTCAATGACCCTATGATTGCCCTATTGATTTACTCCCGGCTGCCACGGTCCCTTTGGGTCGTGTGTACTCCTTGACTCAGAAGGAGGACCTGGTGCTTAAGGAATATTTGGACAAGTTCTTGAAGTCGGGCTTTATTCGACCATCCCGCTCTCCTGCGGCTTCCCCGCTTTTCTTTGTTCCAAAGAAGGAGGTGTCATGATGCCTACCCCCAGGCATCTGGACCAAGCCCATCAGCCCCGGGAGCAGGCATCTAGACATTTAGTAAAACCTCAGCAGCCCCGGCTAGGGGCTATCTGGGTTCAGTCCTGGCGCCTTAGGCGCCAGGCTCATAGTAGAAATCAGACCTGGCGCCTAAGGCGCCAGGCTCATAGTCATTACTTACCTCAGGCAGACCATGCTGCAAATGACTCCAATCCAACATGAAGCCTGAAAGGGACTATTTTTCTACAGGGACTATTTTTTACTCGGGTGTGGTTCTAGGGACTTCTTACCTTGGACTACTTTTGAGGCTATTTAAACCACGCCCGACCAGCAACACATGCTTCGCGTTATTCTGCATCCAGCAGCGTAACGCTCACTGTGCCTGCAGCCTGCATCCAGTCTTCTGCCACGCCCGCCTCAAATCCGGAGCTCCTAAAACAAAGAGGAAAGAAAGGGACAAGGTTAGAAAACGAACTTATTTCTATTCCACACCTGATTCTGGATCCATCTCGTCTCCAAACCTGTAAAGAACATCATTTCTGCATGCGCCACACCTCCAGCTGCAGCGCTGCGCCATACTCACCAGTCTTCACAGCATCCTTCGGGTCGGCGCTGCCATCATTTCTTCGCCGAACTTCGGCACCTAGGAGACAAAGGAAAACCACAAGGTGAGCCGAGGGAACCAACAAATATAATTCTTACCACCATAGACTTACCTGATTTACGACCGGAGGCATCCTTTTGTGACTCTCCATATTTTCACATGCCGCATCTGTAAAGAGAGACAAAACAACACGTTTTCCACGTGCAACATTTACCAGACAGCGCCGGGTAATACAGATTCTTACCTGAGCGCCACCAGCTGCCACAAGAGCATCTTTTCACGAGCCAGCTGCAAGACAAGAAAGGAAGGGGGGAACAAGAGTGAACCTCGGACATATTGAACTCTAGGAACTTAATACTTACTGGTCCTCACCAGGAACCTCAGAGTCAATACTCTCCGGAACTCTCCCGAGCCTTCAAACCAGTGAAGTAACTGGAATGGACGCGCCCCTGCAAATCCACGCAGGATGGAGAGCTCATCTTTCAAGAATATAAGGTGAGATTGCTGTGAGGGCATTTCGGAGGTGATTAGTTGGGGAGGACTGTGGGGGTGCCATCACTTGAATCCACAAGTGGCTAAATCCATCTCTCCACTTGCAGGAGAATATTTCTACGGGTTAAGCAGACAAGATTAGGAGGGCAGATCTAGTCAGTCATCGCTGCACTACGCATCACGTGGGTGGAGACCGCAGCTGTCCGGGTCCGACCGACGCCCCTGTGGAAGCCAGGTGAGCGTAACAGAACGCAAAGCCTATCTACAAATCCCCACCCGGGCGTTATGGAAACCTCAGAAACCGACCAACTAGCCGTATTGTTAGGGGAACTTATGGCAGAAGTGCACTCCGCGCGCCAAGAGACTAATGCCCTCAGGAGAGAACTGATTGTGTCAAAGGAGCGCACTGATGATCTTGCTAGACAATTACTGCAAAATCAAGCTGGGCAAACACCATTACCTGGATTCGGGGGGAATCCAACTCCTGTTTCATCGAGCAATCCTGTGCAAGTGGTTCTACCAGGGAGCATTCCTTTAGCTCCACCCGAATGTTTTGCTGGGGACCCAAAAAAGTTTTCTGTGTTTATGAACCAATGCTGCTTGCACTTTTTATGCAGACCTGGAGCTTTTCCGAACGACCAAACCAAAGTAGCCTTTGTACTATCATATCTTAGTGGCAGCGCAGCGGATTGGTCAATTCCATTAGTTAACCAGGGTGACCCCCTTCTTCGGGATTTTCAAGGTTTTCAGTTGAGCATGGAAAGACTATTTGCCAGACATTCACAGGGACAGGCCCTGGATAACAAACTTTTATCATTACGACAAGGTAACCAGGATCTACTAACCTATATCGCCACTTTCAATAGGTTAGTGGTGGAAACCGGATGGCCAGAGGTAAAACAAATTACATTATTTCAACGTGGACTTCGGGGTGAACTCAAAGACGTTTTGGCCCAAGTTGTGAACCCACCTCAGGATTGTGCAGAATATATAGACTTAGTGGTCCAGTTAGACCACCGACTTCAGAATAGAAAGGCTGATCTAGCTAAATTCGAGAATCGGGTATTGGTTAAACCCAATGTTACCCTCAAAGGAACAGATGTATCAGACCCGATGCAGATCGGGGGGGTCAAGGGACCCTTAACTCAAAAGGATAGAGAAAGAAGACGGCAGATGCAATTGTGTCTGTACTGTGGGGCCTCAGGACATTTTCTACAGTATTGCCCTATAAAAACATCTAAAAGAGTAGTCGGAGTTGCTGATAAAAATCAAACAGAGCCTGATTCGGGAATCGACCACGCCCGACAAGCGCAGAGGTCCGCTTGCCGAGCTTGAAGAAGGATACTCAGACCTCGCACTTCATCATACCAATGGTCCTTATAGATCCAAGGCAGCCATCACGTATGCATGCAGTGAGGGCATACATTGATAGCGGGGCCATAGGAAACTATGTGGACCACGGGTTGGCTTCTAGGATGAATCTATCTCTCTGCAAAAAGACCACTTCGGATGTCATCACCACAGTCGATGGAACTGAAATTGCCTCTGGGCCTGTAACTCATTCCACCGCAGAGATGACACTATTGGGTCAGGATGGGCATCGAGAGACTATTGTGTTTGATTTAATCAAAGCCCCGCAGTTCCAAATAATACTGGGGATACCTTGGTTGGAAACACATAATCCTTGTATTGATTGGCGAGAGAAGAGAATAACCTTCCCGGATTGTGCACACACTTGTTACCCGTAACAACCCTTGAACCAACTCCTGGCCACAGTCGCTACTCCAGTCGTGCAGTTACCTCAGGAATATCAAGAATTCCAGGATGTTTTCCAAAAGGAACAGGCAAACACCCTACCACCTCACAGATCATACGATTGTCAAATCAATCTCATACCAGTGCACAACCTCCATGTAGTAGGATCTACGCCCTTACGGAACCCGAAAACCTTCACCTAAGACAATACTTGGACCAATACCTTGCTAATGGCTTCATTCGCCCATCCAAGTCCCCTGCATCTTCAGCTTTGTTCTTCGTGCCTAAAAAGGAAGGTGACCTCAGAACGTGCATAGACTACCGCACATTAAATCAGATCACGGTTAAGAACTGATACCCATTGCCTCTGATCCCCGAATTGCTAGACCAAGTAAAGGATGCTTGCATCTACACTAAATTAGACCTCTGAGGGGCATATCATCTGGTACGTGTAAAGAAAGGTGACGAATGGAAGACTGCTTTTCGCACTAAGTATGGGTTATTCGAATACCAGGTGATGCCCTTCGGATTGTGCAATCCACCAGCAGCCTTCCAGTATTTTACGAACAATGTCCTTCGTGAACTCATTGACGTCTGTGTTGTTGTATACATAGATGATATTCTAGTGCACTCCTCTTCAGAATCAGACCATGTGAAGCACGTTTCGTGCAGTCCTTGAGAAACTACGCCAGCACAAGTTATATGCAAAATTGGAAAAATACGTTTTTCATGCTACGGAAGTTGAATTCCTTGGATTTATCCTGACTCCAAAAGGAGTCCGAATGGACTCTCGAAAGGTGGATGCAATCCTCAAGTGGCCATCACCCAGTTCAGTTAAAGGGGTACAAAGCATGCTCGGATTTGCTAATTTCTACCGCAGATTCATTCCGGATTTCTCACATGTTGTACACCCTATCACAGCACTTTTGCGAAAAAACAAACGCTTCTTGTTGACCGAAGAAGCTGAAAAGGCCTTCCAAGAGCTAAAAGCGAAATTCACGTCTGCACCTGTCTTAAAGCATCCACGCCCCGAACTTCCATACATAGCTGAAACTGATGCATCCAGTTTAGCCATGGGAGCTGTCCTGTCCCAGAAGGATCCTGAAACCGGTCAACTTCACCCAGTAGCATTTTGGTCCAGAAAGTTCTCGGCACCCGAGTTAAACTATGCGGTTACCGATAAAGAATTATTAGCCATCAAATCCGCCTTCAAGGCTTGGCGGCATTATCTTCTCGGTGCCAGGCATACCATTACGGTAATCCCCGATCACTGGAATTTGCAGTATTTAAAATTAAACAGCCAAGGCCCAATCGTCGCGTCAACTTCGATGGGCATTGTTCTTTGCCGAGTTCGAATTCGTGATCACTTATCGACCAGGTTGTAAAAATGACAAGGCAGATGCCTTATCCCGAATAGGGATGGGAGAAGCATATGCGAACCCGGAACCGGTGCCTATAATTTCAGAACAAAGAATTCTTGGCATAACCACTCTACAGACACTAGAGGATATTCAAGTAAAGATCCGACAACTCTTCGATCCAACAGCCCTGCAGGACTGTGTGAAGAAAGGCTCGGACTACTCAGTCATCAATGACCTACCTTATTATCAAGGGCGACTATTTCTACCACACAAGGAACTACAAGAACTAGTCATCTCCAATTATCATGACACCCTGATGGAAGGACACCCAGGTATCGCAAAAACTGAAGCTAAAATTAAGAGACAATTCTGGTGGCCCACCTGGCAAAAAGACATAAAGTCATTTGTAATGTCTTGTGGCATTTGCGCCCAAAACAAAAGTCAGAAGAAAAAAACAGCTGGCCTCTTACAACCTTTGGATATTCCACCTACACCATGGCACACCTTATTGTTAGACTTTATTACAGATCTACCTCCATGTAATGGATTTAACACCATTCTACTTATTGTGGATCTTTTTTCCAAGATGGCCCACTTTATTCCTCTAAAGGGATTACCTTCTGCTTCAATTCTGGCCAAGGAGTTCCTCGAAAACATTGTTCGAATACACAGATTTCCTTCCGTATTGGTATCAGACTGAGGTAGTCAATTCATTTCACATGTTTGGAAGAAATGTTGTCAACTGGCGCAAATCGACGTGAGGTTATCAACCAGTCACCATCCCCAGACCGATGGTCAGATGGAGAGGACCAACCAGACCCTTGAACAGTACCTACGTTGCATGCTACACCAGACCGAAAGTAATTGGAAAGATATTTTATGGATTTCCGAGTATGCATACAATAACTCTTTACATTCAGGAACCGGACAAAGACCCTTTTATACCATATATGGACATCACCCTCGAACCCCAGAACTAAATTCGCCTCAGCATTTAGAAAGGCCTGCAGTTAGTCATTTGCATTCTACTATTACACAAGCCTTTAAAGAGGCAACAGAACATTTGAAACAAGCAAAAGAGAAATATAAGAAAAATGCTGATCAACATAGAAGTGAAACTCCACAATACCAGATTGGGGATCAAGTTTGGCTGGCTACAAAACACATACCTCTGAAGGGAACTCAGACTTTTAACCCTAGATATTTGGGACCTTACACTATTAAGGCCATTATCAACCCGCTAGCCGCCAAATTGGAATTACCCTCTAATATGCGCATTCATCCTGTCTTTCATGTTTCAGTTTTAAAACCAGTTCAACCAGGACCATGATTAACCAAACCACCCGACCCCATCTTGATAGATGGAGAACCTGAATTTGAGGTAAAAAATATCCTGGACTCCAAGATGGTTAAATCAAAACTTTTTTATTTAATCGATTGGAAGGGCTACGGACCACAAGAAAGGTCATGGGAACCTAGTGACCACGTCGATGCACCTCGGTTGGTGAAAAGATTCCATCGGAACTTCCCAGACAAACCAGGGCCCAGGGGAAGAAGAACTTTAGGAGGGGCCTTGGGGGGGAGTGCTGTCATGATGCCTACCCCCAGGCATCTGGACCAAGCCCATCAGCCCCGGGAGCAGGCATCTAGACATTTAGTAAAACCTCAGCAGCCCTGGCTAGGGGCTATCTGGGTTCAGTCCTGGCACCTTAGGCGCCAGGCTCATAGTAGAAATCAGTCCTGGCGCCTAAAACGCCAGGCTCATAGTCATTACTTACCTCAGGCAGACCATGCTGCAAATGACTCCAATCCACATGAAGCCTGAAAGGGACTATTTTTCTACAGGGACTATTTTTTACTCGGGTGTGGTTCTAGGGACTTCTTACCTGGGAGTACTTTTGAGGCTATTTAAACCATGCCCGACCAGCAACACACGCTTCGCGTTATCCTGCATCCAGCAGCGTAACGCTCACTGTGCCTGCAGCCTGCATCCAGTCTTCTGCCACGCCCACCTCGAACCCGGAGCTCCTAAAACAAAGAGGAAAGAAAGGGACAAGGTTAGAAAACGAACTTCTTTCTATTCCACACCTGATTCTGGATCCATCTCGTCTCCGGACCTGTAAAGAACATCATTTCTGCACGCACCGCACCTCCAGCTGTAGCGCCGCGCCATACTCACCAGTCTTCACAGCATCCTTCGGGTCGGCGCTGCCATCATTTCTTCGCCGAACTTCGGCACCTAGGAGACAAAAGAAAACCACAAGGTGAGCCGAGGGAACCAACAAATATAATTCTTACCACCATAGACTTACCTGATTTACCACCGGAGGCATCCTTTTGTGACTCTCCATATTTTCACATGCCGCATCTGTAAAGAGAGACAAAACAACACGTTTTCTACGTGCAACATTTACCCACACAGCACCGGGTAATACAGACTCTTACCTGAGCGCCACCAGCTGCCACAAGAGCATCTTTTCACGAGCCAGCTGCAAGACAAGAAAGGAAGGGGGGGAACAAGAGTGAACATCAGACATATTGAACTCTATGAACTTAATACTTACTGGTCCTCACCAGGAACCTCAGAGTCAATACTCTCCGGAACTCCCCCGAGCCTTCAAACCAGTGAAGTAACTGGAATCGACGCACCCCTGCAAATCCACGCAGTATGGAGAGCTCATCTTTCAAGAACATAAGGTGAGATTGCTGTGAGGGCATTTCGGAGGTGATTAGTTGGGGAGGACTGTGGGGGTGCCATCACTTGAATCCACAAGTGGCTAAATCCATCTCTCCACTTGCAGGAGAATATTTTTACGGGTTAAGCAGACAAGATTAGGAGGGCAGATCCAGTCAGTCATCGCTGCACTACGCATCACGTGGGTGGAGACCGCAGCTGTCCGGGTCCGACCGACGCCCCTGTGGGAGCCAGGTGACCGTAACAGGAGGGGGACCTGCATTCCTGTATTGATTATCTTGCATTAAACGCAGTTACCATCAGGAATCAATATCCGATTCCACTTATCTCAGTTCTCTTGGACCAGCTAGGTTCTTCTGTACTATTCACTAAATTGGACCTACGTGGAGCTTCCAATTTGGTGAGGATGCGGAAGGTAGATGAGTGGAAAGCGGCATTCAAGACCAAGAATGATCTCTACGAATATCTGGTTATGCCGTTCGGATTATGCAATGCCCCAGCCACGTTTCAATGTTTTATCAATGATGTCTTCCATGATCTACTGGACAGATATGTTATTGTATACCTTGATGACATCTTGATCTATTATCCATCATATGAATGTCATGTCCACCATGTATCCACAGTATTACAAAGGTTAAGAGACCATAATCACAACGCTGAGCTCAAGAAGTGTATATTTCACGCCACTCATGTCGAGTTTTTGGGTTATGACATCACTAGCTAGGGGGTCCGTATGTCAAATTCTAAAGTCAAGGCCATATTGGAATGGCCCAATACAACCTCTGTCAAAGCCCTACAATCCTTTCTAGGATTCTCAAACTTTTACAGGTGGTTTATATGCTCTTTTTTGGCAACTGTGGTTCCATTGACCTCACTTACGAGTTCTAAACAGGCTTTCCTGTGGACAGAAGAAGCACAGATCGCTTTTGATAAGCTTAAGTCTGCTTTTACCTCGGCTCCAGTCCTCCAACACCCAGATCCTGCTAAACCATTCTACGTGGAGGCTGATGCTTCAGATCAGGCAGTTGGTGCTGTCCTGTCACAGTTATGTACCGATACAGGCTTTCTGCACCCCGTTGCATACCATTCCAGAAGTATGAGGTGAATTACACCATTACAGAACGAGAGTTACTGTCCGTTCGGGATGCTTTCAAAGTATGGAGGCACCACCTTCTTGGTATGGATACTCCGGTTCAAGTCTTTACGGACCATCGCAATTTACTTGCCTTGCAGTCTGTGAAATGCACCACAGCTAGACATGCCAGGTGGCATGAGTTTTTTTCTACATTCAACTTTGTCCTAACATTTTGTCCTGGGTCACTGCACTCCAAAGCTGACGCTCTTTCCAGAATGTTTGGGGAAAAGACTGTGCGGGCGGAGAACGGTAACTTGTTTTTACCCAATTAAGGTATTTCTACTTGTACTTTGAAACCTTCTCTCAAAGCTGTTATACAGGAGTGGGTGGCTACAGACATGCCAGAGATACATGAACAGCATGTGGATGTTGTTCAATCCTTGCCCTATGTTAAGGGTCGTTTGTATCTTCCGGATTCTGAGACCAGACTGACTGATTCACGCTGGTGTCACAACTCCCCCATGGCAGCACACCCTGGTGCTAAGATGACCATCGATTTGTTAAAAAGGTGGTGTTGGCGGCCTTCGTTATCAAAAGATGTGTCGGATTATGTTACCTCCTGTACAGTCTGCGCACAATCCAAAAGCAGCAGAACCAAGCCCATGGGCATATTGCAACCACTTCCCATACCTAAAAGACCCTGGGTAATGATTTCGATTGACTTTATTGTTGAACTTCCGTTAGTGCAAGGTTATGATGCTATTTGGGTTGTGATTGACTTTTTTATGAAACTGGCGGTTTTTGTTCCATGTCATGGTTTGCCTACAGCCCCTGTCTTGGAAGATTTGTTTTTGCATCACATTTTCTGTTTTTTTGAACTACCGGAAATCATTGTCTCCGATAGGGGTTCTCAGTTCACCTCACATTTTTGGCATCACCTTACTACTGCCCTGGGGGTTGATGGTCACTATTCTAGCACTTACCACCTATAAGTCAATGGTCAAACGGAGCATTTGAACGCTACCCTTGAACAATATCTATGCTGCTTAAATCTACAACACCAAGAGACCTGGTTATCGGTGTTGGTGGCAGCTGAGTTTGCCTATAACAGCTCGGTGCATGCTTCTACGGGCACTTCCACATTTTTTGCTCTCTATGGTCAGCATCCAAGGTCACTACCACTGGATCTCCCGTTACCATCAGACAACCCAGCAGTACAAGATTGTGTTCGGGACCTTACTGCTTTACATGAACAGGCGCATGGTCATCTAAAAGAGGCGCAGGACCGTGCTAAGAAACACGCTGATTGCCTTCGTTCCTCTCCACCTGTGTACCAGCCTGGGATGATGGTCTGGCTTTCCACGAAGAATCTTCATATTCCTATGCGGAGGTGTTTGATTCCGCGGTTTGTGGGTTCTTACTGTTTCAAGGACGTTATCAACCCATTGGCGGTAAGGTTGGACTTGCCCAAAACTTGGAAGATAAACCCTGTTTTTCATGTATCCGTAGTAAAGTCTTGCTCTGAACATACCAGGGTTCCGTTACATCCACCTCCAATCATGGTACAAGGTAATGAGGAATATGAAGTCAAGGCTATTTTAGACTCCAAGTTGTCTCGGGGGGTCCGACTTTATCTCATCGACTGGAAAGGTTACAGTCCTGATGATCAAACCTGGGAACCTGAGTCGAAGCTTCATGCCCCCCAGTTACTGTCCCAGTTTCTTGCATCTCAGAGGGGTATTGCATCTTTAGGGGAGGATGCTGTTAGGAATCCAGTTCGGTCCATCTCGGAGGCTAGTAATATTCCTGCAACTTGTACACTTCATGGCCATTTCCGTTCCCCTCCTCATTTGCCACTCACAGCCCCCAACACTTCCAGAGTATTCAAGTTAGCACACAAGACTCCATTAGCTATGCCTCGTTACTTCCAACAATGCTGGAGGTTGCCATGGAAATGCTGGCTGCCTTTGCACCGTTGTCCTGGGTCACGTTACCTTCGACGTCATGCCGCTAACAGCAAGTTAGGTGAAATTATATAAACCCTGCCCAAACAAGGAAGCGTTGTTTCTGAATCTACTTTCTTTCGAGCCTCACGCTTATCGATTCATTGTTGCCTCTTATGAATTTTCACCCATTCTGCTTTCACTGACCTCTTTGTCTTGCTCCTTGGTTATGTCGCTTGGTTACTGTTGATATCCTGTTACCCTGACCTTGGAATTCTGCTACGACCTGCCTTGCCTGCTGTTTTGCCTGGATTCAAACGCTGTATCGAACCTTGCTCCTGTTTTTGGATTTTCTTTGCCTCATGTTTGCTCAACCAGATCTTTTTGGAACTTTGTCGACCTTGGAACGTTTATTGGATTGCCTTCGCTCCTCGATTCTCTGCAACTACAAAGTTTTGGAATTTCTCTACGAACCTATGTGCTTGGACTAGAGACTGCCATACAAGCACCTTATTTAGGTGTCCTCGTGCCGGCAGTGTTAGGTTTGTCATCTTGGGACCATTTCTTAGACTGAACTTTTGCTTTACTACCACGCTAATACATTTTGGGATTTTTGGTACTTCACGGATCCAGATCTATACTTTCTATGGGTAAGACCTTGTTATACATTCTTGCTTTAGTTAGAGAAGGAGTTGGTGGTTTCTTTCTGCTTTCTAATTGTGACCTTTTCATCTGTAGGATATCGCCCAGCTAGTTGACCCCGTATTCTGACATAGTGGAAGATTGTAAACATGTGAGTTACTACTGGTGCTTCTTGAATATCTTTTGTTGTAACCACGTTGAATAATGATTGCATGTTTTTTCATTGCAGCCAGTTGTCTTCTGGGGCTAATACCATCTACATTTGGCTGTCTTCCTGGGGCGACATTCCATCTTTCAGGAAATCCACCTTCCAAGATAGTCCTTCAGTACTATTGGAAGTTGTATTGTAGGGAAGAATTCTTCACCTACACTACGAGGTCAGCCGCTCATAGGCCAGGATAGTAAGTCCACGTGAGGGATCTTACAGAGTTCTGTGTCGTCATCAAACTCTCTGCGCTTCCTGGCTTCCTCTCTGACCCTATCTTCTTCCTGTTTCTTCGCATCTCTACGTTCATTTGCCCTTCGTATTTCCTCATTCCTTCATCTTTTTATTCTCTTCTCCTGTATCTTCTGCTCTTCTTCCTCTATTCTTCATTATTCCTGCCTGTCCTGATCGTTAGCTGCTCTTGGTTTATGATCGAGTTTCCTTTCTTGCTCTTCGCGATACAGCTGCTCTCGTCTATATCTGTCTTTTATCCTGATTCTTTCGTCTCTCAAACCTTTTTCCTTTTCCTTCTCTTTCCATTTTGAATTGTCTGACTCTCCCTTTGGTCTCATGTCCTCAATGCCTTTACCATCGAGTTCCAATAAAATCTGTCCTCCCATCCATTCCTTCTGTGTGAATGCCATCTCATCAGTTCTGTCCTCATCTCCTTTCCATCTCTTTACCTCTCTACTCGTATCTAGAGATGTACTTGCTTGTGTCTGGTCTCCTTTTTCTTTCTCGCGTCTCTCCTTGTCCCTCTGGACTTTGGAGGTAATATCTCTGTCTCTGTCTGGGTTTTCATCACTACTTTGCATAGGTGACTCATATGCCGGGTTGCTATATCCCGTGGCTGCTTTAAGTTCCCTCAATGGGTATAATCCTTTGTCTTTACTGACTTCGCTTTTTGTTTCAGATGGGGCGGTTGGTGCAGAAGGCGTTTCACCCCCCTCTGTGCCTATGTTAAGTATCCAATATAATGGCGGCTCCTCCTCCTTATCCTCTTGGTGCATTTTCCAAAGCTCTAAACTAGCTAGGCGTTTATCTAACTTTTTGCCAGTATACGTGGCATGCAAATATGTTGTCATGTGTTGCAGGACCGTTTTAGATAGCGATCCGCCCTGGGGCCATGGCATAAACATTTTGTGGGCGGTTCCTTTAACCCATTCTGCACTGTACTTTTTCAGCTTAAGTACATGTTTTGGCAACTGTTTGCACAAGAGTACTAACGGTGTAATGTCTTCCATTTTTAAATCCGTTTATCTTATCCCCATATAACACTTTGTTATGCTTTATGTTTCTCAAACAAAATCTACAATATGAGTGAGCACCAATCGTCGCACGCTCCAATCCCATTTTATCACAAAAAATGCTATTCTTATTTTTTCAAACAACAACCATCAATTCATGTCATACAACATCCTGGCTATACAATAACACAATTTTCATGCTATTTCCCCCAAAAATGTTCTTACCTCGTGACGTCAGAAAAAAGAAAAAACACAAAACAAACATAACAGACTAGACAGAATCCGGCCGGCTACATAAATCTCATGCCCCTATCATTATTCCGACATGGAATTTAAGCCCACCTCTTTCAGATCCCCTCTTTCATCGATTATGGTCTCCTATGTCATCCTATTCATTCAGGACTTTAAATGAAGGCTTCTTCTAGCGCTATATTAAAACCTAGGTATTTGGGCGTATCCTCTATGCTCGGGTATCTTCCCGGTATCCTCTCTATGCTCGGGTATCTCCCCGGTATCCTCTATGCTCAGGTATCCTCCCGGTATCTCTCTCTATTGCTCGGCCACACTGTAGTCAATATTTTTCCCCTTATATATACATTCTACTCTTACTCTGATGTCATTTTTGTCCCACCTCCCTCCGTTACCTTCCCTTACTTGTTCTAAGGCATGCACTTTTTTTTTTTACATATTTTTATTGATTTACAACAAAAACATAAAGTGACCTACCAAAACCCCCTCCCCCTGCCCCGACCCGCCCCCCCCCCACTGGAAGAGTAATTCATAGTTCTTTTGAGTCTCGGGGCAGATTAAGAGAAGAATAAGTCTGCAAGTTTGATTTTATGCTGACACCATTGTGCCATATAGTCCGATTGCAGGTATTCCAGAACCCCCCCCCCCATTCCTTCAGGAAAGATCCGCACGTGCCCTGCAGTTGGTGTGTAATCTTTTCCATGGCCAGTTGCAACCAGATCTTCTGCAGCCACGTGAAGATTAATGGTGGATCCCGCTTCTTCCAGTTCTGCGCGATTGTGGCCCAGGCTGCTATCAGCAGGCCCATGAAACTGCGCCATTGAGCTTTACTGTAACCCTTGGCTCGTTGCTCTTTCCACCCACACAACCAGACTTTCTCCCCCAGTTGGTCTGCCTCAGGGAACATTCTCTGCATTTCCGAAATCAGTTCTTTCCAGAAACCCTTGACCCCCTGACAGTCCCACCATATGTGCCTCCAGGTGCCGGGTTCTGGGCAGCCCCTCCAGCATCGATCGGAATAGTTCTCATACATGGCGTTAAGTCTCTCTGGTGTGTAGTGCCATTGAATAACTATTTTCATCCACAATTCCCTAGTCTACACTGCTCGTGTGAATTTAGAGCTATCCGCCCAGAGCTCCTGCCACTGGTGTCTTGGAATTTCTTCCCCTAATGTTTCATCCCATCTTTTCATGTAGGCCCATTTAACGCTCTCGTCTTGTGCATTGATAAAGTGGTAAAGTGAGGAGACTAGCTTCTTATCACCAGAGTTAGTTAAGAGGAATCTTTCAAAATCCATCAGATTCCTGGTGGCCACCTCAGCTACCTCTGGCTTAGACAACCAGTGCCTGAGTTGCTCATATCTGTACCTATCCGCCGAGGTGAGGTTCCACAGCGTTGTGCATTCCGTGAATGATCTCACTGCTGTGACACGAAACATTTCTCCTATTTTCCTACAGCCAGCGGCTTCCCACTTCTCAAAGGCACCCTGTTCTAGCCCAGGTGGAAAGGGCATGCACTTTTTGCCAAAGTATTTAGTCTTTCTCACTCACCGTTCGCATGTTTTCCTCTCTGGATGCTCGGGATCACTGCCTTCGTTACCGCCTCTCCTTGCTTTTCGTCAAGCTGCTCATAGAAGTGGGAAGGGGTTAGTGGGAGAAAGCACAGGTTCCTTCAGACCATAACCTGCAGGGTTTACGCTTTAGACTATTCTATTCACTATCTACGGGGAGCTTCTCGGTCTACTTAGCCGGATGGCAAAGGACTTGTGATGTTGCCGAGGACATAAGAGTTACTTATGTCGACGGTCACTGGGTGTCTCATCTAATCGATAATCGATAAACATCAGTCTCTGTTACCAAGTATGCAGTAGGGACCCCAGCCGGCCCATAGGACTGGGAGTTTCCCAAACAGCACTTTACGATGTGTAGCAGCACTCTCGAGATGGATGGGGATGCAGATTAATACTCTCGCATCAAATCAATAATGACAACTCGATAGTTTGGCAAAGGGAGTCCGTTTAATGACAAGTACAAAAAACAGGGAGTTTATGAATATCAGCAATCGCTCGATCATCCTTCTTGCTTCAACTCCAATTAATTTAAGCAAAAACACATCATTTGTACCAATAACTCGTCATCACTGATGTGTAATATCTCAAAACTTTAGCATGCAACTTGATTGGTTCTAGGAAGGTAACTTTAATATAGGCACTATATCTGTACATGGTAATGAAGTGAGGGGATTGGATAAACAATGTCAGGTGGGGCATCTAAGTCCTTCCTTCAAAATGGCTACCGTAAATGTCACTAAAAGTACGACGTCCCATCGCTTATACTAACTATATGACCCTAGATTACTTGGCCCACTATGATTGGGTTGGCATCAACCCCACTCATATTTTTCCACTTGCTTAACAGCGTGCAGAATAGCCGGCCAGGTGCAGGGAGTTCGTCTGAACCCCCATCCTCCCTCCAATTATTGCAACAATCAATCATCAATTCAGTGGTCATGTGTCAATTATTTCTTTGTATTTTGGCCTTGGGTCTGCTTCTTAGTCTGGGAAAGTTAAGGTGTCTGGGCATGGCAAGAGTCCATGCGTAGGTGTGAAAGTTTCATCCCTTCTGCTTGCTCAGTCACGTGATTTCGACACTGTGAAATCGTCTTATTCTCCATGCAATTTTGTGTATTTGATTTAATTCTGTCAGCCATCTGCCATCTGTGGCTTATCTTGACCTTTCTGCACAGGATACTCTGTTCTTCATTTCATTAATTGTATCCACTGGGGGTCTATTTCAGCCGGTAAGACCTTGGATTCTTGGCATGGTTGTCTTCGTCTGAGTTTCTCTCCGTCTTTAATTCTTGATTTGTTCGCTGCAAAGCTCTCCTCTTGAGACCTTTAGTAACCTTTGGTCAATTCTGCTCTTGTGCATAGTGGAAGTATACTTATATGAAGTGCTCTTTTTGAGGTAGATATGTATAGGTGGCGCTTGCCGCAATCTATCTTAATACTAACCATAAGCAAGCCTCACGATTTTCTGTGCTTCTTGCGGTTGCTGTGCATATGTACATGTTTAAACTGGCTGAATAGCTTCATCATGCTCATGGCATAAGTTTCTGACATTTTGACATCAATCATTTCACTTTAGACTTGGGATGTCACTTATCCCTAGTGTTTCATCTCTTTTCATCATTCTCAGGTCTTCATATCTTCTATATGTGAGTCAGTCTGGGTTCTTTTGACATCACCATTCATCTTCTTTGAGTATTGTAGTGATTAGTAATGTTTGTTCGTGCGCCGTCACGCGAGTCTCTGCTCCTTTGTTATGATTCTAAGCAGGGGACCTCGCATGACGGCAGCGACGGTTGGACGAATGAAAGCTGAGGGAGTGGTTGCTCCGGCGTGCTCGCCGAAATAAACTTCAAGCTAATTCTCCTACTTACCGCCTCCTCCAGTTCTTTCATTTTGGCGACGAGGATATTGGCGAGCCCGCAGCAGAGAGCAACACAGTAGCAGGGCACACGCGTGCCTGCTCAGGTCATCAATACTGCCTGTGAGCCGGCGCCTCCCACTCTTCCCTGCATCGGGGTGAGAGAGCAGCAATAGACGCCACTGGGCCCTGCCACCGGGCCCCTCTTCCCGGGGTCACAGATCATCGGTGAGCCCCGGCGCCTCCTGCTCTCCTTGCATCGAGGGAGAGAGCGCTGTGAGAGGCACCGCCGGGTACTGCCACCGTGCCTCTTCCGGATTCAGGATACTCAAGGGTGTCAAGGAGCGTAACTGGGACACGCCGGCCCCGCCCTGTTGAGGTGAGGAGGGGCACAGGGAGACGGGAAGGAGTTCGGACCCAATAGAAAGTGGGCGGTCCCTCTAATTCGTAACACAGCACTGTCCAGCAGAGCACTCACGTGACCCACGTCTTCCTCAGCAAATATATTGTTAAAGGGAACACTTCACGGATTTAGAAAGGAATAACAAGCATTTCGATTAGTGTGATTATGTGCCGGTAATGAACAATACACTTAGGAAAGAAAGTTAAGTTTCGCTTCACGGACTTAAAAAAGGAATAACAAACATTTCCATTAGACTGATTCAGTGCTGGTAATGAACAATTGATTTGAGATAGAAAGTTAAATTACTCCAAGTTGACGGGAAGGAGTGTTTTAAGCAGTCTGCATGAAGTGCAATTGTCTCAAGGATCAAAACACTTTGCCATGGCTGCAGCTAGCATGGCTCCACCTCCACCTTTCTTAATGGAACCTGGTGTCCCGCCAATAAGGTGGGACAGGGGGAAGAAACTCTTTGATACTTATCTGGTGGCAATTGGAGGAGATAAATTTGATGCTGCAAGAAAGGAAGCAATTCTTTTGCACAATTTAGGTACAGAGGGTCGAAGTGTATATAATGGTTTGCCACAACCTCCACAAGAAGGTCAAGGAGAAGTGGATCAGTATACTCTGGCTGAGAAGAAACTAGAAATTCATTTTGAAGCAAAGAAAAATATAACGTTTGAGAGACATATGTTTTTTCAGAGGACACAGGACCCGGTGAACCTGTAGAGAATTTTATAGCAGCATTAAGATCTTTGAGCCACACATGTGAATTTGGTCAATTAACAGATTCACTAATACGAGACCAGTTAGTATGTTGTACTAATAACATGAAAATTCAAGAAAGACTACTGACAAAAGATGTATCTCTAGAAGTGGCAGTGGAGACTGCCAGAGGCATGGAGCAGACACACAAGTACATGTCAACTATGAAAGGAGAGAAACAAGAAAGTGAAGTGGCAGCTGTGAGGGGGATCAGGAGAATGAGTGTGAATAAAGAGACTAAGTGCTATAAGTGTGGCAGCAATCGCCATATTTCCACGAGTGCATTCTGTCCAGCGAGAAACGTTTCATGTTTAAAATGCAAAAAAGGGGACATTTTGCAAGAGTCTGACGAAATATGAGTCAAGTGCAATACATTGAACCTGGAGCAAGAATCCTAGAACAAGAAGAAAGTGTGAGTGTAGTCCAAAGCATACAAACCAAGCATGTGTTGGAGATAGCAGAAGTCTCCAATAGAGGAAGTGCACCTACCGATGTGTTTATGATAAATGGAAGAGTTGTTACACTAAAAGTAGATAGTTGCTCACCTTGGACTCTAGTATCAAAAAGAACATATGAGAACTGTTTACAAGGCTTAATCACTGATCTTAAACAGCACAGCATAGAACCATATGCTTATGGTAATGTGAAGATTGAAATATTGGGAAAGTTTCAGGCGGCCATCAAGTACAAAGGGAGAAGTTGTGAATCGGAGATATATGTGACACAAGAAGGATCTCCTCTGTTAGGATGGGGTGAGCAACACAAACTAGGCATTTGAATACAAGTGAATGGGGAGGAGCCAGTCCCGGTTGCAGAAGTAAAGGACAAGTGGGAAAATGAGTTTTCAAAGGTATTTCAAGAAGATTTGGGGATGCTCAAAGGGTTTGAGCATGAAATACGATTGAAGGCGGGAGCAATACCAAGAGTGCACAAAGTGAGACTGATACCTCATGAACTGAGAGAGAAATTAAAGTCAGAAATTGAGACCTTGCTGCAGAAAGGAATCATAGAACAAAGTGAGAGTTCGGAATGATTATCTCCTATAGTTGTGGCAATGAAACCAAATTGACAAATAAGGCTTTGTGTGGACATGAGAGATATCAACAGGAACATGATTGTAGACAGACATCTGTTGCCAATTATTGGGGATACGATATCAACTCTTAAAGGAGCTAAAGTCTTTTCGGTGATCGCCCTTTCTCAAGCCTACCACCAGATTCCCTGGAGAGAAGACTGCCAGCATCTAACTGTGTTCATAACGCCCTTTGGTACTTTCAAATACTGCAGAATGCCGTTCAGGCTTGCTTCTGCATTTCAGAGAGTGATGGACACTATATTGGAAGAGATAAAGAACATTGTGGTATTTCAGGATGACTTGCTTATATATGCAAATAGTGTGGCTGAACATGATGAGGTTTTAACCAATGTATTGGGCAGACTGTCTGCAGCTGGTTTGACAGTGAAGAGGGATAAGTGCAAGATTGGGGTTGAGAGAGTGGAATACCTTGGGCATGAAATTGATGAGTGTGGGGTGAGACCAAAGAAATGCTTGGTGGAGGCGGTAAAGAGTGCACCGGTGCCGTCTAACAAGGATCAAGTGAGGTCCTTTTTGGGTCTTGCTGAATATTATCATAAGTTTGTTAAAGATTTTACGATAGTCTCCACTGCCATAAGGATGATACTAAAGAAAGTCGCCAAGTTTGAATGGACTTCAGAGTGTGGTGTAGCATTTGAAAACATTAAGGAAGCGATTAGTAAAGCTCCCTCAACTGGGAAATTTGATTCATCAGATAAAACGGTATTGATGGTAGATGCAAGTGTAATGGGATTAGGAGCAACTTTAGTACAATATGACAATGATAATAGGGAAAGAGTAATTGCATTTGCGTCAAGGGCATTGAAGGGAGCGGAGTCTAAATACTCTGTTATCGAGAGAGAGACGTTGCCTATGTTCTGGGTCATCACACACTTTAAGTATTTTTTGTGGGGCAGGCGTTTTATTGTTAGATCTGACCACAAGCCACTAGTCCAACTGTTTGAGAGTGGAAGGTGGGCTTTATGCTCTACAAGGATAAGCAGGTGGGGCTTAGGCCTACATGCATATCATTTTGAAGTGAGTTTTCTTCTGGGAAAAAAATATGTAGTGGCAGACTGCCTGTCCAGGCTGCCGATTGGAGACACTGAAGTTAATGATAGTGAAGGAGAAATAGAGGAATCGGTAGTAGCTGAGGGTCTGAGCGCGATTAGTCAAGAGATGTGGTCTAAAGGAGAAGATTCTGATCAAGAACTTAAGTTAGTTAAGGAGTGGACAGTAAAGGGTTGGCCCTAAAAGAGAGCTTTGGAAAGAACATTTGATATATGGTGGGAACTCAAGGAAGAATTTAATATTTTTGAGGGTAAACTAAGGAGAGGGAGGTGCATTGTCCCTCCAGAGTCTGTCAGGTCTAGCCTCTTAGAACTTGCTCATGAGGGCTACCCGGGAGAAAGTGCCATGAAAAGGAAACTTCATCAGAATTATTGGTGGCCATGGATTGACAAGATAGCTGAGAGGTGGGTGAAAGATTGCATGATATGTCAAGCAAGTGACAAGACTAAAGTTGTACGTGCGACTCCATTGGTTCCTAATTCTGTTCCTATCCAACCTTGGTCCAAAGTTGCAGTAGATATCATGGGGCCTATAAGAGGTTTAGGAGGAAGTCTGAGATTTTGTTTTTGCTAATTGATTTTCATTCAAAATGGATTGAGTGGGAAGCGGTCAAAGAAGTCACGGCTAGAGAATTGATAGCATTTTTAGAGAAAGTATTTCTTAGAAAATGGGTACCAACAGAACAGATCTCAGACAACGGGGTTCAATTTGTCTCAGAAGCTATGAAGAAGTTTCTTGGTAGTTATGGCATAAAACACATCAAAACAGCGTATCACCCTAGAGCAAATGGTCTTCTGGAGAGGGTCAACCGATGGTTGAAAGAAGGTTTGCAATTAGCAATGAGAGGGAGGCAACCTTGGAGAGAGGTTTTGAACCTATTGACGTGCAGTTATGTAACCACCCCACATTCAGTGACAGGAGTATCACCTTTCGTATCCCTGAAGGGGAGGGAACCAAATTGTGTCCGGGTTGGTTAGGAGTAGCCAAAGTGGTTCATGTAGATAGAGCACAAATAATGAGACTCATCAATGCCAGCCAAGAAAAAAATATAGCCAATTTCAATGTCCGTGAAAAAGTGAAGGAACGTGAGTGGAATGTAGGAGAGAGAGTGTATGTAAAGAATCCCAGATTGGTGAACAAATGTTTAGAAAGTAAATACTTGGGGCCTAAGATGATATCTGCAGTCAAGAAGTCTGTGGTAATTTTGGAAGATGGTGAAGTGTGGTCAAAAGGAAGGATTGCGAAAGTGTATGGAAGGAATGAGAGAGTTGACAGTGCAGAGAAGCAAGTTAAAAAGGGCAGCGAGAAGGAAGATGTGTTGGCTGGGAGCAAATTCGGTAATCCTGGCAGGATGAGATACAAACCTGTCTGGATGAGAGACTATATGGCGTGAATATTCATTGAGTTGTGTTATGATTTAAAGATTATATTTTATATACATGTTATACAATTTATGTTGTTCAAGTTTTCTAAGGTTACATGTTGTATTATTTTGCATAATATTCTATTTTTCTATGCAAAGTAATTAATTTAACTTTGAGGGTGTTTTTTTCCTTCCTAGGGGGGAAGATATGTAGTGATTAGTAATGTTTGTTCGTGCGCCGTCACGCGAGTCTCTGCTCCTTTGTTATGATTCTAAGCAGGGGAGCTCGCGTGACGGCAGCAACGTTTAAACGAATGTAAGCTGAGTGAAGTGGTTGCTCCTGCGGGCTCGCCGAAATAAACTTCAAGCTAATTCTCCTACTTACCGCCTCCTCCAGTTCTTTCAAGTATCTTCTTAGCTTCTTCAGATATTGTATTTTGACAATCGTCATTCTGTCTCACGTGTCGATATGGTTTGCTCAATGGGTACCTCACTGTCCAGGTTTTCTTAGGCGTCTGTACTTCAATAGGTGCTGTTCTTCTGATAGGTACTGGACAGAGCCCAACTGCGGCTCTCTGCTGGTTTATTTGTGCATCATACGTCACATGACGTGTGAACGATGAAGCCGATAGAACAGATGAAGCGGGTGGAACGGATGAAGTGGGTGAAATGGATGAAGTGAGTGGAACGGATTAAATGGGAGGAACTGATGAGGTGGGTCAAACGGAAGAAGTGGGTGGAACGGAAGAAGTGGGTGGATCAGATGAAGTAGGTGGAACGGATGGAATGCATAGATCGGACAAAGTGCATGGATCAGAAGGAATCCATGGAACTGATTGAACAGGTCGAGTGCATAGAACAGAGGGAATACATGCAACGGATGGAATGCATGGAACTGATAGAGGGCATGGAATGGACATTGTACAAGAATGGTTGGAATACATGGAATGGTTGGAGTCCATGAAACGGTTGTAGTGCTTGGAGCGGTTGTAGTGCGTGGAACGGTTGGAGCGCATAGAACGGTTGGAGTGCATGAAACGGTTGGAGCGCATGAAACGGTTGGAGCCAATGGAACGGTTGGAGCGCATGGAACGGTTGGAGCGCATGGAATGGTTGGAGTGCATGGAACGCTTGGAGTGCATGGAACGGTTGGAGTGCATGGATCGGTTGGATTGCAAGGAACGGTAGAAGTGCATGGATCGGTTGTAGTACATGGAACAGTTGAACAACATGGAACGGCTAGAGTACATGGAACGATTGGAGTGCATGGAATGATTGGAATGCATGGAGCATGAAGGCACTGTATCTCAAGCACCTACTGAAAACCACCATATCACATCACCACGCTTACTCTCTTCTATACACCACCACTCAACTAGAACACAGCGATACTATGACACTATCCCACCTCCCACATACTCCCCATCATCCTAATAAACACAATTGGTTGCAGACCCGCCAGCCTAGGCGTTCTCCTCAGGCCTAACCCAGCCATAATCAGTCTGGTATCACCCTGCCAGAACAAACACATACTCCTGATCTCCCAACCACCACACCTACCGCTAAGAAGCAGCTATCATACGAGTCCCACACCTGCTGCACACATATCCGGTGTACACACGCACCTTATGACTCTCTCTCTCTCACTACTGACTTGAACTATGGTTCCCAAGGGCGTTCAACCTACTAGCGCCTTGAGATCATAGCAATGGTACATAAGGCGCTATATAAATGCAAAGTAACATAACATAACATAACATAACATATTTCGGCGTGAACGTTCCTGGTACTTCAAAATGGGCGGTTGGAGTGCGAATCGTGCCTGGTACCTCCTCTACAAGAACATCAGCACAGAGAAATGTATCTGTATTGAATGAGAGACTTATAGTATATAGTCCCACATAGCAAACACCCTGGGTAGGTGGAAGTGATGTTATAAGCAAATAACGTGTAGGCAAGACGCACTGGAGCTATGCTCGTATCCGTATTGTCAGGTACTGCAGCACAGTGCAGATGTATGACACTGGGGCAGTTAAGTAATACATGGGATCATATTAAAGCCAGCAGTAAAGAGAAAACACGCAGCGAGGATATATATAGTTATGATCCCACATGCTAAGTGACACTGAAGGAATATAGATGTCCGCATCCAAATGAGCAGATATGTTTAGGGATGAGATATCAATATGCACTAGATAGGGGAAGCTATTCTTTATGTATGGGATTAATTTCTCATGGGCTGTGTATCATCTCCCTGTTTTTTAGGCGCGTTGAAAAGCAGGAAACAGTGTCATAAAAGAGAAGAAAGAGAAGGCTATATTGAGCACACATGACCCACATACTTGTTGTCAGAGCACACAAATAGAGGTGAGGACACTAGCAGTACCTAACATGAGAAACATACAGCGGTAGGTGAGAACATTGGTGTATAGGGATTTCAATTCCCTTACTTTTTCCTAGATAAAATCTTGTCACAGACGGCAGGCTCCATCATTACACAGAAAACGGGGTAGCAGCCCATGCACAAGGCACCATTAAGCTTCAATGTTATGTAAGTAATGACAGTCAAAAGAGGACACAGATTGGTTTATCTGTGGCAAATAGATGCAGGAACTTGATAATTTTTCTCTTCTGTTCTCTTCTGTTCCCTATATCTTTGTACCATTAGGTGGGTTCATTTTCAAGTGAGACAGTCACCTGAGCATGACAAATTACAGTAGACCGGGTCCAGGGCTGAATCTGTTGAGGTATGTACCTTGTTTTTATAGATGTGAGATATAAATTGTGAAGTGATTTATTTGAGTTAAAATGGAGAGGTACAGACAGAAACTGTTTTTAATAGTAGCTATTTTGGTTTGCTTTATAGATAATCATGAGTACACAAGATACAAGAACACCAAAAGGCCACATTAAATGGCTCATATATTCTGGCTGAAACACGTGTCAATGACTATTTTGGTTATTAATCAATAGATACATGGGTAGAAATTAATGAGGTGTAAGATACAAATTGTTATTGTGAAGCCCTATGAAATAAGAAGATGTTTGTATAATGTTTACAATGGATGGTGGGGTGAGGCTGAGTGAGCAAGAGGATGCATGACTAGTTTGATGTGCATGAATTCATGATAAAGTGGAATATATAGTTACTGTGATATATTTATGAATTTTTGAAGATGGTAATTTATATATTTTTGCAATAAAATTATGCATTCATTAAAAATGAAGTGAGATTAGAAGTCAATCTGATCTGTTCTGTCCATCACTTATGGGGCTTGATTTGTTTGTGTTATATTACGGTTACCTCCTGGGTGATCAAGACCCTACCAGGCACCCTTCTATAGTAGAGCCACACGAGTACAATATATATAGCAGATATGCATTCACCATGAAGAAACACGTATACTAGGCCAAACTTGCATTTAGACAGGGGTGTAGGAGGCACATAAAATCTGGGGGGGACAGCAGTGCCCACTCAACCTCATTTGCACCAAGTTCGCTGTACACCCGAAAACATGCCACGCCTGCTGTTGCCATTCATACTCGTGGACGGGTGCCCCTGGGCCCTGCCCATCCTTCTTCTCAGCATAGCTTTCTAGTTTGGAATGTATAAAGTCTATTTTTGACATGTTGATTGATGTCAGACACTCGATTTAGCTTCATTGCAGCTTTCATTTGCCTACAAAGGCCATTGAAGCACGATTACCTGCACATTTCATGCACACGATTCGCAGCAGGGTATTCTGAAATAAAACGGAGAACTGCTGAGTTTGGGTACAGTTAGCACATTCTGTACAGTACAACCAGCTGCCTTATCATTAAAGAAACATCAGTGTTCTGAAGGGAAAAACACTCTATTCCTCCTCGTTCCATATCAAAAGTTCTTAAAATACAGAAACAGACCACTAATATACCGATTTTAACAAAAAGAGCGCAAAATATCAACCTCACTAGAATTACACACACACCAAAATAATGACCTCATATTCACATAAGGGAAAATAAATGAAACATTTCTACCTAAGAAAAGTGCCCAAGATAATTTACAAAAAGGGCAGTTAGTTGCATGCTACACTGTGTGCCTTAGGCCACCTTTCTGCCTCCCACAACTTCATATCCGGAAAT
Organism: Ambystoma mexicanum; assembly: GCF_040938575.1. Taxonomy (NCBI): domain Eukaryota; kingdom Metazoa; phylum Chordata; class Amphibia; order Caudata; family Ambystomatidae; genus Ambystoma; species Ambystoma mexicanum. The sequence goes on from NC_090927.1 coordinate 857,344,732, forward strand.
ACACTGCAACTAGAAGACATCCCTCCTTCTTAAGAGGCACATGCTGGCTGCAGCAATAGGCTCCTTAAAAAACAGGCTGGCTTTCTTCACCTGCCTGCCACTAAATGGGATGTGTAATTAGCATTTTTTATATTAAGTAATATTTATTTTCACATGCAGCAGAGCGCTGCCTGTTATTATTCTAGCCGATATCAGGCTATGCTGTGGCTCGTCATGGGATGAAGGGCTTGAGAAAGGACCAGGACTGCAACACTGAAAAGACAACTCTGCATATATCTCATCAAATGAGTCTTCTTTGCTGGAATTGCGTGCTTTTAACTGTGGAAACAAACGTTTTTTTTTTCTTCTTTTCATTGAACTTGCATGCACTACGAGCTGCTACCAGGCTCTTGCAGGACCTCGAGTGCTGCAGTGAGGAGGCGGGTGCCTGTGCTAGTCACGTGAATCATCACGTGACCAACTCCATCCTTAAAGCACCCTGCCATCCACCCGAGCGGCGCTAAGCCCGGAGGAGACAAGCCCGCTGGCTGTTGTGCGGCTGTTTGGCGCTAACGGCGTGAACGGGAGACTGCGGAGGTATCCCCTCTTTGATCCCGTTCCTGAGACTAAGGTAAGCCTCAGCAACACTGACTGCCCGTAGGTCTAGGGTAAGGTCTAGGGAAGAGTCCCGCTTCGTCTGGACGTCTTGACTTTTTCTCTGTGCTTCCCAAAAGAAGAGGACTGTTGCCGTGGACTACTCTTCCCATAAGGCATTCTGTAACATCTAGTGGGCGTGTGTATAAGGCAACATCTGCGCGTGAATCGCGCTCACGCACCCGAAGAGTCCCGCTTTGCCGCTTCGCCGCGGCTCCCAGGGATCCGGAGGTGCTTTATTTCACTGCCCGTATTATTATATGTTAACTCAATTTCTACAGCTTGAGTGACCAGCACACATTGTTTGTTTGTTTAGAACTAAGGAGAAACACCCTTGCGTGACTTATGACTTCGAAGGGCATCTATCGTTTAACAACTGCGATGCCGGTAAACATTCGGCAGCGAATTATGTCGGAATCTCAACAAATTTATGAAGAGCAGCCAGCAACTAAGGCAGTAATGAACGTCTGTTCAACTCAAATTTTGCGAACTCCCCGACGTAAAACAACAAACAATAAGAAAAAAGGGGGAGTGCAAGATAACATTGATATTCGCAAATATGGTTTTGGCAATGTTGCTGTGTCTCTGCCGTCCATGAAAGATGTTTCAACAGCTCCTTTACCAGTTCAAAATATTAGCTTAGGTGACACGAATTCCAAAGTGGGAATGTCTACCAACGGTCCAGCAGGTTCCAAGGACAGTATACAGGTGGAAGTGCAGCCTAATTCTGATGGCACTAGTACTTCCCTTACGGATAGCATGATCCTACGCAATGCACTGTCAGGAGCTCCGGCTCAAGTAATTTTGAATTCATCCAACTCTAGCCAAGAAGCTGTGATTGAATTAGACTCTAAAAAATCCTGTTCTTTGGCTATCTCAGAGGATGCAAATCTTTCTCAATCTCCTGATTTGTTCCGGCAATCTGGCTGCAACATATCAGGAATAGACGCATCCTATAGAGCACCTACACCTCGGAGATCCAATGGAGACTTGCCAATGTCGGCAAAAAACATTGAGCCCTCCAAGACCCCACATTTGACCTTAGAGGTAATGAATATTGCCTTAATGGCACTTGCCAAATTGTTTGAATCTGTTGAAAATAATTTGAAAGATCTTTTTGAAAATGTCACCATTATGAGACATGTTCAGTTAATTATGACCACAGCGTTTGATCATTTACAGAAAAGTCTAAATGAGAAACTAGAAAAGGCAATTAAAGCATCCAAAGAGTGTTCCCAGATGCTGGTTGAGAAACAGAAAGGTCGTTTAAATGCTATGGCAGTTTATACTGATGGTGACACACAAACAACCAAAATTACTGAGTGCCATTCTGTTATAACTGTTTCGGATTCTATTGCTTGTGAAAATATCATGCCTTTGAAAACTGCGACATTGAAAACATCATTGCCTTATGTTAAAGGAATAATTAGAGAAAAATGTGTAGCATCTGATTCAACATCTATTCCACTTGCCACACAACACTCGAGTCACCCTAATAATCCTATGAGTGGCTCTCATGATTTGAAATCCCCATACCCTGTTTTTGATGTAAGGACCTCCAACATCTTGATCCCAAAGAATTTAAACCCTAAAAAAACCCATGCGCAAAAGAAAACGAAAAATGTGAAGACTGTGAAACTAGTTGCGACCTCTGCGACAAAACAGTTTATTAATAACTTAACGCGTGCAAATAGTAGAACTCTTGCTGTATCCAATAATATAACAAAAAAATACACAGTGCTGGTAAATTTAAAGAAAAACAAGTTCATTGAATCAAGTGTTTCTTCCAGAAAAAATACTGACCATCCTCCATTAGATGAACTGATTAAATTAGCAGTAACCCAGCAGGCATCTCAATCAACAATCACTGAGAATCAATCGCGTCCTTCTCAAACTGTTCTCGCCAGTTGCGCCTCCAAAATACAAAATGGAACTCTCAAAAACCCTACTGATGCGAGAACAGCTTTAAGGCGAGAAATTGATTTGTACCTAGAACAGCGCACATTTGGTCCTCCTGCCATTCCTATCATTACAAATGGACCTGCTAAATGCACTTCTGTTCTCCCAATTTCAACTGCACTGTCAATGATCCCTAATGAGAATAAGAGTCTCCTGTCTAAAAAAGTAACATTTGCAGAATTGGAGTCTCAGGCGACAGATTACACTTTGTCCAAGAACACGAACTATGCACATTCTTCTCCAAACGAACTTCAGGAGTTAAGAGACTCAATTGCTCAGTTATGGCAACTGAATGAGAGACATGGTTCAAAGTCCCAATCAGGTAATCCAGTAGAACGCAAAGGCCAAAAATCTCAAACAATGTATAGACAGGATTCTAGCATTATGCCGGGGTCATCTCAAAAGCGTCCATTACCCCCTAGCAAAAAAACAAGTGCCATGCCAGAAACGAGATATTCTATGTTGTTATCATGTCGTCCTGAAGTCTCTTCTGTGTATATTATGAATCGTCAGAGTATATTAAAAATGTTCTCTGATACTTTTGAGCTACAAGAAATTCGATCAGGGGACTTAGATCAGATTGAATTCCCCAACCAAAATAATTTGGGTTCAGCTCTAATATGGACTCGCTCTTTAGTAATACATAATATCATTTGTGCTGCAGAGGTTGCCCTGTTTAACTTGGGATTCTTGGTTACATCCAATTATAATGTTAAATGTCCTTTAAAATCTTGTCTTAAGAATCCGCGGAATCCTGTTTCTTACATTCCTAGACAAAATGTTCTAGAACACAAAGAATTTAATCACACCACCAGAGTGTAACTAGATTCCGTTACTGACAAAGTGAGCTTAACAGTAATTAGTTGGAATACCCGAGGTTTTAGCCATTTTATTAATAACCCTCGTTCTATTCTGGGAAATTACGATCTTATTCTTCTCCAAGAAACCTGGCTGACTAGTTCTCCGGTTTGGAACAACTATGATATTAATCTGGTACCTGCTATACGTGCAACCAAGGGTAGACCAATGTCAGGATTGCTAACTGCCTCTAAATCTACATCTAACTTGCATCTGCATTCCTTGCCCTCTGTTAATCCTTTTATACAATGCTCTTTCTTTGTTATTAATCACATCAAAATAGCATGTATTAACATATATTGGAACCCTGTGGGCATATCGACTAACCTGTTTTTTAAAAATCTGACATCCTCAATGGAGCATATCATGTTGGAAAGTGGCATCATTTATGTCATCATTGCAGGTGATTTGAACATCCATCTTGTAAATAAGCCCGTATCAGGAAACCAGGACCGAGTTAAATCATGGAATACTTTTTCCGAGGCTTGGAATTTGGTAATGCTGAATGGAACTAGTGTGGATGATTCTCCCCCAAAACCAACTTGGGCCTGTCGCAACCAGAGTGCGATTATTGATTACATTTTTGTCACCAGAAACTTGCTTGTTCACACTTTAGAATTTGCAGTAATATCATCTGAATATAGCGATCACAAACCGCTACCTTTCAAACTGGTCATATCATCCCCCATTTGTCCACAAAGACAATGGTTTCAAGGTGTGGTGAATACAAATAACTCCCAGAACCGATTAAAATGGTCGGAAAAATCCCTTGTTAAATATAGAGATCATCTGAAAAGATTTGATCAGACGGGTATGAATGACACAGATGAGGACTATGTAGCGCCCTTTGATTTAATGCAGTTGTATGCTACTTGTCAGAACGTAAAATCAAAAATACCTCGCTTTAATGATAATACTGTTAGCATTAGGAAAGCATTATTTAAGAAGCAGAAACGTCAAGCCTGTTTGGTACCTGCGGCTTTTAGAGATGCAGCCTTGAAATCCATTAAAACAGCTTATAAAAATTGGATGATTGAATACAGACGATTTTTACAACAAAAAGAGGGTGAGAGCATGATAATGCATATTCAAAATAAGAACACTGCTCAGATCTGGCAGTTGCTTAATGCAACCAACAAGGCTCCACCATTAACATCAGAGCTAAATGGAGTCAAAGAAAATGACTGGATAGACTACTTCTCGGCCATTTATGCTTCTCCTGTTCAACAGGTTGTTGTAAGTTCTATGCCTATCGTTTTTGATCTACAATTTGATAAAGATGACATTCGTCTTTATATTAACAAGGCTAGCATGTCTAGAGCCCCGGGTCCCGATGGACTTTCAAATGCAACATTGAAAAAAAATGTTGACCTATGCGTACCAATTTTGTACACTTTATTCAAACTGATCATATGCAACCAAGAGCTGCCTAAATCCTGGACTCATTCAATTATTGTGCCATTATACAAAAAGGGCGATCAACAAAATCCTTTGAGCTATCGGCCTATTGCACTCTTAGATGTGCCAGGAAAAATTTTTTGCAGATTAATTCTACGTGATTTAAATGCTTGGTCGTTGGAGCATCAGTGCAGAGACCCGTTTCAAACGGGTTTCGTTTCAGGTCTAGGTACCTCTATCAACCTCACATTACTTAACATTATCAAGTCCTCATGCACTACACGGAAACAACCCATATACATGGCTTTTGTTGACTTTCGCATGGCATTTGATTCTGTTGACAGAAATCTTCTCATAAAAAAAATTGATGAAATACAAATGCCCTGAATCTTTGATAAAATTGGTGAATCTTTTGCACACAAAAACAACCATACAAATAAAGCTGAATATGGAAGGCCTCTTACCTAGGACTATATCCACCGCCAGAGGCTTGAAGCAAGGCTGTATTCTTGCTTCAACATTGTTTAATCTTTTTCCGTTGGACATTTCGGTTGACTTGGCTCTAGCTGTTTCAGACTCTCCAAAGATAGAAAACCAAATTATATCTTGGCTGCTATACGCAGACGATTTGGTTTTAATCTCACAAACTCCAGCAGGTCTACAAACTCTCCTTGATACACTGGAGCGCTATGTATGTGCCAATAATTTAACGGTGAATGAAGACAAAACACAAATAATGATATTGAACAAACCAAAATCCTCCTTCTCAAACAAGCATGAGTGGTCAATGTCTGGGTCAAAGCTACAGATAGTCTCAGAGTACAAATATTTGGGGATGATGTTTAACAACTTAAAATCGGATAAATCGACTGAAATAATAATATCTTCAAAACTTACTATGTTAACATCACAAGCAAAAATAATTTTGGCGAAATATTGTAAGTTTACATGTAATCCAGTTATGTCCTACTACCAACAAAAGGTCATACCTGTGATTACTTATGGAATGGAATCCATGTTTCCCAATACCCCACTATTTTGGAACCGAATAGAGGCTACATTTTGGAAATCTGTGCTTAATCTTCCAAAAAGTACTCCTACTATGCTATTAAGATTTGAATTAGGGCTTTTGTCTATGCATTCGCAAATTACTTGGAAAATGTGCACACTGTTGAGAAAATGTATGCTGGGTATATCTAACAGAAATAGTCTAGCCATCCTAGCGAACCATTTATTGACCTCAAATCAGCTATTTCCATCCAAATGGCGAAATTATGTATTAAATGCACTTGCCAATGCAGAAATCTCAATTGAATTATTGCTCACAAATCCGTCTAGAGCTAAGAGCAAATTATATCAGTTCGATTGGATACTCACTCAAGATCAATGCATGAAGCTGAAAGATTTTGATAGGACTGTCTTTGGTCATAAGAGATTTCGCTTGATGGCTGATTATCTTGTGAAATGCCTGTCTGCTGCCCTCAGACAGAAAATTCTAAGATTTCGATTGAACCTATGGCCGGTAAATGAGATTTTGTTTAGAAGAGGGTTAGTGGAAAAAGATCTAATCTATTGTCGATTCTGTAAGAATTTATCTCATATAGAAACTCTTTATCATATTGTCACAGAATGTGAGGCTTTTGTGGAAAACCGAATTAAATTGGCCAAATGCATGCAACATAAGTTTAATACAAGATCTGTAAATGAAATCTGGGCCGAAATTTTCAGCACTAAAAAGATTTCGGTTAGAATTGCAACCATTAACATACTTGATGCTGCATTTCCATTTGATCAAAAGAAATAACATAATGGTCATGTGATAAGGAAAAATGTAACTGTGCTGATAACATCTGACGTCTTTGGAAGATAATTGTATTATCTCCTAAATTGTATCCATTATGTGCTTTTACTTTTTTTATTGTGTAACTTGAATGATGTAAATTAATGGATTATATTGTAATGATGAATATTTTATATATTTGTAAAGTTGATATTCAACTAAATCAAATAAATAAAAAATAAAAAAAAATAAAAAATATCTCATTAAATGAATCGATTTTAAGTAAAACTTGAAGTGTTGAACTATTTGTGCACTGTTTAATTTGATCACTACTATGACTAGTCTTGTTTCTCCTAAGTGCATTCTTTGGATCTGTGTCGCCTTTCAGGTGCCACATCCGCAGTATTACCAAGCTTCCACTGGCCTATGTGCAGTAGGGCCTAACCAGTCCTGCATTGGCTCCACTAGGTACATAGCTTAACGCTTTGCAGAAGGATACGTCTTCTGTAATCCTTAAGTTATCGGGGTACATCCGAGGCACATGATAAATACCATAGGCCTTCTGCCTGGACTGGGCTATTTCCGTGAATTCTCTTTTCTGTGCTTGTGTGAGCTCAGGTTAGTTCTCGGTGCCTGCGGGCTTGTTCCAAGCGAACAGTGAGTAAAGTGACCCCCCCCCCACACTCTGCCCCTCTCACTTTGGGTGGCTCATGCCGGTTTTTTCTCACCTTGCTTTCTTGTAGGTGCTCATACTATTTGAGAGAGATCTGGGTGCACTGATACACCTGATGAGCAATCGTGTGAGAAAGATGGAGCATGATAAGAACCTAACTGCAACGAGCCCCAGAGCATGATGGGAACTGACATCCAGGTACCCAGTCACTATTGATAAAGAGACAGAAAGTAGCCGCATTTCCTGCTGGGAGTGGAAGTCTAAGCCACATGCTACAAAGAGAAGCTTGTTGAAGTGAAAACGATAACTTGCTGGGAATTGAAGTTCAGGTTCCCAAGTAAAGAGGCTGAAATGAGTGCCATTGCCTCCTAGGAGTTGCAGTCTAATCTCCCAGGCTCCAGTGAGAAAGAAATTAAAATGAACAGCAAAGCATGCTGGGAAAGGAAGTCTAAGCTCCCAACTAATCAACAATTATAAGGAGACTGACAAACAGTTAGGTTTCATTTTGAACCGGATCTTGAATGCAGTGTTGAGTTTAATTTATGTTGGAGGTAGTAATCAAAGAGTGGGGAATCCGAGTCAGTGTAACGTTCTCTACTGATTGATCTACTCGGAATCTTTGAGTAATGAGCAGAATTCTAGGATGAGTCTCCCGGAATACCCCCACATGGCGGCATGTACCAGCATGTTACCGTCCGCTGCAAATATTTCTCCTGATTGGCGGCGCATCCACTTAAACAGCAGCCAGAAATCAGGCAAGACACAGCCATAAGTCACCTGCAACCTATTTGCGTTTAGGAGTGTAACTACCTCATGATGCCAATGCATATCCTGCCACTCTCTTCCCTTTTCTGTGCATTCTGCCCATGAGACTTAAGTAGTTTCATGCACACTGAGTAGTACATGCTGAGTTTGCGCTTGCACATTCACTTAAGTAAGCTGTTAGCGGGCGATCCCGCCGCCCCCGTGAGCCCCCCACACCCCCGTGCACATAGAGACACACGGAGACCGATGCTGTTCGTGTGGGCTCCCCGGTGGCTCTGCTGCCGCCGGGCGACGCCCCTTTATTTATATGGCACGCGACGGAGTGAACGTCACTCCGTCGCGTGCTTGCCCTTAAAGGGGCCACGCCACACTCCTCCTTTTCCATAACAACAAACACAAAGGAGGATACAATTGTTCTACGTTCTACAGCACACAAAACTGACTGATCACTACTTTACAGCACACACATTAGGAATCCCCCATTTATTGGCAACCACCCTGGATCCCCAGTGGTGCCTTCACACAGTCCGGCGACCCACACCCAACATGACCCCAGATCAGTCCGTCACATAGTCACTCAGGTGGGCAGGTTTCCCACGCCCTGTTCTCAGGGGGTACCTCCTGCCACTGTCCCTTACTGGAGTACTTGAGTCGGTTCTTCCGCGAACAGGCGAGTCCATGGTGGGGACATCTCCTCCACTATCGTCGGGTAGTTCTTCGCCAGCCTCTACTCGATTCGCTCCCGGGTCACCCAGTCTCCTAAAGAAACTGGCATTTCTGGTCACCGACGATGTCCCATCTGATGCAGTCACCATGGACCCCTTCACCGCTACAACATCCAGGGGGGCGGGCTCGTATGTGAGGGAGAGCTTGCCCTGCGGATGACGGTTCCTCACTAATACCTCATCCCCTGGGGCAATGTTGGGTGGCTTCAGACCTCTTCTCATGTTCTCCGCCCGAGTTCTTGCCAGCCGATCTTCCTCCACCTGCTCATTGTCAATGATGGCGGGCTCTCAGGCCCCTACCTCAGGTACGACATCCCGAGGGCACCTCTGGAAGAGGGCCTCCGCCGGTGCTACTCCCGTCGATGAATGGGGAGTGGTTCTGTATCCCCGTAGGAATACATACAGGGCCCTCTGCAGACATTCACCCTTGCCTTGGGCGATCCGGAACACCTTGTTAAGGGTGCGCATCATGCGCTCGGCCTCCCCGTTTGCCCTGGGCCAGAGGGGTGTGACCTTCCTGTGCTGAATGCCATAGTTCTTTAAGAGTTCAGCAAAGCTCTCACCCTGATACGGTGCGCCATTGTCAGTGCACACAACCGATGGAAGGCCATGGGTGTCGAAGATCTTTTCCACGGCGATCACCACGTCACCAAACGCCAGCGACTCCACAAATTCCACCTCCGGGTATCGCGACCACTCGTCGACCATCACTAGGAAGTGCGTCCCTCTAGATGTAGAGCCGAAGTCAGCATGCACTACTTCCCATGGCTTGGTTCCCCTAGGCATTGTCTCAATGGATGGGTCCCGCTGGGCTGGGGATGCGGCCTGACACCACCGACACGAGGCCACAAACTCTTCTACCCTCCGCTCTAGCTCCGGGAACCACACCTTCTGGCGAAGCCGAGCCTTTGTTTTGGGCGCCCCTTGATGGCCCTGGTGGGCGAGAGCGATTATCTGTGGGATCTTCGTCTGTGGCACCACTATTCTGTCGCCTCTCAGCAGGAGTCCCGATTCCGAGAATGCAAGTTCTTACCGCACCTTCCAGAGCTGTTCCAGTGCCACCCTGGCTTCGCATGTTCGACGGTCAAGCGCTTCAAGCACCGTCTTCCACGCACCTTGTTGCATGGCCAGTCTTAGAATGGCGAAGCACTCGTCATCATTCGACGCCAGCTCCAGCTTCTCCACCTGCATGGAGTTGGGGGTGGCAGACTCAACGACGAGACGAACGTGTTCATCAGCCTCCTCCGCGGACACAGACGCCCAGGCATCCCCACATGGGTGACGTGACAGATAGTCTGCAGCGTTGCTTACACCAGGCCGATACACCAGCGACACGCCGTATTCAAGCAGGGCAAGCATCCAGCGCTCTATCCTTACTGGTGGTCTGGAGGAGGAGCCTGCCATGATGGGTAGCAGTGGTTTGTGGTCAGTGATGACAGTCACAGGACGCCCTAGAATGTATAGGCGAAAATGCCTGCAACCCCACAACACCGCCAGGGCCTCCCTCTCGATTTGCGAGTATCGTTGTTCAGTGTCCGAGAGTGCCTTGCTCGCATAGGCTATTGGCCGAACTTCCTGCTCGCGCCCCACTTGAGTGAGGACCGCCCCCAGACCATAGGGACTGGCGTCCACGACTATTTCCGTCTGCAGGCTAGGGTCAAAGAACGCCATGGTGTCTTCTGCCGCTAGGGCACCCCGGATGTCATCAAATGCCGCCTGCTCGAGGGGCCCCCACTGCCACACAGAGTCTTTCTTGGTTAAAGATCTTAGAGGCTCAGAGCGGGACGCTAGATTCCTGATGAAGTGGCCACAATAAGTGACCATGCCCAAAAAGCTCCTCACCTCAGCGACGTTTTCAGGTGGGCGGGCCTCTCTAATGTCCTTCACCTTACGGGGGTCGGGTGACACCCCATCCGCTTTAAACACGAACCCAAAGAACTCGATTGTTGTCCTGAGGAATTCGCATTTCTCTTTGTGTAAGGTGAGTCCCAAGAGACGGAGGCGCTCAAATGTCTTTGCAAGGCGGGCCATGTGTTCTGCCTCTGACTTGGAGTGTACTAAGATGTCGTCACTGATGTTGATGACCCCATCCAGATCTGCTAATGCCCCTCTTATGATGTTTTGAAAAACTTCCGCTGCAGAGGACACTCCAAAACTCAGCCTCTTATACCGATACAGGCCCCGATGGGTGGTGAAGGTGGTGATGTATCGGGACTCAGGGTGCAGAACCACCTGATGATATCCTGCCCTCAAGTCCAGCTTGGAGAAGAATCTCGCCCCCTGTAATTCTGCAATGATGTCGTCCATGGTGGGGGTTAGGTGTCTCTCTCTTTTGATCGCCTTGTTGGGCAGGCGCATGTCGACACAAATCCTTACTGCATCTGGTTGTTTGGGCTTCCGTGCGACGACAATGGGTGAGACCCAAGGAGTGGGGCCTTCCACCTTCTCAATTATGTCCAGCTGGACAAGGTTGTCCAATTCCTGGTCTACCAGATCCCTGAGGTGAAACGGTATGCGCCGGTGCTTCAGAGCCACCGGTTGTATGGACTCATCAATGTGCAAGCGGACTGGTTCCCCCACTAACTGTCCAATGCCTTCAAAGAGGGATGTGTGCTTCTCCAGGAGCTCCTGGATGTCGTCAAGATATACGTTGTATGCGAATGTCACAATCCCCAAAGCTTCAGCAGCTGCGCAGCAGAGGAGCGTGTTGGTGCTCACCGGCGTGACGTAAAACCTTGCCCGAATGCCTGAGTTGCCATATTGAGTGTCAGCCACAAACACACCATCCAGTGGGATTGGATGGTTGCCTCCAAATGTGAAAATGCGCGCTCTCGGTGCCGTCAGCGGTGGTGGTGCCTGCATTGCATCATAGTGTTGCCTGGCCATCACGTTCACGGACGCCCCCGTGTCCACCAACATGGGTACTGAATCCCCATTGACCAGTACGTCGCATCTCGGCTGTCTCTTGGAGTGCGATTTCAGCATTCTTACGCATGACACGAAGAAAACATTCTCTTCATCTTCTTCTTCCTCCTCACCTTCTTGAGGCGGGCCATCGTCGGCCTGGTCCACCTGGGCAACGTTGGATGTTCTCTGGGGGCGGAAAGAGCCAGCCCGGACAGGTCCCCTGGGGACCATTTTCGGGACCGTCGATCTGCACACTCTTGCAAAATGGTCTGTGCCCCCACATCGTCCACACTTCACTCCCGCTGCTGGACAGTCTGCTGGGTGCGGGAGGTCATATCCACATTTTAGGCACGAGGACTGCGCCACTTGGGGCCGTGGACTTTGAGTATTCATGGGGCGTCTTGATCCGCGACCTCTTCCGACTGCGCATACCTCTTCCACCCTACCAGGGCGCACACCCGCTTCCATCTTTGATGCCCGCAGCTCCGACACCTCGTGGCACCTCCCCAGTTCTAGGATGCGGGGTAGTGTTATACCAGGCTCGCGCAGGATTTGACGCCTCAGCTTACCAGAGGAACAGCCCTGAATGAGGTGGTTGCGAATCATATCATCAGGGTCATTCCAAGCACAAGGTGCCGCCAGCCTGCGCAGCCGCCCATAAAACACATCCAAAGTCTCGTCATCTTTCTGTCTGGTGTTGCCCATTAGGAACCGTTCGTAATCCACATTGGCCATGGGCAGGAAGTGATTGTGGAGCGCAGTTTTGGCGGCATCAAAAGACCCATCCGCTGGTTGCAAGGACAAGAAGATCTCGTGCACAGCAGGGCCTGCAGAATACAGGAGAGTGGCCAACTTACTGTCGTCACTCGTCTCCATCGTAGCCCTGAAGTACATTTCCAGCCTATCCATCCACATCTTCCACCTCTGTCCCAGGCTTGATGGCGTGCCCGAGACATCAAACTCTGGCATTGGCTGTAGGGTACCGGGAGGTCTCTGCAATGGTCTTGGTGGAAGGGCAGGCGGGGGTTGGGCTGGAGCAGCAGCCTGCTGTTGGGCCACGGCGGCCGCTGCACCTTGATCCATGGTGTAAAGCGCACAGGCACCCCGTGATGGGGCCGCAACTTGGACACCAAACACAACCAGTACCTTGATGAGGATCCCAGCCCCTCAGGTGAATCAGATGATGTCCAGGTTCGAGGGTTTTCCAGGCAAATGTAGGACCACCAGGTTCCAGACTTCAGCCGGTGTAGGATTGAAGAATCCAAGAATCGAGCAGGGTAGGCCCCAGTGTGCATCCAGTAGGCCTCCAGGTAGCTCCACCCTTAAACTCGATGAAAAACAGTGAAAATGCAAATGACTTGCATTTCCACCAGCACGTGTTGCAAGCAGTGACTGTCCGCCACTGGAATCTCCAAAAATTTGGTCCGGATCTCTCACAGATGCTTCGTTATGAAGCCGTGAGTTTCCGAGGCCTTGTAGTCAAAATGGCCGCCGGCCACGCGTGTCTCTCCCCTCTCCGCGGCCAACATTCACGGATGCGCTCACACGCGATCATCTGCGCATCTCGAAAACGTTGCCACCTGTCCCAGGGATCGATCCGACTTCGTCGCCATTGTTAGCGGGCGATCCCGCCGCCCCCGTGAGCCCCCCACGCCCCCGTGCACATAGAGACACACAGAGACCGATGCTGTTCGTGTGGGCTCCCCGGTGGCTCTGCTGCCGCCGGGCGACGCCCCTTTATTTATATGGCACGCGACGGAGTGAACGTCACTCCGTCGCGTGCTTGCCCTTAAAGGGGCCACGCCACATAAGCGATTGGCAGAATGCTTGATGGGTGCAATAGAGCACATTTATTATCTGACGCACGGGCAAAGATGCCAATCGATAGGGTGTGTTTTATGTCATTAAGAAAGGACCAGTCACGCAGTGACTGCAATGTTTTTAGTAACAGATTTGGGGCTCATGCTTGGGAGTAAAACGGGGGCGAGCGGGTCCGATGGACCCACATGTCAGCTAATGGATGGTCTGCAAAGCATGTCAAAAGGTAAAGGCTATTTGTGTCATCAGAACCCATCCCATAAGTAAGAGATGTGGGCAACATGCCTGCGAGCTCTGGGCTGGCATGGCAGCATGGCACCGCTCTTTGATAGGCTGCACAGTAGTTCATGTCCATGAGAAGCAGTCAAGCTTAGAATATGGTAGAGGTGTTGCCCTACAAAGGCAAATAGGTCCATATTATTTGGCATATGCAAATATTTTATTGGGACAAATTATATCCTCCTGATCCCAAAAAGGCGCAAATAAATCTGACGATATTCCCGCACTTATCTCTGGATGGATGGTACAATATGAAACGATGCAACAACCCACTTGCATGATTGCCTTTATTTGGGAAGACTGAAGAAGCATAATTGACTAGCGAGCTGACTGTCGCCCCAGTCACAGAGAGCCGCTGCTTCAGTGACACCATGACACTGTGGGTTTGTGCCAGTGTAGTCTTACGGTCACACGCACTCATTTCTTTTTGTAAGCATCACCGCTGACGCTTATCCGCAGGACCACGGCACCAATGTTCGGCCCAATACTGGAAGTTATTGGCTTTACCAACACACACTTGCACGGTTCATTTCACAGAATCTCCGCCAGGCCCCCCTTTCAACCCAGTGCACATGTGAGCAGAGTGTGTGACTGAATGCAGCTGGAGAGCCACTGGGACAGTGTGGGCCTCATTCCCTGCATTCTTTGCAGGAAGAAAAGGAGACAACACATTATTTGAAAATGTGATTTTCCATGAAAAAAAGGAAACCACATCTAAGACCCATGCATTCGCACAGTCGCACCACACGGACCATTCCTGTCCTCAACGGAAAATGTCAAGCAACGAAATCAACGGTTTGGCGCTGCAGCGTTCATCTCGAGCACCAGCCAGAGCACACGTTGCTGCCTACCTGCCTGCTCCACTTGCATCATCAACGTGCATCGTCACTCAACTCAGCAGACTCAATCAACACTGGACCCCCTGCCGCCAGGGCTGGACTGGGAAATAAAAGAGGCCCTGGAAATAATTACTGGGGACCAAAAGAGGCCCTGGAAATAAAGTTCAAAGTGGCCCCATATGACACATTTTCAGCAAGCCCAATGCTTTTCCTATGATAAAAAGTGGAAATACCACAGAAAAGAGGACCAGGGTGCAGAGGCCCACCGGGAAATCTCCAGAGTTCCCTATAGGCCAGTCCACCCCTGCCTGCCGCCCCTTTCTGGGGGGAGGGTGGAAGCAAGCAGTCACTCAGCAGAGGGCACGTGCGGTTTACTTCCCGGCCCAGGTGGTGCTGTGCCCCTCAAATGCGCACGCGCGGGCAGAAAAGAAATATCACTGGCAGGCAGCTCTGGCCACAAGCAAAGGCTTCACTTCAGTTGAAACATAACCCCTGCCTTTCCTGCGCCTCGCTTCTCGCTTCTGATTGTGGAGATTGGGGGGGAGGGAGGGTTAATGACATTATATCCCCTGTCACGTTGATGTCTCTGGGGTAACGGGGGGGGGGGCGGGAGGAAGGAAGGGAAGTAACGCGGGAGGGGGCGGGGAAAGGGGACGTTCAGTTCAAGTTTGTAGGAAAATAAAATAGACGTGTTACCACAGAGCTCCGTGTACGCATTATCATCGCTGCGCCACCAGCCCAAATGCTGCGTAAGAAGCCAACAATGGCGACGAGGAGGGCGGCAGAACGAGCGGAGCAGCTCTTATAAGGAGAGTGCCACGACCCGCCTCCAGTGAACAAAGAGAAGCGGAGCACCCTAAGACGCAGGCTCGCCCAGCTGGCGCGTATTACAGCACGCAGCACGGGCCGCAGCGGTGATCGTTTGAGAGGAGGGGCTGTGGAATCCCAGCCGCAGCCACAACGGTAGGCGCACAACACGTGCCCGCTCGCAAGAGCGAGTTCCCCTCCCCACAGAGCACGGCTTGAAAGCACATGGCACACGTGTGTCCCACAGAGGGGAGGGCCCCATGTGGTTCCAGGCCTGCACTTAGCGAGGAGGCGCACGGCGCGCTTGCACCATCAGCAAAGGGGAAGCCTTGCCACTGATCACGCAGCAGACCTATAAAGGAGACCTACAGCACGTGGGTGCTGTGAAAACCCCAGAAGGGGCTTTGGATATTTTGATGGTGCTCGTGCCATATCTGGCGGCCATCCAACGTTGGTGAGAGACAAAGCCACTCCCTGCAAAGGGGGGGAAAGCACAAGGGACCTGCACACAAATACTCAGCATACCCAACGGATGGTGCTCGTGCCCCAGCGGCGGCCATCAGGAAGAGGGAGCAGTCAGCAACACATTGGGCCTCATTACCAGGTTGCCGGTAAGGGAAAAACGATGCAGGTAAAGGATTACCGACATCGCTTACTGCTCTGGCATATTATGACCCGGCAACCCGCTATTAGCGGCACCCTAAATAACAGTGGCCCTCATTACGACCCTGGCGGAAAGCGAAAAACGATGGCGGAAATGCAATACCGCCATCGAATAGCGCTCGGTGCGACTATGACCCGTCACCGTAAAGTACGATGCCATTAGCGACACCGTAGTGAACGCCAACGCTAACTGCACCAAGTACGCGCGCGCGCGCCATGCCAAACCGTAATTAGCACCATGGCGCAAGGGTACGCAAATTCCGACCCTAGCGGACATGTACCTAACGCCATCAAGCACGGCGGAAAGTACCATTCCGCCATGGTGAGAAGTACGGCATCGCGAATCAACCGTAAACGGCCCCACTGAGTGCCTGTACACCGCTTCCTGGCCACATAGTACAACTCCCCGTAGGTGCAACGAAGTCACAATGCAACCAGTGAAATGTACAAGTCACCCATGCATGCCAACAAACAAAAGAATCACAAGAGGGGCCAATGGGAGCTGCAGGGCACAGATGGCACGAATACAGAAGCTATACCAATGGACATGACCTCAGTCTCCCACCAAGAAACGCACGCAAACACAGGCAGCATAATTCCGATAATCACATCATTCCACCAATCCACCTGGCTGACCGACATCTGTTACACAAAACCTACCCCTCGCCCCTGAGCATGACATCATCCAAACAGTCATATTGGCAGCCCTCACCCCTGACCTCACTGGGCTTCGTAGGCAAACGCGCCCAGCACAGTACCACGCAACTATACTCCGAAGCTGGAACCCAATGCAGATCTCCTCACAATACATCGCTCCCCAAATAGGAATATGCCACATCACTTGCAAAGAAGAACGCTACACGGCCCATATCAGAATAGAAATTTAATGCACAACAGATTCACCAAGCCCATACAGCCATTAGGCCATGAACTCCAAAACACATTTCACCATTGTGGGCTGCATCCGCAAGAAATGACCAGCTACTTCCTGTGTGACGCCCTGTTCCCTCATGGTACACAGGGGCTACATTCCGTACGAAAAGGCAACATGGAAGCGCCTAGAACCGCAGGGCCGTCCCAATAGGGAGGCACTAGTCCAGCTGAAAGGCCGAAATGTTGCTCCGAGCCACTAGTACTGCGTAAGGGCATGTGGCCCATTGGCGATCGTCCCATAAGATCGTAATGCTGCTCCACTGATTAACACGAAGCAGCAGGTGTCGGGAGTAAAACCCATCTGCAGGAGTGGCATACAGATGGCAGTGGCAAAAGGGGAGGAGATACCTGTCAACCAAAAGAAAAGAAAAAGAAAAGAATGGCCATCAGAACTACATTCGAACAACTCACTTCAATGATCACACTAGATCCACAGCCATATGCATGCTAGCCCACTCCAAAGGATCATCACCACCCCAAAACCACTTGCGACTCATAACTATCCATATCGAGGAGAAAACACCATCACAAACGAGTGTACCTGTGCATGCGTCTGTGAAAACAGAATCCATCAGATGGGATTGGTAACGTGCATGGACACAAGTGTCTGAAGGCGCGTCGAGACAGGGAGGGCTCAACAAGGCCAGATAGACGATGGTCCCACTATGGCAGCCCTGCATCACATAGCGCAGGGGAGGCGGACAGATTCCAAGAAGCCCTGTACATGGCAAACACCGTATCAAATCATCTGCCCATGCATCCATGCATCATTCCCTCATCCCGTAATGAGAACGCCTGTTTCCATACTCACATAACATGTGAGAATTCCATTGAATCTGTGCGTTATGCAGCCTGCAAAATCCACTGTGCCCCAGCCCGTAATTCCAGTGTTGTGAAGTAACATGTATTTGGGAACGTCCGGCCTCATCATCCACTTCGCTATTGCGCATCCCAAACTATTCATATCAATCATTGCATCCTCGCCATGGCCCCTGTCCCAAGGACACTGAACAATGGAACGTTATATTTGCAGTCAGACCTGTGGGCATCTCCTCGCCGCTAGCTGAAAACCGAAAGCGCCGCCCTCCGAATTCCTCATTTGCAACATCACGTCGAAAAGGCATCTGTGGCCGCTTGAAACCACAAATTAATCCATCTAGTGCGGCTGTGTGTGAAAATGGCAACTGCCTTCACTCACAAATGGAACGCCCCGCCCGTCGGTGCAACTCGGTACAGTGATGCATGAGGGCCCACCGTTACTCGAGTACTACGTTCCACTGACCCTTCACAAGTCTGTTCGCGACTGCAAAGAATGCACGTGAAACAATGGGACCATGGCCGAATGAACATATCAACCAATGTTACACGGCCATCGGGTACTAATACATGATTGCAATAGCAAGATGCCATTCCTCGAATTGCAGCGTTGTGTGCGGGACGTGCTCGCCCAAAGGGGAGAGCAGCTTGCACAGGTGGAATGAATCACCACAGGTGGAGGCCATACAGCCTGAAAACACATAAATTGCACGCCCAGTCTCCTCCCACAACCACTCCGAAATGCTACCGGCCGGACTTGCGATGTTGGCCCTGGGGGACCTGATAGCACTGCAAGTACTCCAACTCCAAGAAGAAGACGAACACCAACTACAACCGGCCGCACGGAGGAGACGCAGGAGGAGGAGGAGGGCAAGGCATGGCCAGCAAGGGCCGCCAGCACAGCCAATACCACCACGCAGGCAGCCCGCAATCCCACGCCTCCGAGCACATCCGTTCAACCTCACTGATGAGCAGATCCACACCCTCTACCGTTTGGACCGGGACACCATAGCCGCCATTGTGGACATGACACAGGCTGACCTTGTCAGCATGATAGATAGCCCAACCGCCATCCCACCCCTACTGAAGGTGGTGTCTGTACTCCACTTCCTGGCCACAGGCACCTACCAGCACACAGTCGGACAGTTGCATGGCATTTCTCAGCCACTGTTCTCACGGACACTATTGCAAGTGCTCGATGCCCTCCTGCAGCACGCAGACGACTACATCTCTCTACCACGCTCGGAGCAGGAAATTACCAACACAAAAGTGGGATTCCATGCACTTGCCGGCATACCGGGTTGCATTGGTGCCATCGACTGCACCCATGTGGAATTGGTCGTCCCACATGCCATGGAGGCCCAGTACCGCAACCGAAAACAATTTCATTCACTGAATGTACAAATGGTGTGTGACTCCAACAGGATCATTACACATTGTTGTGCCCGATTCCCTGGATCAACCCATGATTCTATGGTCTTGAGGAACTCTACAATACCACGCTACATGGAGCGACACGCAGGGAACAGATCCTGGCTACTCGGTGAGTCTCATTTCATGCATGATGATGTGGGGTATGTGATGCGGCAATGACCTGGCAGGAAGGGGGGGGGGTGCGTACGTAGCAATGGCATTCCACATAATTCGTTTATCGTCCACATACAGGTGATGCCGGATATCCACTGAAGAGATGGCTCCTCACACCAGTCCGGAACCCACGGGACCAGGATGAGGAGGACTACAACCATGCCCACTCACGTACCCGTGTAGTCATTGAACAGGCATTCGGCCTACTGAAGACTCGTTTCCGGTGCCTCAGCAGGTCTGGCGGGGCACTCCTGTACCGCCATGAGAAGGTTGCAAAGATGGTGATGGCATGTGTCATGCTCCACAACATGTGCGTACGTAGAAATGTGCCCATGCCCCCTGACGCAGAACTGCAAGCACCTGAAGATGGTCATGATGAGGGTGGGGATGTGGCAGCACCTCAAGGAGTCTGCGAGGCACAGGAGGGCCGTGAAATTCGTCAGCATCTCATAGATGCATGCTTCTAGCACTCACGCCTGGTGGCTGATACATGGACACGGGACTCGTGGCACTGTGTGTGTCTGGTACATGCACAATATGGACTGTACGCCTATGATGGCCTAGTACACAAAGATCATTGTCCACACATCTCATTGTTTGATCGTGCATTGTTTATGGCATATGTGATATCATGTGGAACACCCTATCGACCCGCCACCCAAGTGAGCCCAACACCCCCCCTCCACCCTCCTACCTCCCCCCCGAACACCAGTGTCCAAAGATGCTCATTGTCAGTGGGCAGTCGCTATTGCAAGCCCCCTCTGCGGGTATCAGGGGCACCCCTGCCTGTGGAGCGCAGGTTCCTCCCAGATCTACGTTGGGGGCTGCCCTGGACGGAACTTGCAACGGATGATGTCTCTGCCTGCTCACGTCCATGCATGTCCCTAAGGGTTTGTGAGAGCTCAGTGAGCACACGGCGCACTGCGGCAAGTTCGGCACATACGTCTTTGGACGTCGCATGCAGTTCCCCCCTCAGGCTCTCGGTGCTTCTCTCCATTTGGACTCTCAGGCTCTCGGTGCTACTCTCGATTTGTGCCCTAAGTGTCTCAGTTGATGTTTCTATGTCTGCCTTAGTGCCCCCACATCCATCGGCATGGTCCTTGAGGAGCGTGGCCAGTTGCTGCTGTTGCACGATTAACTGGTCGAGGGACTGTTGCCTCTGCTGGGCCATGGCCATTTGCGGTGGTGTCACAGAGGGGCTGTTCGCCTCATGTTGCCCTGCCACAGGGCTTGTGGGGGATGGCCAGTCGTCGTCTTGTGGGTGCCCCTGCGTGGTATCCTCATGGTGTACGGGATGGAACAGACAGGGGGATTGGGACAGGTCATGGATGGATCTGACTTCGACATCCCCGTCTTCTGTGTCGGAGCATGCTGCCATTAATGGGGTGTCACCTATGGTGCTGCTGCCACTAGAGGCAGTACCTTCTGTGGCATCCATTGGGGGGACCTGTGGTGGTGGTGTTGTGGGCATGCTGGCTGCTGGGGTGCCTGTTGATGTTCCCTCCTGTGTGCTGCCACTTGATATGTGCTGCTGCCGTGTCTTGATGCGTGCAGCTGAGGTGGAGGGTCTTTGGCCGTCGGTCTTGGCCCTCTTTGCAGGTGTGCTGGTAGGGGTGTCCTGGAGCTCGTCGTTTGGATCGGACCCTGTGGTGGAGTAAAGGAGGGCGAGCGTTATTAATGGGTCTGTGGGAATTGGAATGGCAATGTATCACATGCATTGGGGTGGTACCTGAGGGTGATTTGGGTCGGGGCCTTGGAGGTGCTTTCATTTGTGTGTGGAGTGAGGGTGCAGTTGTTTGGCAGCCTGCAGTTAGGGTGTGCCTGCTGCACGTGTAGTGGGTGTTATTGGGGTTTTTAATTATTTATGTATTTATTGTGGTTTTAAAGTGCGCTATCAGGCCAATGTGTGTGGACGTTCTCCTGGCCATGTGTTTCTGTTGCACTATGTGGGCACGTGGTACTTCACATGATTGTACATTGTGGTTTTGGCATTGTTTTATTTGGGCCACCTACCTGATTCTCCTGATGTCTGCACTCCTTTCTCCATCCCTCCGACTCCCTCTATGCTCTCCATTCCGATGGTGGAGGCACAGATTTCTTCCCAGGGGGTCAGCTTGATGGGTGATTCCGACCCTCCCCCGGTGGCTGTGGCAATGTTGCGGTTGGCAGAAAGTATGCTACGGACGCGTATCCGCAGGTCGTCCCACCGCTTCCTGCATTGCTGTGGGTTGCGGGGTGCGGTCCCCACCGCACTTACCCGCTGTGCCACCAGGGCCCATATGGCCTTCTTGTTGGCAAGTGCCGTCCTGGTCATTTGCGTGGAGAAGACGGCGGCGGCATTCTCCTGGAGGGTCTCTGTTAGCACGGTGAGTTCCTCACGGGAGAAGTGGACCTGCCGCTTGCGGTCGCACGCTTTCTTCGCTACTTTTCCCATTTTTATTGGTTTCACTAGGGTGGATGACGGGTTGGGATGTGTCTCAGGGTGGTGTTTTTAGTGGTTGTGTGTATTTAGTGGTTTTATAGGTGTACGGGGTGTTGTTTCCCGTTCCGGGCACATGTTTTTACTTCCGTTTCCGTATATTTACGGTCGCCGTACTTTACGGTTGGCGCTCACTGCGGTGTCCGCTATGATGGGTGGCGGTATTGCACCTAGGGTGCCGTACGGCGGCGGTGTGGGCCGTTTTGGGGTCATTTCCGCCATCGCGGACTTTGCACTTCCGCCATGGCGTGGTGCTCGTGCCCGATGGGTCGGAATGGGCCGCACTTTGCTCCATCGTGCAATGGCGGAAACGCTATTTACGCTGTGGCGGTCCGGTCAGTCACTTTCCGCCAGGGTCGTAATGAGGGCCAGTGTCTCTAATAGCGGCATGGGCGTGTACACGCGCCCCTTCATGGAGCAAATGCCGGTAATAGGAGGACATCCCAACCCACGCAGACATGCAAATACCGGCATTGCGAAGCCAGTAATCACGGCTGCACGATGCCGGCATACAGGCATCGCGGACCACCCGCAAACAGCAATCAGGAAACAAGCCAACTGCCACAGGTGCACACAATCCTCACAGGTGGAGTCAATGGAGGCTGGGCCAGTATAAAATGAGCACACCCACACACCACACCCCTTCCAACACCAAAATTGTACCACTAGCTGTTGCAATCATGGCGCTGGACGACATGCCAATACTGCTACAACTACAGCAACAACACCAACTACAACAACAACTACAGCAGCAACAACAGGCAGCACAGAGGAGACACAGGAGGAGAAGGAGGGTGAGACAGGCCCAGCAATTACCACCATCGCAGCCAGCAGTGCCTCGTAGGCAGCCACCAAACCCTCGCACCAGACCCAGCCCATTCAACCTAACCCCTGAGCAGATCCACACCCTGTACCGGTTGGACCGGGACACCATCACCACCATAGTGGACATGATACACAACAACATTGCCAGCCTCATAGAAATACGCACTGCCATCCCCCACTACTTAAAGTGGTGTCTGTGCTCCACTTCCTGGCCACAGGCACCTATCAACACACAGTGGGCCAGCTGCATGGCATTTCACAACCACTTTTTTCACGCATGCTGACCCAAGTGCTGGATGCCCTCCTGAAACACACTAGCACCCGCATATCCATACCACGGACTGCCCAGGAGATAGCCGACACCAAAGTAGGCTTCCATGCACTGGCAGGCATGCCCAATTGTGTTCGTGCCCTGGACTGCACCCATGTGGAATTGGTAGTCCCCCATGCCATAGAGGTGGTGTACCGCAATCGCAAGCAATACCACTCCATCAATGTGCAAATGGTATGTGACTCCAGTAAGATCATCACACATTGCTGCGCCCGATATCCTGGATCAACACATGATGCCATGGTACTGCGCAACTCCACGCTACCCCGTCACATGGAGCGACATGCTGGACCACGTGCCTGGCTGCTTGGTGAGTTGCACAACTGGCCCATGGCAGGGCTTTGGGGTACTGATGTTTAGGGATGCATACTCCACCAGGTTGGGAAAGGGGGGGGATGCATACTCCACCTGGTTGGGAAAGGGGGGATGCATACTCCACCTGGTTGGGAAAAGGGGGGGATGCATACTCCACCAGGTTGGGAAAGGGGGGGATGCATACTCCACCTGGTTGGGAAAGGGGGGTGCATACTCCACCTGGGTGGGAAAGGGGGGATGCATACTCCACCTGGGTGGCAATTGTCAGTGATTGGAGAATGCATGCAGAGCTAAACACTCCAGACCTGAACCTCACAAACGGAACATGACACATCACTGGCACAAATTAAACTAATAATGCATATCGATGACAACAAGTAAGTGCACAACCAGGCCACCAGGGTGATGGCAAGCAAAGCATGACTGTACAGGATACCAACTGTGCCAATGTGGCTAGTGTGACCATGCATAGTGTAGAGTAAACTGCTTGAATGGGAGGCTAAACATTGTCGTACTACCACAGTACATCCGCTTCAGCATGCATTATTTTACCCTGCATCATCTATTGAACGCCATCCAGACTACCACACCTCATAACAGTATCGAATGCATCTAGGTGACATTTTTGCATACGTACAGTGACATGTGCATGTCCACACCTAATAGCAGCTGCCATGACTGTGCTTCCTGAAGGTGGCAGCTCAGAGTGACACACACCTATTTGTGTTTGCTTGCAGGTGATGGAGGATATCCCTTGAGGCCGTGGCTACTTACCCCTGTGCGGAACCCGCAAAACAGCCATGAAGAGGAGTACAATTGTGTGCACACCTGCACCCGTGTTGTGATTGAGCAGAGCTTTGGCCTGTTGAAGGCGCGTTTCCGCTGCCTATGCAGGTCTGGTGGGGCACTCCTAAATAGGCCTAAGAAGGTGGCAAAGATCACCATGGCCTGTGTCATGCTGCACAACATGTGCGTCCGGAGAAATGTACCACTGCCACCTGACATTGACATGCATGCCCGGGTGAGGATGATGAGGATGGAGACGGAGGTGAAGTCGCCCCCCTGCCAGTACGTGATGCACAGGATGGCCATGCTGTATGCCAAGAACTAATCCACAAATACTTCTGAACCATAGGGAGTATGCTAGACATGTGTCAGTGACACACTGGCTCCATGTGGACATGCACACTTGGATTGTATGGAGTTGGCCACTGAACACCATCCCACATTAAATGGATATGCACAAAATGAACAATGTCCAGCCATTGATTTTTTTGGCACGCAACTGGTGTATTTTTTCAAACAAATAAAAATCTGCACACTCCCCCCCAACCCCTAGTGTACTCCCTAACCCACCCGACAAACCCCAAAACCCCCAGTGAACTCCCTAAGCCACCCTACAAACCCCAAAAACCCATAGAACTCCCTAACCCACGAGACAAACCCCAAATGCCCCCAAATGTACTCCAAGAAATAGTTCCCTTCACCCACAACCATGTGTCCCGCTTCCATTGTCTGTGCACTCTACTTCCTGGCCTTTTTGTTGTCTGGGGGTGGCATCCCCGAGTGCCGTGAACTCCTCCGGGTCATCCTTACAGGGCTTGCGGGGACAGAGGATGCAGGTGTTGTAGCAGTGGATGTGTCGGAGGCAGGTTCCACGCCTGCTCCAAGGCGTGGCCGCTGCATGTGGAGCATGATGGAGGTTAGGACTTGGGGGACTGCCCCCAGACAGTCCCTCATTAGGACAGCCAACGCATTCACGGCAGCAGTGTTCGCAGCAATGGCCGCTGTGTCCTCCCCAATGGCAGTTGTGGTCCCCTCAATGGCATTAGCAATGGCCCTCCTAGTGTCCTCCCCATCGGCAATATACTGCCGCTTGAGATCCAGCATTGACTCCTGCCCTGCCTCCACCCTGGACAGGCGTGCCTCAAAGGTGTTAGTGGGAGCTGGAGTTGTAGGAGCTGGGGTGGTGGTAGCTGGAGTGGTGGTAGCTGGGGTGGTGGTAGCTGGAGTGGTGGTAGCTGGAGTGGTGGTAGCTGGAGTGATGGATGGTGCATGCACGTGGCCTGCATCCTGTGTGCTGTCCTCCTCGAAGGGGCACCTGTCAAAATCACTGAGGTCGGAGTCATGGAGGCAGGGATCGTCACTGCTGTAGGCCTCCATATGGGGTGGGTGGGTGGGCAGGGGGGCTGGGGGTGGGTGTAGTAGACACAACTGTGACACCCTTGGGGTCCAAATTGGCATGAAAAATGTCCGTGGTGGTTGGTGGCGCAGGAAGGGACACCCCTCCATCTGTTGTGGGTGTGTGCTGATGGTCCTGATGTGTGTGGGCCACACTGGCAGCAGGTGTTGTCTGCTGGATTTCCACAGGATCAGGCACACTGCTTGTGGGTTTGGCCTGTTTATCTGGCTGGGGGGTGGTGGTGGCGGTGGCCCTTGTCCTATGGCGTGATCTAGATGCCCTTGCGCTCTGCTCCTGACTAGCATCTTCCTCATCAGTGCTTGGGGGTTAGAAGAGATGCAGGTCATCAGTGATGGTGTCACATGGCAGCGACATACAATTGTGCTGTTCTGTATTCATACATTCATGCATCCATGTCTTACAGGTGTGTGGCACTTGGTGTTCTGAGGGGGCATATTAGCAACCAATGCATGGCAGGTGGCATGCCATTGATATGGGGTTTGTGTGTTGGGTTACATGGGCACGGTCCTGGTATGTTGCCCGCGTGTTGGTTATGGTATTGGCATTCAGCATGCATTTCTGTGTGGCACTGATTGGGCCGCAATCTTGACTTGGATGTGTTGATGTGGGTGTAGGGACATGCATTGCCTTGCCTAGTCTCACTTCCACGACACTTGTGCTATGTCATGGTTTCCCCTACAGGGATGTGCAGGGTCACTCACCTCTTTCTGGGGATGATGCTGCACCCATCTCCATCTCTCCAAATCCCTCTATTGACTCTGGATCAATAAATGTGCTGGCAGTCTCCTCCCAGGGCATCAGCTTAGCAGGTGAGTGGGGACCCCCGCCTGTCGCCATGGCCGCCCTCCTGTTGCTTGACAGGATGTTTCTCACCCTCAAGCGGAGGTCGTCCCACCTCTTGCGGCAGTCACGCACAGTACGTGGGGTGGTCCCCACGGCCGACACCTTCTGGGCAACCTCCTGCCAGATTTTCTTTCTCCTCATCCGGGCTTCGCGCTTCATGTCAGTGCCTTTCATAATGTCTGCATGTGCAGCCAGAGTGTCCGCAAGCATATTGAGCTCTGCGTCAGAGAAATGCTGTTTCCGCTGCCGGGGGTCGTATTCCAGGTGGCCTTGGACATCCTCAGGGTTTTCCTACACAGCACAACATGAAAAGACTGGTGGTTAGGGAGGATGGCAATGGATGGTGTTTTTAAAGATGGCCGCCGGCCCATTTCCAGTTCCTGCGCGATGACGTTATTTCCGGGTCCGGTTTTGCGAACCCGGTATTAGCATGGTGGTATTACTGGGCCGGTATTTAGGGGTTGCTCCAAGGCAGTGCCGGTATTGGCGGGTCCCGTGATGCCGCTATCGCGGGGTTTGAGGGCCTTTTGCGGCATGCCGGTATTGCCATTACTGGCATGGGGGTTCGCGCGTCCTCGCGCACTCGTAATCACCCGCTATTAGCGGGTTCATACGAGCACGGACCCGCTCTTACCGGCATGCCGGTAATGAGCCCGTTTTTACCGGCCTACTCGTAATGAGGCCCATTGTCCAGTAAGTGGCCACTCCACCCAGCAAAATGTCAGGCAAGATGATGGGCAAGGAGCACAAGCTCAAGGGAACGGGCCCCCAGCACCAGTGGCAACGACACCACATCATGTGCCATACCAACTACCAGACACTTTGGCAGCTCAGATGCCGGGAGCATTCGACGTGACGGACACCAGCAACATGGGTCCCAGGTGTACCAAGTGGATCAGATACTTTGATCTGTACATGGGTGCCACCGGGCCAGTTGCTGACGCCAGGCAAGTGTGGCTCCTAAAGCTGGCCGTAGGATCTGCCACACGTGCTATTATTGACAAAATGCCCCCGGACTCAATAGACTCGATCCAAGACCTCAAAGACGCGCTAGCAGCGTACTTTGCACCACATACCAATGTAGACTATGAAAGACACCTATTTCACAGCACCAAGCAGGCAAAAGGGGAAACCATGGACGCCTATGTGATGCGGCTGCCCACCAAGCTAAAGCACTGCGACTTCACAAATTACTCTAACACCGAAGCCCTGAGGTTGCAGATCATAGCAGGATGCGAGTCCCAAGCGTTCCGAAGGAAGCTGCTTCAGAAATCCTGCACGCTGGAGGAAATCCTAGCACTAGAAAGAGTCGAAAGAGCCATTGACTCACAAGTGGAGAGCTTCGGTAACACCAACGCAGGAGAAATCCTAAATAGACTACAACCAGAGAAGAAAACGGAAGAGCTCTTCTGCTACAAATGTGGGTTCGAATACCCGCACGACGGAACATGCCCCGCAGTCGGACAAGGCTGCACCTCTTGTGGCAAAGAAGGCCTCTTCAAAGCCGTGTTCCGAGACCGAGGGAGAGACCGACCCAAAGACAATCCTTCCCGCTCGAGAGGCCGGTACAGGGGGTCATCATACAACAACCCCGCCCCAAGTACACCGACCACCCAGAGTCAACCCACCGGTGAACAAAGAGACAGAGACTCCGGAGAAGACTGCCAGAAGAGGGGAGAAAGAAGAAGGTTCGTAATGCGTGCAAGACCCGAGCGCAGGTCAAGGCGCAACGTATGATACCTGGTGGAACAATCCCCCACAGACTCTGACCCCAGCTCATCGGGGAGCAACCAGAAGAAAAATGCATACGTGTACGCTCTGGGAAACCCCACCGCAACAGCGCACAGCCCTACACTGTGAAAAAAAGGCATTTCTCACACATGCCGCGCTCACTACAGCTGCCTTTCCAAGATGGCTGTGCTCGCATCATAGGCATTTCGCCACTCACCCTGCTGCAGCCCGACCTCCTGAAGCCTCGCCATTGGTTGCTGCCAGCCTAAAAGCAGCCAATCAACCGCCGGCTGGCGTAGCCGGCCGCCTTCACGAAGGCCGCCGTACAAAGGCCTGCACCCTGTCCCAGCCTGTCCACGCCTTCCACGCCGTGGGCCGGAACCGCTGCCCAGCGACCACCTTGCCCCTGCTTAAAGTCTCAAAGGTACCTTGTAAACCCTGTGCTAATCTAACCTCCAAGGCCTAACACTCAGAGAGCAGCACCTAGGCGCTACTGCTCTTGACTCAACCGTTGCTCACCAGTGTTAAACCCATCTTAACCTCCCCCAGATAAAGGCTTGCAGATCGTGGTTCCCACCACGCCCACATTACTAGCCCTTGCCATCCTAGCTGTTGCTCATCTCCAGGTAATTCATTATGCCAAATATGCTACTGATTGTGTTGACAGTCAAATTTAGGTACTGTATGTATTGGCTCTGCGCACTAATGCACCCCTCTGCATTAAGGGCTTGAGCCTCGACATTGCGCCATAATGTGTACACCTTGTAAACCTACTTGATACTCAGTGCTCGCTATTTAGCTGTGTCATCGTAGTGCACATTGCCTTATTCTGCGATTACTGAGCCACGCTTCTGTTTCTATGCATGACCTCGGACCTTGTGCCCTGATGTAATCCAATCAATATGTGTCGTCAGCGCACTTATGCCCCGTACTAGGATCTCGAATTCAGGTGCCCTGTTGTACCCTATTCACTGCACGGCCTCAGTACATGTATGCCCTCATTGTGATTTCGTACTTAGGTGCC
This sequence comes from Ambystoma mexicanum, assembly GCF_040938575.1. Classification (NCBI taxonomy): domain Eukaryota; kingdom Metazoa; phylum Chordata; class Amphibia; order Caudata; family Ambystomatidae; genus Ambystoma; species Ambystoma mexicanum. The sequence continues at coordinate 857,373,923 of NC_090927.1, forward strand.
GGATATACTCCAGTTCATGTGCGACCCCAGGGCAGATGGCTGTGTCATGCCTTATGGTCACATCCAGACCACATTTGAACTTTGTTGTGCCTTATGGTCGCATCCAGTCCACATTTGAATTGTGTTGTGCCTTATGGTCGCATCTAGACCACATTTGAACTTTGTTGTGCCTTATGGTCGCATCTAGACCACATTTGAACTTTGCTGTGCCTTATGGTCGCATCTAGACCACATTTGAACTTTGTTGTGCCTTATGGTCGCATCTAGACCACATTTGAACTTTGTTGTGCCTTATGGTCGCATCTAGACCACACTTGAACTTTGTTGTGCCTTATGGTCGCAGCTAGACCACATTTGAACTTTGTTGTGCCTTATGGTCGCATCTAGACCACATTTGAACTTTGTTGTGCCTTATGGTCGCATCTAGACCACATTTGAACTTTGTTGTGCCTTATGGTTGCAGCTAGACCACATTTGAATGGTGTTGTGCCTCACGGTCGCATCCAGACCACATTTGAATTGTGTCGTGCCTTATGGAAATGCGCCTAGCCAACATACTGTACTCTAACCATGCACCAAGCTCAGTGACTATTCCTAGCCTGATCCGTGCATAGCCTAGACATTGTAGACCTTTCTGTGGCTATGGTGATCCCATTATATATACCTGTGCCTTACTCACCAGTACCCTTGCTTGCCTGACACTTAGCTAGAACCTGAAATCAGCTTAACCCTCTGACTTGTTGCTATCTGGCACTGCCCTATGTCACTGATGACCCTCACTCGCCTACACTCTGCACGGTGCCCCGGCCCTAGCCTCCTTATTATGCTACTCTGCCTTACCGCGATCATGTTCCCCTTTTGTGTCATGCACAGCATGATACCCTGCATTGGTAATAACTACATAGCCCATAAAAATGGTCTCGCCAGACCTGCCTGACCAAGACATCACCCTATCACCTGCCCCACACCTTTCTTGCCCACCACACCAGCCTTCCTCCCGGTCTCACATCCCGCCAATCCTTCCTTTGGCTATGCACACTTCTCTGATGTCCTAACCAATAAGAACTCAGATATCCCCAAGCGGAACCCCACCAACACGAGAGCCCCTTGCCCCACCCTGGACTACAGCCCCTCCATAAGTACGAACCTAACTATCTCCCAAACTACCACTGTCAGCCCTACCGATCGTAACAATAGACTTGGTGCTAGAACCCACTACAGAACTAGTAAACGCCCAGCTAAACTACCCGACAAGACTAACAATCACACGGTAACACCCTTCGACTCCACCCCTCCTACTCTAAAAGGAGCTCTTCTAAATGTTGGATCATTAGTCGCCCATTCCACAGAAGTCGCCGACATTATTCTCACTAACAACCTGGACTTCCTCGCTGTGACCGAAAACCTGGTTGCATGATGCTGCGGGACCATCTCTTACCTTAGCTATCTCTGATAACTACACCATCCTCAGAGTAGTTAGACCTAACGCTCGAGGAGGTGGTGTAGCCATTATCTTCAAGTCCTCGCTTGATATTAGACTAGCCTCCTCTCCTCCACTCAAATCATGTGAGCATCTCACTGTCAAATTACAAACTTCCCCGAAGAGTACTATCACGATGCATCTAATTTACAGACCCCCGGGCCCACCAGGCTCATTTGAGGAAGACATCACCGCACTAGTTGCTGAAAGTTCCAAACCCTCAGCACAAATGATTATACTTGGAGACTTTAATCTTGGGTTTAATGACTCTCTAGACACCCCAGCCACTGCCCTAGCCACTGCATTAGAGGAGCATGGCCTCCTACAACTCTGCTCCAAACCAACCCACTCGAAGGGCAGAATCCTTGACTGGGTAACTGTCCTTAACTGCAACATGACCCTGAAGGACCCTGCACAGTTTATCTCGACTGATCACCACCTCCTCCCATTCGACATTAATATTCGCAATCTAGTGCATAAAAAGCCTGCAATTGCACCGGCCTGCCCAACTAGGAAAAGGAGCAACATCACAGCGGAAGCCTTAATGCCCTTGGTGATCCCCACTCTGAATGCACTACCAGTTACAACTGACTTGAACCTACTGGTCAATGCTTATAATGATTCCATGGCTAAAGCCATAGACATCATTGCACCATTAAAAATGCGCAAAGGGAAACCAAAAGTGCACCTGAACACTTGCTACACCCCGGAGCTCAAACTTCTCCACCAACAAAAAAGTAAACTTGAATCTCTATGGAAATCAGTGCCTTCAGTAAATAACAGAACCAACCTCACCAATATCTCCACTCTCTACAAAAATGAGATTACACGTGCTAAGAAAGAATCTCTTAACTCCAGGATCTCTCAGGCAAGCTCTAGCACAAAGGAGCTCTTTAACATCCTAAAGGAATAAGAAAACTCCATTCCTCCCACAGATTCTTGCACCAAGGATAAACCATGGTGCACAGGGATCCAGAATGCCCTTGCTGACAAAATTTCAGGGCTCCAAACTAAAATTGACAACAAACGACAACAACTCACTCATGGCCCTACTTCCAGCCCCACCCTTCCCCCACCCTCCGCCACTAGCCCAGGCTTTACTTTCAAAAAGGTATCCATACCTGAAGTACAAAAAATTATAGCATCTTTGAAACCTTCGAACTGTAAGGGGGACAGCTGCCCCGCACAGATCATAAAAGATGCAGCCAGGGATCTCTCCCCCTTCATCACCAAATTAATAAACTTGTCATTCGCCAATAACCTGGTCCCTAGTAATCTGAAACAATCCTGGGTCCTACCTCTGCTAAAAAAACAAACTCTCAATCCAGATATACCCACGAATTATAGACCCATTACCACTGTCCCATTCTTACTAAACATTCTTGACAGAGTGGCCTATCTACAAATTCAGGATTACCTTGAGACAAACCAATTACTAGGAACTCGCCAATCTGGCTTTCGTCCTCAACATGGGACAGAAACGGCCCTTGTTGATCTCAAGTGCCAGATAGACGAACTCAAAGATAAAGGTAAGGCGGCCATCCTTCTTCTCCTCGACCTTTCCTCTGCCTTTGACCTGGTTGACCACAAAATCCTGTGCAACCACTTGTCATCGGCAGCACACTTCTCCCACGTTGCGGTCACATGGATCCAATCATTCCTGGAAAACAGGACCATGCGGGTCTTCTCGCCCCTAGCAGCGGCCGACCCTATCCCCATTACTTGCGGTGTCCCACAGGGATCTTGTATCTCTCCCACTTTGTATAATATATTTACAAAGCCCCTTTTCGACAAACTGGACCATCTGGGTGTCACCTACACGAATTACGCAGATGACACCCAGATACTCCTCACCTTATCCGGCAATTACAACTCTGACACCAACCGGATCAATGAAGTCTTCTCCATCATTCAGGCATGGATGGCCACACATGGCCTCTGCCTGAATGATGACAAGACCGAACTGCTACTTGTCGGCTCACCTAACACCATCCGGAAATTCAGTACCAACTACACCAGCTTCACCATTGACGGTAACACCATTCCCATCGCCAAAAGTGTAAAAACCCTTGGTTTCTACCTAGACACGAATACCAACCTTGCCAAACAAATTAATATGACCGTCTCAGCCACTGCCTACACTGGCAAACTAATTAGGGCCTGCAGACCGCTGATCTCCCCCAACAACTGCCTCACCTTAGCCAGAGCACTTATACAATCCAAACTGGATTATTGTAATAGCCTTTATGTAGGGGCCAACGAAACGGTAATGAATAAATTGCAAGTCCTACAAAATAATGCACTCCGTGCCGCCCTAAATATTCCCAGAAGAGAACATATCTCAGCCACAAGAATCTCATGCAAATGGCTCTCTATCCAACAGAAAATAGACGTAAAAACCATCTGCCTCACCTACAAAGCTCTTAACCACTTAGCCCCGCCCTATATAACCAACAAATTCACACTAAGACAGAATACTAGAACCACTAAATCCTCTAACACTACAACTGACGGTGCCCAAATATTCCCTTAAAGGTGTCACGCTTACCGGGAGACCGGGGTTCGTTGCACGCCCTTTCCCTTCCTGGCGCCTCTATTCGCGCTTCCGCGCTTGGAGAGGCACCAGAGGGAGAGCTTCGGGGGCCCAGGCTGCAGCTCCTCGGCGCATGCGCGGGAGACCGCGATCACGGTTCCGCGCATGCGCCGTGGATTGGGCGCCCGTGATTGGAGGGGCTTGCTTCCCAAGCCTCGCTCTGGGTCCGCCGGCGCCCAGCGTCGATCAGCTTGCATTCCAGGCCTTGCGGGCGCCGGCGGCCCATAAAGGGAAAGCGAGGATCGGGAACAGATCGCATGTCAACGCGTTCTGTTCCTGATCGTGTTTGCTCGCTCACCTTTTTCTCCAGTGCCAGTTTCCCTTGGTTCCTGCCTTACCTGGGGTTCTCCTCTCCTGTTCTCCTTGGTCCTCCTCTTGCCAGCTCCCTGTCCTGCCCCGGGTCCCTCTGGATTCTCCCTTTTCTCCCTTTAGGGTTGCAGGGGTTCTCAGCCGTCCTGGACTCCTCTGGCCTCATGGCCTGGGCCATGCCAGCTTCGCTCCTTCCCGGGTTTTCCCGACTCCTGCCTGGCTGAGCAGCCCTGCCTTGATTTTCCTTTTCTCCTGCTCCACGCCAGCCTGTGTTCTGTGGTCATCCTTCCTGTGTCTTCTCCTGGTGTACGCCTCTGCCATCCTTGGACTCTTGAGCTCCACAGCATCCTGTGTCTTCTCCTGGTGTACGCCTCTGCCTTCCTTGGACTCTTGAGCACCACTGCTTCCAGTGTCTTCTCCTGGTGTACCCATTGGCCATCCTTGGACTCTTAAGAACCTCAGCATCCAGCCCCTTCCCCTGGTGTACGCCTCGGCCATTTTTTGGACTCTTGAGCACCACAGCACGTCTCGGTCCTCCTTGGACCTTGTAGCTCCATTGTTTCAAGAACTTGTTTCCTTCAGCCTCTCCTGCCTGTGCCTGCACAGTCCTGATGTCACGGTAATCAGGAGAGAGCAGCTTGTGACGTTGGGAATCGGTCCATCTTTTACCCAGTACCCATTCTGGGTGGAGAAGAGGCTGGTTCCTCGTGTCACCAATTCTTCTTGTCAGTCTGGCTGCCCCGCCGAGATCAACCAAACATACAGGTACGCAACATTCTCGTGACTCACACCTTAACAAAAAGAGCCGGCGGATCCAGCTTCCCAGCTCTAGCCTCACAACTGTGGAACACCATTCCACTGGATAGCAAATCCACCCCCACCTTCCAACCTTTCAGAACTAAGGTCAACTCTTGGTTACTCAACAAATAGCCAACTATATATGCATGTAGACCTAATGTAAGAATGTATCCTTTACTATGTCTGCCTGTTCCTATCTCTGCACTAACTGCTCTCTTGTTAAATATACATATGCTTCACAATTGTACAAATGTTCCTCATCCTTGCCTGTAACCTGATGTTTTTGCCTGTAACTTGATGTTTTAAGCGCCCATATACCCTTGGGTCTGGAGCGCTATACAAATAAATAAACAAACAAACAAACAAATGCTCATCATTAAACTGCAAGAGAGGCCAACAGAGATCCTCATAGACACCGATGCCATGGTTAACGTGGTAAGTGAGAAAGTCTACACCGACCTCCCCCAAAAACCTAAGCTACATCCAGCAATCGTTGACATATATGCGTATGGGGCCAAGACACCCCTGAAGTGTCTGGGACTGTCTATTGGACTCTGTCGCTACAAAGGACCTGAAATGAGGATACCAATACACGTTCTGGCCACAGAAACAGATAGTGGCTGTGTCCTGAGCTTTAAAGCGGCCACCGATATGGGCTTGATACATATCCTATACAACATCATGGTCGACAAGTACATTGACCCAGTCGAAATGATAAACAATCTGTACCCCAAAATATTCAAAGGAATTGGCAAACTCAAAAATAGGCAAGTCAAGCTTCAAGTGGACAACTCCATACGCCCTGTAGCCCAACCATACCACAGCATTCCAGTCAACATCCAGAAAAAAGTCGAGGATTGTTAGGCAGAAACCTGTGCTCTGGGACCACTGCAAAAGATTTAAGACTACAGGTGTTTGGCAGTAAACCCACTTGGTAGCAGTCTGTACCACACAGATTCACTTGGTAGCTGTGGCTGAGCAGTCAGACTTCCCTCAAGAAGAGTTAGGCAGTATACAGAGTATTCACAATAGGTCAAAAGAACACAGTAGAACAAGTAAACACTGACCAGAGCTTGGTGTAAAAGAGATATAATTATTTATTTAAAACCACATCTAGTAAAACACACAGGCACTAATGTTAAGCAGTTCAAAAACACAGTCACTAAAAGATATACACTCCCTTAAAAGAATATTAGACAAGTCTTAAGTAAAGCCCCACTTATTTTCAGACAGCGGTGAGCGCTTAACGCAGATGGCACTCTAATAATTCGTTTTAAAAAGGGAGAGAAAAGCAGAATATAATTTGAAATAGATCCCAACACTTTCGCAAGAAATCCCTTAACCTTCTGGACTGGGCTGGCCGCCTTGACCATCTAACTGGTCCCTTTCTTTTGGTCCAACTCTTCCTGAACCTTTTCAAGACTTTTGTGCACTTCAACCGTTTGACCTTGGACACATTTCGTTCTGATCCTCTTAAAGTGGATCCGGCCTTCTGAACTCTAACTTCACGGTTTTACTTTGCCTTCCTCTCTTGTTGTGTTCTTGTGAAAGTGTTGGGATCTATTTCAAATTATATTCTGCTTTTCTCTCCCTTTTTAAAACGAATTATTAGAGTGCCATCTGTGTTAAGCGCTCACCGCTGTCTGAAAATAAGTGGGGCTTTACTTAAGACTTGTCTAATATTCTTTTAAGGGAGTGTATATCTTTTAGTGACTGTGTTTTTGAACTGCTTAACATTAGTGCCTGTGTGTTTTACTAGATGTGGTTTTAAATAAATAATTATATCTCTTTTACACCAAGCTCTGGTCAGTGTTTACTTGTTCTACTGTGTTCTTTTGACCTATTGTGAATACTCTGTATACTGCCTAACTCTTCTTGAGGGAAGTCTGACTGCTCAGCCACAGCTACCAAGTGAATCTGTGTGGTACAGACTGCTACCAAGTGGGTTTACTGCCAAACACCTGTAGTCTTAAATCTTTTGCAGTGGTCCCAGAGCACAGGTTTCTGCCTAACAATCCTCGACTTTCTTCTGGATGTTGACTGGAATGCTGTGGTATGGTTGGGCTACAGGGCGTATGGAGTTGTCCACTTGAAGCTTGACTTGCCTATTTTTGAGTTTGCCAATTCCTTTGAATATTTTGGGGTACAGATTGTTTATCATTTCGACTGGGTCAATGTACTTGTCGACCATGATGTTGTATAGGATATGTATCAAGCCCATGTCGGTGGCCGCTTTAAAGCTCAGGACACAGCCACTATCTGTTTCTGTGGCCAGAACGTGTATTGGTATCCTCATTTCAGGTCCTTTGTAGCGACAGAGACCAATAGACAGTCCCAGAAACTTCAGGGGTGTCTTGGCCCCATACGCATATATGTCAACGATTGCTGGATGTAGCTTAGGTTTTTGGAGGAGGTCGTTGTAGACTTTCTCACTTACCACGTTAACCATGGCATCGGTGTCTATGAGGAACTCTGTTGGCCTCTCTTGCAGTTTAATGATGAGCATTTGTTTGTTTGTTTGTTTATTTATTTGTATAGCGCTCCAGACCCAAGGGTATATGGGCGCTTAAAACATCAAGTTACAGGCAAAAACATCAGGTTACAGGCAAGGATGAGGAACATTTGTACAATTGTGAAGCATATGTATATTTGACAAGAGAGCAGTTAGTGCAGAGATAGGAACAGGCAGACATAGTAAAGGATACATTCTTACATTAGGTCTACATGCATATATAGTTGGCTATTTGTTGAGTAACCAAGAGATGACCTTAGTTCTGAAAGGTTGGAAGGTGGGGGTGGATTTGCTATCCAGTGGAATGGTGTTCCACAGTTGTGAGGCTAGAGCTGGGAAGCTGGATCCGCCGGCTCTTTTTGTTAAGGTGTGAGTCACGAGAATGTTGCGTACCTGTATGTTTGGTTGATCTCGACGGGGCAGCCAGTCTGACAAGAAGAATTGGTGACACGAGGAACCAGCCTCTCCTCCACCAAGAATGGGTACTGGGTAAAAGATGGACCGATTCCCAATGTCACGAGCTGCTCTCTCCTGATTACCGTGACATCAGGACTGTGCAGGCACAGGCAGGAGAGGCTGAAGGAAACAAGTTCTTGAAACGATGGAGCTACAAGGTCCAAGGAGGACCGAGACGTGCTGTGGTGCTCAAGAGTCCAAAAAATGGCCGAGGCGTACACCAGGGGAAGGTGCTGGATGCTGAGGTTCTTAAGAGTCCAAGGATGGCCAATGGGTACACCAGGAGAAGACACTGGAAGCAGTGGTGCTCAAGAGTCCAAGGAAGGCAGAGGCGTACACCAGGAGAAGACACAGGATGCTGTGGAGCTCAAGAGTCCAAGGATGGCAGAGGCGTACACCAGGAGAAGACACAGGAAGGATGACCACAGAACACAGGCTGGCGTGGAGCAGGAGAAAAGGAAAATCAAGGCAGGGCTGCCCAGCCAGGCAGGAGTCGGGAAAACCCGGGAAGGAGCGAAGCTGGCGTGGCCCAGGCAAGGAGAGGAGTCCAGGACGGCTGAGAACCCCTGCAACCCTAAAGGGAGAAAAGGGAGAATCCAGAGGGACCCGGGGCAGGACAGGGAGCTGGCAAGAGGAGGACCAAGGAGAACAGGAGAGGAGAACCCCAGGTAAGGCAGGAACCAAGGGAAACTGGCACTGGAGGAAAAGGTGAGCGAGCAAACACGATCAGGAACAGAACGCGTTGAGATGCGATCTGGTCCCGATCCTCGCTTTCCCTTTATGGGCCGCCGGCGCCCACAAGGCCTGGAACGCAAGCTGATCGACGCTGGGCGCTGGCGGACCCAGAGCGAGGCTTGGGAAGCAAGCCCCTCCAATCACGGGCGCCCAATCCACGGCGCATGCGCGGAACCGTGATCGCGGTCTCCCGCGCATGCGCCGAGGAGCTGCAGCCTGGGCCCCCGTAGCTCTCCCTCTGGTGCCTCTCCAAGCGCGGAAGCGCGAATAGAGGCGCCAGGAAGGGAAAGGGCGTGCAACGAACCCCGGTCTCCCGGTAAGTGTGACACTTTTAAGGGATTATTTGGGCACCGTCAGTTGTAGTGTGTTAGAGGATTTAGTGGTTCTAGTATTCTGTCTTAGTGTGAATTTGTTGGTTATATAGGGCGGGGCTAAGTGGTTAAGAGCTTTGTAGGTGAGGCAGATGGTTTTTACGTCTATTTTCTGTTGGATAGAGAGCCATTTGCATGAGATTCTTGTGGCTGAGATATGTTCTCTTCTGGGAATATTTAGGGCGGCACGGAGTGCATTATTTTGTAGGACTTGCAATTTATTGATTACCGTTTCGTTGGCCCCTACATAAAGGCTATTACAATAATCCAGTTTGGATTGTATAAGTGCTCTGGCTAAAGTGAGGCAGTTGTTGGGGGAGATCAGCGGTCTGCAGGCCCTAATTAGTTTGCCAGTGTAGGCAGTGGCTGAGACGGTCATATTAATTTGTTTGGCAAGGTTGGTATTCGTGTCTAGGTAGAAACCAAGGGTTTTTACACTTTTGGCGATGGGAATGGTGTTACCGTCAATGGTGAAGCTGGTGTAGTTGGTACTGAATTTCCAGATGGTGTTAGGTGAGCCGACAAGTAGCAGTTCGGTCTTGTCATCATTCAGGCAGAGGCCATGTGTGGCCATCCATGCCTGAATGATGGAGAAGACTTCATTGATCCGGTTGGTGTCAGAGTTGTAATTGCCGGATAAGGTGAGGAGTATCTGGGTGTCATCTGCGTAATTCGTGTAGGTGACACCCAGATGGTCCAGTTTGTCGAAAAGGGGCTTTGTAAATATATTATACAAAGTGGGAGAGATACAAGATCCCTGTGGGACACCGCAAGTAATGGGGATAGGGTCGGCCGCTGCTAGGGGCGAGAAGACCCGCATGGTCCTGTTTTCCAGGAATGATTGGATCCATGTGACCGCAACGTGGGAGAAGTGTGCTGCCGATGACAAGTGGTTGCACAGGATTTTGTGGTCAACCAGGTCAAAGGCAGAGGAAAGGTCGAGGAGAAGAAGGATGGCCGCCTTACCTTTATCTTTGAGTTCGTCTATCTGGCACTTGAGATCAACAAGGGCCGTTTCTGTCCCATGTTGAGGACGAAAGCCAGATTGGCGAGTTCCTAGTAATTGGTTTGTCTCAAGGTAATCCTGAATTTGTAGATAGGCCACTCTGTCAAGAATGTTTAGTAAGAATGGGACAGTGGTAATGGGTCTATAATTCGTGGGTATATCTGGATTGAGAGTTTGTTTTTTTAGCAGAGGTAGGACCCAGGATTGTTTCAGATTACTAGGGACCAGGTTATTGGCGAATGACAAGTTTATTAATTTGGTGATGAAGGGGGAGAGATCCCTGGCTGCATCTTTTATGATCTGTGCGGGGCAGCTGTCCCCCTTACAGTTCGAAGGTTTCAAAGATGCTATAATTTTTTGTACTTCAGGTATGGATACCTTTTTGAAAGTAAAGCCTGGGCTAGTGGCGGAGGGTGGGGGAAGGGTGGGGCTGGAAGTAGGGCCATGAGTGAGTTGTTGTCGTTTGTTGTCAATTTTAGTTTGGAGCCCTGAAATTTTGTCAGCAAGGGCATTCTGGATCCCTGTGCACCATGGTTTATCCTTGGTGCAAGAATCTGTGGGAGGAATGGAGTTTTCTAATTCCTTTAGGGTGTTAAAGAGCTCCTTTGTGCTAGAGCTTGCCTGAGAGATCCTGGAGTTAAGAGATTCTTTCTTAGCACGTGTAATCTCATTTTTGTAGAGAGTGGAGATATTGGTGAGGTTGGTTCTGTTATTTACTGAAGGCACTGATTTCCATAGAGATTCAAGTTTACTTTTTTGTTGGCGGAGAAGTTTGAGCTCCGGGGTGTAGCAAGTGTTCAGGTGCACTTTTGGTTTCCCTTTGCGCATTTTTAATGGTGCAATGATGTCTATGGCTTTAGACATGGAATCATTATAAGCATTGACCAGTAGGTTCAAGTCAGTTGTAACTGGTAGTGCATTCAGAGTGGGGATCACCAAGGGTATTAAGGCTTCTGCTGTGATGTTGCTCCTTTTCCTAGTTGGGCAGGCCGGTGCAATTGCAGGCTTTTTATGCACTAGATTGCGAATATTAATGTCGAATGGGAGGAGGTGGTGATCAGTCCAGATAAACTGTACAGGGTCCTTCAGGGTCATGTTGCAGTTAAGGACAGTTACCCAGTCAAGGATTCTGCCCTTCGAGTGGGTTGGTTTGGAGCAGAGTTGTAGGAGGCCATGCTCCTCTAATGCAGTGGCTAGGGCAGTGGCTGGGGTGTCGAGAGGGTCATTAAACCCAAGATTAAAGTCTCCAAGTATAATCATTTGTGCTGAGGGTTTGGAACTTTCAGCAACTAGTGCGGTGATGTCTTCCTCAAAGGAGCCTGGTGGGCCCGGGGGTCTGTAAATTAGATGCATCGTGATAGTACTCTTCGGGGAAGGGTTGCCAACAGGGCCACTCACAAGGATTCAGGGGTCACTCAGAAAAAGGATTATTATTATCCTGTAGCAATCTTTAGAAAGGGAGGCCTGGCGGACACGGTACCTTAAAGTGGTGAGGATACTCCAGCGGGGGCAGTTGTTCCTGGCAGCGGATGCAAGTCGGTGCTTCGTCCGGGGGAAGAGAGGATCTCGTCAGGGAGGAAGACAAGAGTCCGTTGCACTGCCAGGGAAGAAACCAGCCACGGAGTTCTCAGGTAAAAGGAGCGGTCCTTTTATTCGCGGGCCAGTGGTAAGTGGCTATCCGGTTGCTGGGGTGCTTGGCACGGGCAATTTGACCACAAGACGTCCTGGGATGCGAGGAAAAGAAGGTAAACGGGTTGTGCCCATCAGTCAGGGGAAGAAGCCTCTCCAGCCGGGAGATCTTCTCTGTCGTCGGGAAGTGGTGAGTCGGTTCCGCAGGGCTCCACCGGTGGTGTCGTCGTAGTAGGTTGGCTCAGCTTCTCCCTCGTCGGATTCTTAGGTCCTGTGGCGACTTCTGAAGTTCCAGTCCCCAAAGCCCTGCTTTTATGCAGCACACCCCCATTCATTCAGCCTAGCTGTCAATCAAACATGCTAAGTGGTGAGCCGGCCGGCTCACCACTTGGGCCAATCACACAAGAGTGCGACTTGAGTTACCAAGGTAACCCAGTTCAGGGTGCCTAAACAACCTCCGACACCCCCTGTGGTACCCAGACAGAGTGGCACCACTTTTGGAGGCTTCTGTGGAGAAGCCCGCCAAAAAGTGGAACAAAGGGCTCGACTTGGGTTGGAGTCACAGAAGAGAACACAAAAGCCATTTTAGAAACGAGTCCTGGCAAAAAATACCAACCGGCGAATTAATATTAAATAAATAAACCGGCGGTATGTTCGAGGCTATGAGAATTAAATAATTAAAGTTGGTAGCCTCGAACAATGGGAAAATCCCATAGGGATATATTCGCGGTCGAATATAAAAAGTAGTATCCACTGCCACCAGCCAAAACTCGATCAGGGGGGACGGAGACGTGCCCCCTCGGCTAACAGACCCCAGGGCAATCGAATTGGCCCCACCAGTACGTCCACAATATGAGGGTTTGTACTGGTTTCTGTTAATAATTTGGGACTAGTAAAGCCAATGGTGACTTTACATGCCCTGGGAGACAGTAGTCAGTCCCAGGGTTTGGAGTCTATGGTGGGGTGTCACTATGACACCCCTCTATCACTGCACAGAGGGTGCTGTGTAACACACATAGTAAAAACACATGAGACCCTATGGAGTAAAGGACCCCATAGCCCATAAAACACATAAACAGTCAAAGGAACACCATAAATCATGTCCAAGAGTGGGAGAAAAAGAGTCTCACTCTTGGCAGGAGAAAAAAAACAAACTCCAGAAATCCAGCAAAGCTGCTGGGGGACTCACTAGGTTAGGAAATTCAGCCTAAAGAGAGAATTCTCCCTAACACTCACCCCCCACAGACTAAGGGACAGGAGGATTTAATCCACTGCTGGATGAATCTCATACCTCTAGTCGATGACATACATCCCAGAGAGACCATCAGCATTTTGGTGGTGACACCTTGACCTATGTTCTATGGTCAAATCAAAGGTTTTCCTTTGTAAGCTATATGACCTACAAACCCTTTGAGGAACATCAGTCTTTTTAAAGTTATAGGGGATCTGGTTGACCAGTCCCTCAGAAGTTGTTACAACTTCTGAACCTGTGTTAGGCTTTTTCAAGGGGTCCTTATAAAGGATTCCCTTAGATCGAGAGGGGCCTCCAGAGGTCCTCACCACCTCTCTGTTGGGAGAAGGTTGGGTTTTAGGCCTCTTGGTTGGAGGGGATGGAGATAAGCAAGGTACATGCTTCTCCTTCCTCTTAGATCTACCTTTATCTACTTTAGGAGTTTCCCCCTTAAGACTAGGAATTGGGTTGGAGTCTTCTGTGGAAGGTCCAACAGTCTGAAGGTTTTTGGCCTTAGACTTTTCTTTTCTGGTTTTCCACCAGCACTGAGAATTACCAGTTCTCTTAGGCCTAGTTAGGGTTTCAGTAGGTCTATCCACCTCTTCCTCAAAGCAGGGGGAGTCACAGACTCTATAACTGGGGGAACAATGATGGAGCTTGGTTGGGGCTCCCATTTCCCTAACATTTTAGCCTGAAATTTGCCTGGTCAGAGGTCAATTTACCAACACCAGGGCTTGTAGTGGGGTTCTCAGTAGAGGTTCCCACAGGCTTAGAGTTGTTCCTTAAGGTGGCCCCTCTAGCCAATTTGGTTTGGTTCTGGGTCTCCATACTGGGAGGCCTGGGGGTACTGGATACTACTCCTAGAGTTCTTAGATCATTCCCCAACAGGACTCTCCCAGTCACCTCAGTCTGAACACTGATAGGAATCAACACTGTCATGTCATTACACTGAATGAGGGCTGGTAGAATTGGAACCATTTGGACAGGGCCTCCAGACATCTTAGTGGGACCTTTGGGTGCCTTAGCAACATCCTCAGGCCTGAAAAAGCTTTCATCCACTACTGTTCTGCTGGCCCCAGAGTCTCGCCTGGCAGGAGTATCCTGACCATTCACAAGAACACTGTCCAAATAATAAACTTTAGAGTTTTCTGGTATGGAGTTGTACACACTCCTATTCTGATCACTAACCAGACCCATGGACTCTACTGTTACACTTGCTTGAAGACCCAAAGGTTCTTCAGCAAAGACTTCAAAGTGAGCACTAGCCATTTGGACTTCCTCCTCAGGAGTGAAGGCCAAGGGGACTGTGCTGATCCCTGTAGGTTTACCCTTACATCTGGGATCTCCTTTGATGTGGTCAGTTGCCCCACAGAGATAGCATGTTCCAAATGCTCTCTGGAAGGGTGGCTTGGACTGACCTCCTTCTGGTTTGTGACCAGAAGGTACACTAGCCTGTTGTGGTTTACCCTGGGGCTTACCCTGGTTATTTTGTTGTTTGGGGCCCTCTTTGGGTTGGGAGGTATTAGAAATCTCTTGGTTCCCTTTTGGTGGCTGCTTTCCCTCATCCTTCTTCTGAGTGACCCCTGAATCCTTGTGAGTGGCCCTGTTGGCAACCCACAAGTCAGCAGCCTTAGCTAGCTTCCTGGAATCTAATTCCTTTGAATCAGCCAAGTGCTGTCTGAGCTCAGGAGAGCAGGCATCATAAATTGACTCCAACATAACAAGATTTCTCATTCCCTCATAAGTGTTCACCTTGTAACCCTTAATCAATCCCTCTAAGTTTTTCAAACACTCACTCATCCAGGTACCCCAAGGGGTACCATCATTCTTTTTGAGGGTCCTAAACCTCTTAAGGTACTGGGAGGGGTCTTCCCAAATCTAGCTATCAAAGCTAGTTTCACACATTCATCATCCTTCTTATCCACCTCCCCCAACTCCATTACCACATCAGTTGCAACAGGGGGAAGCCTAGAGAACAACCAGCGAAGTAACTCATTCCCTGTGATGTCCTGGAGCCCATGATTATACTCAAACATTTTTAACCAATCCAACACATCCAACTTAGGTTCATACATACCCGCTAATTCCTTAGGCATCCGGGGTCTTTTGGGACTGGAACTCCTAGAGGCACCAGAGGAGATAGAAGCATTTTCCACAGACAACTTCTTCATTTCTAGTTCATGATTAAGCTCTATTTCTCTGAGTCTTAATTCAGCTTGCTTCTGCTCAGCCTGGGCATTCATTCTTCTGAACTCTAGCTCTTGGTTTCTTTCAGATTGAGCAATAAAACGTTTGTACTCTAATTCAAGCTTCATTTTTTCAAGTTCAAAATAAGCAGGGTTACATGTAGGACCTGGTATAGGCCCAGTAGGTACAGTAGGTAGGGCAGACAGAGGCTCAGAGTGGCTAACTTCATTAGGTTCACTTTCCTCTTCTGACTCATTATCAAGGCTTTGATTCAGATCAATAACATCACTGTTTTCTACATTTGTTGTGGGGGGGTAGATTCCTCTGTACCACCCAGACTTTGGTTTTCTAACAATCTTTCTATAAGTTCCATGTTCTTGCCCTTCTCAGAGAGATTCTTATGCCTACACAATACTTTTACGCAATCAGCAGTTTTGGCAAACAATGATTCTAGGGTATAATTCTCCATAGCAGACATAGTTAGAAAATCAGCTTTTTAGCGCTAAGCTCTGTGGTTAGTTGTCCTAAAGTGTTCAAAAAAGCACACTAAAGTGTATACTCAATACAAATCCCACCGCTATACACCAGTGTTAGGCAGAAACCTGTGCAGTTCCCTCTGGGACCACTGCAAAAGATTTAAGACTACAGGTGTTTGGCAGTAAACCCACTTGGTGGCAGTCTGTACCACACAGATTCACTTGGTAGCTGTGGCTGAGCAGTCAGACTTCCCTCAAGAAGAGTTAGGCAGTATACAGAGTATTCACAATAGGTCAAAAGAACACAGTAGAACAAGTAAACACTGACCAGAGCTTGGTGTAAAAGAGATATAATTATTTATTTAAAACCACATCTAGTAAAACACACAGGCACTAATGTTAAGCAGTTCAAAAACACGGTCACTAAAAGATATATACTCGCTTAAATGAATATTAGACAAGTCTTAAGTAAAGCCCCACTTATTTTCAGACAGCGGTGAGCGCTTAACGCAGATGGCATTCTAATAATTCGTTTTAAAGAGGAAGAGAAAAGCAGAATATAATTTGAAACAGATCCCAACACTTTCACAAGAACACAACAAGAGAGGGAGGCAAAGTAAAACGGTGAAGTTAGAGTTCAGAAGGCCAGATCCACTTTAAGAGGATCAGAACAAAATGTGTCCAAGATCACACCGTTGAAGTGCACAAAAGTCTTGAAACGGTTCAGAAAGAGATGGACCAAAAGAAAGGGACCAGTTAGATGGTCAAGGCAGCCAGCCCAGTCCAGAAGGTTAAGGGATTATTATTACCATGTAGCAATCTTTAGAAAGGGAGGCCTGGCGGACACAGTACCTTAAAGTGGTGAGAATACTCCAGCAGGGCCATTTGTTCCTGGCAGTGATGCAAGCCGGTGCTTCGTCCGGGGGAAGAGAGGATCTCGTTGGGGAGGAAGACAGGAGTCCGTTGCACTGCCAGGGAAGAAACCAGCCGCAGAGTTCTCAGGTAAAAGGAGCGGTCCTTTTATTCGCGGTCCAGTGGTAATGGCTATCCGGTTGCCGGGGTGCTTGGCACGGGCAATTCGACCACAAGACGTCCTGGGATGCGAGGAAAAGAAGGTAAACTGGTTGTGCCCACCAGTCAGGGGAAGAAGCCTCTCCAGCCGGGAGATCTTCTCTGTCGTCGGGAAGTGGTGAGTCGGTTCCGCAGGGCTCCACCGGTGGTGTCGTCGTGGTAGGTCGGCTCAGCTTCTCCCTCGTCGGATTCTTAGGTCCTGTGGCGACTTCTGAAGTTCCAGTCCCCAAAGCCCTGCTTTTATGCAGCACACCTCCATTCACTCAGCCTAACTGTCAATGAGACATGCTAAGTGGTGAGCCGGCCGGCTCACCACTTGGGCCAATCACACAAGAGTGCGACTTGAGTTACCAAGGTAACTCAGTCCAGGGTGCCTAAACCATCTCCCACACCCCCTGTGGTACCCAGACAGAGTGGCACCACTTTTGGAGGCTTCTGTGGAGAAGCCCGCCAAAAAGTGGAACAAAGGGCTCGATTTGGGTTGGAGTCACAGAAGAGAACACATACGCCATTTTAGAATCGAGTCCTGCCAAAAAATACCAATCGGCGAATTAATATTAAATAAATAAACTGGCGGTATGTTCGAGGCTATAAGAATTAAATAATTAAAGTTGGTAGCCTCGAACAATGGGAATATCCCATAGGGATATATTCGCGGTCGAATATAAAAAGTAGTATCCACTGCCACCAGCCAAAACTCGATCAGGGGGGACGGAGACGTGCCCCCTCGACTAATAGACCCCGGGGCAATCGAATTGCCCCGACCAGTACATCCACAATATGAGGGTTTGTACCGGTTTCTGTTAATAATTTGGGACTAGTAAAGCCAATGGTGACTTTACATGCCCTGGGAGACAGTAGTCAGTCCCAGGGTATGGAGTCTATGGTGGGGTGTCACTATGACACCCCTGTGTCACTGCACCGAGGGTGCTGTGTAACACACATAGTAAAAACACATGAGACCCTATGGAGTAAAGGACCCCATAGCCCATAAAACACATAAACAGTCAAAGGAACACCATAAATCATGTCCAAGAGTGGGAGAAAAAGAGTCTCACTCTTGGCAGGAGAAAAAAAACAAACTCCAGAAATCCAGCAAAGCTGCTGGGGGACTCACTAGGTTAGGAAATTCAGCCTAAAGAGAGAATTCTCCCTAACACTCACCCCCCACAGACTAAGGGACAGGAGGATTTAATCCACTCCTGGATGAATCTCATACCTCTAGTCGATGACATACATCCCAGAGAGACCATCAGCATTTTGGTGGTGACACCTTGACCTATGTTCTATGGTCAAATCAAAGGTTTTCCTTTGTAAGCTATATGACCTACAAACCCTTTGAGGAACATCAGTCTTTTTAAAGTTATAGGGGATCTGGTTGACCAGTCCCTCAGAAGTTGTTACAACTTCTGAACCTGTGTTAGGCTTTTTCAAGGGGTCCTTATAAAGGATTCCCTTAGATCGAGAGGGGCCTCCAGAGGTCCTCACCACCTCTCTGTTGGGAGAAGGTTGGGTTTTAGGCCTCTTGGTTGGAGGGGATGGAGATAAGCAAGGTACATGCTTCTCCTTCCTCTTAGATCTACCTTTATCTACTTTAGGAGTTTCCCCCTTAAGACTAGGAATTGGGTTGGAGTCTTCTGTGGAAGGTCCAACAGTCTGAAGGTTTTTGGCCTTAGACTTTTCTTTTCTGGTTTTCCACCAGCACTGAGAATTACCAGTTCTCTTAGGCCTAGTTAGGGTTTCAGTAGGTCTATCCACCTCTTCCTCAAAGCAGGGGGAGTCACAGACTCTATAACTGGGGGAACAATGATGGAGCTTGGTTGGGGCTCCCATTTCCCTAACATTTTAGCCTGAAATTTGCCTGGTCAGAGGTCAACTTACCAACACCAGGGCTTGTAGTGGGGTTCTCAGTAGAGGTTCCCACAGGCTTAGAGTTGTTCCTTAAGGTGGCCCCTCTAGCCAATTTGGTTTGGTTCTGGGTCTCCATACTGGGAGGCCTGGGGGTACTGGATACTACTCCTAGAGTTCTTAGATCATTCCCCAACAGGACTCTCCCAGGCACCTCAGTCTGAACACTGATAGGAATCAACACTGTCATGTCATTACACTGAATGAGGGCTGGTAGAATTGGAACCATTTGGACAGGGCCTCCAGACATCTTAGTGGGACCTTTGGGTGCCTTAGCAACATCCTCAGGCCTGAAAAAGCTTTCATCCACTACTGTTCTGCTGGCCCCAGAGTCTCGCCTGGCAGGAGTATCCTGACCATTCACAAGAACACTGTCCAAATAATAAACTTTAGAGTTTTCTGGTATGGAGTTGTACACACTCCTATTCTGATCACTAACCAGACCCATGGACTCTACTGTTACACTTGCTTGAAGACCCAAAGGTTCTTCAGCAAAGACTTCAAAGTGAGCACTAGCCATTTGGACTTCCTCCTCAGGAGTGAAGGCCAAGGGGACTGTGCTGATCCCTGTAGGTTTACCCTTACATCTGGGATCTCCTTTGATGTGGTCAGTTGCCCCACAGAGATAGCATGTTCCAAATGCTCTCTGGAAGGGTGGCTTGGACTGACCTCCTTCTGGTTTGTGACCAGAAGGTACACTAGCCTGTTGTGGTTTACCCTGGGGCTTACCCTGGTTATTTTGTTGTTTGGGGCCCTCTTTGGGTTGGGAGGTATTAGAAATCTCTTGGTTCCCTTTTGGTGGCTGCTTTCCCTCATCCTTCTTCTGAGTGACCCCTGAATCCGTGTGAGTGGCCCTGTTGGCAACCCACAAGTCAGCAGCCTTAGCTAGCTTCCTGGAATCTAATTCCTTTGAATCAGCCAAGTGCTGTCTGAGCTCAGGAGACAGGAGAGCAGGCATCATAAATTGACTCCAACATAACAAGATTTCTCATTCCCTCATAAGTGTTCACCTTGTAACCCTTAATCCATCCCTCTAAGTTTTTCAAACACTCACTCATCCAGGTACCCCAAGGGGTACCATCATTCTTTTTGAGGGTCCTAAACCTCTTAAGGTACTGGGAGGGGTCTTCCCAAATCTAGCTATCAAAGCTAGTTTCACACATTCATCATCCTTCTTATCCACCTCCCCCAACTCCATTACCACATCAGTTGCAACAGGGGGAAGCCTAGAGAACAACCAGCGAAGTAACTCATTCCCTGTGATGTCCTGGAGCCCATGATTATACTCAAACATTTTTAACCAATCCAACACATCCAACTTAGGTTCATACATACCCGCTAATTCCTTAGGCATCCGGGGTCTTTTGGGACTGGAACTCCTAGAGGCACCAGAGGAGATAGAAGCATTTTCCACAGACAACTTCTTCATTTCTAGTTCATGATTAAGCTCTATTTCTCTGAGTCTTAATTCAGCTTGCTTCTGCTCAGCCTGGGCATTCATTCTTCTGAACTCTAGCTCTTGGTTTCTTTCAGATTGAGCAATAAAACGTTTGTACTCTAATTCAAGCTTCATTTTTTCAAGTTCAAAATAAGCAGGGTTACATGTAGGACCTGGTATAGGCCCAGTAGGTACAGTAGGTAGGGCAGACAGAGGCTCAGAGTGGCTAACTTCATTAGGTTCACTTTCCTCTTCTGACTCATTATCAAGGCTTTGATTCAGATCAATAACATCACTGTTTTCTACATTTGTTGTGGGGGGGTAGATTCCTCTGTACCACCCAGACTTTGGTTTTCTAACAATCTTTCTATAAGTTCCATGTTCTTGCCCTTCTCAGAGAGATTCTTATGTCTACACAATACTTTTACGCAATCAGCAGTTTTGGCAAACAATGATTCTAGGGTATAATTCTCCATAGCAGACATAGTTAGAAAATCAGCTTTTTAGCGCTAAGCTCTGTGGTTAGTTGTCCTAAAGTGTTCAAAAAAGCACACTAAAGTGTATACTCAATACAAATCCCACCGCTGTACACCAGTGTTAGGCAGAAACCTGTGCAGTTCCCTCTGGGACCACTGCAAAAGATTTAAGACTACAGGTGTTTGGCAGTAAACCCACTTGGTGGCAGTCTGTACCACACAGATTCACTTGGTAGCTGTGGCTGAGCAGTCAGACTTCCCTCAAGAAGAGTTAGGCAGTATACAGCGTATTCACAATAGGTCAAAAGAACACAGTAGAACAAGTAAACACTGACCAGAGCTTGGTGTAAAAGAGATATAATTATTTATTTAAAACCACATCTAGTAAAACACACAGGCACTAATGTTAAGCAGTTCAAAAACACGGTCACTAAAAGATATATACTCGCTTAAATGAATATTAGACAAGTCTTAAGTAAAGCCCCACTTATTTTCAGACAGCGGTGAGCGCTTAACGCAGATGGCATTCTAATAATTCGTTTTAAAGAGGAAGAGAAAAGCAGAATATAATTTGAAACAGATCCCAACACTTTCACAAGAACACAACAAGAGAGGGAGGCAAAGTAAAACGGTGAAGTTAGAGTTCAGAAGGCCAGATCCACTTTAAGAGGATCAGAACAAAATGTGTCCAAGATCACACCGTTGAAGTGCACAAAAGTCTTGAAACGGTTCAGAAAGAGATGGACCAAAAGAAAGGGACCAGTTAGATGGTCAAGGCAGCCAGCCCAGTCCAGAAGGTTAAGGGATTATTATTACCATGTAGCAATCTTTAGAAAGGGAGGCCTGGCGGACACAGTACCTTAAAGTGGTGAGAATACTCCAGCAGGGCCATTTGTTCCTGGCAGTGATGCAAGCCGGTGCTTCGTCCGGGGGAAGAGAGGATCTCGTTGGGGAGGAAGACAGGAGTCCGTTGCACTGCCAGGGAAGAAACCAGCCGCAGAGTTCTCAGGTAAAAGGAGCGGTCCTTTTATTCGCGGTCCAGTGGTAATGGCTATCCGGTTGCCGGGGTGCTTGGCACGGGCAATTCGACCACAAGACGTCCTGGAATGCGAGGAAAAGAAGGTAAACTGGTTGTGCCCACCAGTCAGGGGAAGAAGCCTCTCCAGCCGGGAGATCTTCTCTGTCGTCGGGAAGTGGTGAGTCGGTTCCGCAGGGCTCCACCGGTGGTGTCGTCGTGGTAGGTCGGCTCAGCTTCTCCCTCGTCGGATTCTTAGGTCCTGTGGCGACTTCTGAAGTTCCAGTCCCCAAAGCCCTGCTTTTATGCAGCACACCTCCATTCACTCAGCCTAACTGTCAATGAGACATGCTAAGTGGTGAGCCGGCCGGCTCACCACTTGGGCCAATCACACAAGAGTGTGACTTGAGTTACCAAGGTAACTCAGTCCAGGGTGCCTAAACCCTCTCCCACACCCCCTGTGGTACCCAGACAGAGTGGCACCACTTTTGGAGGCTTCTGTGGAGAAGCCCGCCAAAAAGTGGAACAAAGGGCTCGATTTGGGTTGGAGTCACAGAAGAGAACACATACGCCATTTTAGAATCGAGTCCTGCCAAAAAATACCAATCGGCGGATTAATATTAAATAAATAAACTGGCGGTATGTTCGAGGCTATAAGAATTAAATAATTAAAGTTGGTAGCCTCGAACAATGGGAATATCCCATAGGGATATATTCGCGGTCGAATATAAAAAGTAGTATCCACTGCCACCAGCCAAAACTCGATCAGGGGGGACGGAGACGTGCCCCCTCGACTAATAGACCCCGGGGCAATCGAATTGCCCCGACCAGTACATCCACAATATGAGGGTTTGTACCGGTTTCTGTTAATAATTTGGGACTAGTAAAGCCAATGGTGACTTTACATGCCCTGGGAGACAGTAGTCAGTCCCAGGGTATGGAGTCTATGGTGGGGTGTCACTATGACACCCCTGTGTCACTGCACCGAGGGTGCTGTGTAACACACATAGTAAAAACACATGAGACCCTATGGAGTAAAGGACCCCATAGCCCATAAAACACATAAACAGTCAAAGGAACACCATAAATCATGTCCAAGAGTGGGAGAAAAAGAGTCTCACTCTTGGCAGGAGAAAAAAAACAAACTCCAGAAATCCAGCAAAGCTGCTGGGGGACTCACTAGGTTAGGAAATTCAGCCTAAAGAGAGAATTCTCCCTAACACTCACCCCCCACAGACTAAGGGACAGGAGGATTTAATCCACTCCTGGATGAATCTCATACCTCTAGTCGATGACATACATCCCAGAGAGACCATCAGCATTTTGGTGGTGACACCTTGACCTATGTTCTATGGTCAAATCAAAGGTTTTCCTTTGTAAGCTATATGACCTACAAACCCTTTGAGGAACATCAGTCTTTTTAAAGTTATAGGGGATCTGGTTGACCAGTCCCTCAGAAGTTGTTACAACTTCTGAACCTGTGTTAGGCTTTTTCAAGGGGTCCTTATAAAGGATTCCCTTAGATCAAGAGGGGCCTCCAGAGGTCCTCACCACCTCTCTGTTGGGAGAAGGTTGGGTTTTAGGCCTCTTGGTTGGAGGGGATGGAGATAAGCAAGGTACATGCTTCTCCTTCCTCTTAGATCTACCTTTATCTACTTTAGGAGTTTCCCCCTTAAGACTAGGAATTGGGTTGGAGTCTTCTGTGGAAGGTCCAACAGTCTGAAGGTTTTTGGCCTTAGACTTTTCTTTTCTGGTTTTCCACCAGCACTGAGAATTACCAGTTCTCTTAGGCCTAGTTAGGGTTTCAGTAGGTCTATCCACCTCTTCCTCAAAGCAGGGGGAGTCACAGACTCTATAACTGGGGGAACAATGATGGAGCTTGGTTGGGGCTCCCATTTCCCTAACATTTTAGCCTGAAATTTGCCTGGTCAGAGGTCAACTTACCAACACCAGGGCTTGTAGTGGGGTTCTCAGTAGAGGTTCCCACAGGCTTAGAGTTGTTCCTTAAGGTGGCCCCTCTAGCCAATTTGGTTTGGTTCTGGGTCTCCATACTGGGAGGCCTGGGGGTACTGGATACTACTCCTAGAGTTCTTAGATCATTCCCCAACAGGACTCTCCCAGGCACCTCAGTCTGAACACTGATAGGAATCAACACTGTCATGTCATTACACTGAATGAGGGCTGGTAGAATTGGAACCATTTGGACAGGGCCTCCAGACATCTTAGTGGGACCTTTGGGTGCCTTAGCACATCCTCAGGCCTGAAAAAGCTTTCATCCACTACTGTTCTGCTGGCCCCAGAGTCTCGCCTGGCAGGAGTATCCTGACCATTCACAAGAACACTGTCCAAATAATAAACTTTAGAGTTTTCTGGTATGGAGTTGTACACACTCCTATTCTGATCACTAACCAGACCCATGGACTCTACTGTTACACTTGCTTGAAGACCCAAAGGTTCTTCAGCAAAGACTTCAAAGTGAGCACTAGCCATTTGGACTTCCTCCTCAGGAGTGAAGGCCAAGGGGACTGTGCTGATCCCTGTAGGTTTACCCTTACATCTGGGATCTCCTTTGATGTGGTCAGTTGCCCCACAGAGATAGCATGTTCCAAATGCTCTCTGGAAGGGTGGCTTGGACTGACCTCCTTCTGGTTTGTGACCAGAAGGTACACTAGCCTGTTGTGGTTTACCCTGGGGCTTACCCTGGTTATTTTGTTGTTTGGGGCCCTCTTTGGGTTGGGAGGTATTAGAAATCTCTTGGTTCCCTTTTGGTGGCTGCTTTCCCTCATCCTTCTTCTGAGTGACCCCTGAATCCTTGTGAGTGGCCCTGTTGGCAACCCACAAGTCAGCAGCCTTAGCTAGCTTCCTGGAATCTAATTCCTTTGAATCAGCCAAGTGCTGTCTGAGCTCAGGAGAGCAGGCATCATAAATTGACTCCAACATAACAAGATTTCTCATTCCCTCATAAGTGTTCACCTTGTAACCCTTAATCCATCCCTCTAAGTTTTTCAAACACTCACTCATCCAGGTACCCCAAGGGGTACCATCATTCTTTTTGAGGGTCCTAAACCTCTTAAGGTACTGGGAGGGGTCTTCCCAAATCTAGCTATCAAAGCTAGTTTCACACATTCATCATCCTTCTTATCCACCTCCCCCAACTCCATTACCACATCAGTTGCAACAGGGGGAAGCCTAGAGAACAACCAGCGAAGTAACTCATTCCCTGTGATGTCCTGGAGCCCATGATTATACTCAAACATTTTTAACCAATCCAACACATCCAACTTAGGTTCATACATACCCGCTAATTCCTTAGGCATGCAGGGTCTTTTGGGACTGGAACTCCTAGAGGCACCAGAGGAGATAGAAGCATTTTCCACAGACAACTTCTTCATTTCTAGTTCATGATTAAGCTCTATTTCTCTGAGTCTTAATTCAGCTTGCTTCTGCTCAGCCTGGGCATTCATTCTTCTGAACTCTAGCTCTTGGTTTCTTTCAGATTGAGCAATAAAACGTTTGTACTCTAATTCAAGCTTCATTTTTTCAAGTTCAAAATAAGCAGGGTTACATGTAGGACCTGGTATAGGCCCAGTAGGTACAGTAGGTAGGGCAGACAGAGGCTCAGAGTGGCTAACTTCATTAGGTTCACTTTCCTCTTCTGACTCATTATCAAGGCTTTGATTCAGATCAATAACATCACTGTTTTCTACATTTGTTGTGGGGGGGTAGATTCCTCTGTACCACCCAGACTTTGGTTTTCTAACAATCTTTCTATAAGTTCCATGTTCTTGCCCTTCTCAGAGAGATTCTTATGTCTACACAATACTTTTACGCAATCAGCAGTTTTGGCAAACAATGATTCTAGGGTATAATTCTCCATAGCAGACATAGTTAGAAAATCAGATTTTTAGCGCTAAGCTCTGTGGTTAGTTGTCCTAAAGTGTTCAAAAAAGCACACTAAAGTGTATACTCAATACAAATCCCACCGCTGTACACCAGTGTTAGGCAGAAACCTGTGCAGTTCCCTCTGGGACCACTGCAAAAGATTTAAGACTACAGGTGTTTGGCAGTAAACCCACTTGGTGGCAGTCTGTACCACACAGATTCACTTGGTAGCTGTGGCTGAGCAGTCAGACTTCCCTCAAGAAGAGTTAGGCAGTATACAGAGTATTCAAAATAGGTCAAAAGAACACAGTAGAACAAGTAAACACTGACCAGAGCTTGGTGTAAAAGAGATATAATTATTTATTTAAAACCACATCTAGTAAAACACACAGGCACTAATGTTAAGCAGTTCAAAAACACGGTCACTAAAAGATATATACTCGCTTAAATGAATATTAGACAAGTCTTAAGTAAAGCCCCACTTATTTTCAGACAGCGGTGAGCGCTTAACGCAGATGGCATTCTAATAATTCGTTTTAAAGAGGAAGAGAAAAGCAGAATATAATTTGAAACAGATCCCAACACTTTCACAAGAACACAACAAGAGAGGGAGGCAAAGTAAAACGGTGAAGTTAGAGTTCAGAAGGCCAGATCCACTTTAAGAGGATCAGAACAAAATGTGTCCAAGATCACACCGTTGAAGTGCACAAAAGTCTTGAAACGGTTCAGAAAGAGATGGACCAAAAGAAAGGGACCAGTTAGATGGTCAAGGCAGCCAGCCCAGTCCAGAAGGTTAAGGGATTATTATTACCATGTAGCAATCTTTAGAAAGGGAGGCCTGGCGGACACAGTACCTTAAAGTGGTGAGAATACTCCAGCAGGGCCAGTTGTTCCTGGCAGTGATGCAAGCCGGTGCTTCGTCCGGGGGAAGAGAGGATCTCGTTGGGGAGGAAGACAGGAGTCCGTTGCACTGCCAGGGAAGAAACCAGCCGCGGAGTTCTCAGGTAAAAGGAGCGGTCCTTTTATTCGCGGTCCAGTGGTAATGGCTATCCGGTTGCCAGGGTGCTTGGCACGGGCAATTCGACCACAAGACGTCCTGGGATGCGAGGAAAAGAAGGTAAACTGGTTGTGCCCACCAGTCAGGGGAAGAAGCCTCTCCAGCCGGGAGATCTTCTCTGTCGTCGGGAAGTGGTGAGTCGGTTCCGCAGGGCTCCACCGGTGGTGTCGTCGTGGTAGGTCGGCTCAGCTTCTCCCTCGTCGGATTCTTAGGTCCTGTGGCGACTTCTGAAGTTCCAGTCCCCAAAGCCCTGCTTTTATGCAGCACACCTCCATTCACTCAGCCTAACTGTCAATGAGACATGCTAAGTGGTGAGCCGGCCGGCTCACCACTTGGGCCAATCACACAAGAGTGCGACTTGAGTTACCAAGGTAACTCAGTCCAGGGTGCCTAAACCCTCTCCCACACCCCCTGTGGTATCCAGACAGAGTGGCACCACTTTTGGAGGCTTCTGTGGAGAAGCCCGCCAAAAAGTGGAACAAAGGGCTCGATTTGGGTTGGAGTCACAGAAGAGAACACATACGCCATTTTAGAATCGAGTCCTGCCAAAAAATACCAATCGGCGAATTAATATTAAATAAATAAACTGGCGGTATGTTCGAGGCTATAAGAATTAAATAATTAAAGTTGGTAGCCTCGAACAATGGGAATATCCCATAGGGATATATTCGCGGTCGAATATAAAAAGTAGTATCCACTGCCACCAGCCAAAACTCGATCAGGGGGGACGGAGACGTGCCCCCTCGACTAATAGACCCCGGGGCAATCGAATTGCCCCGACCAGTACATCCACAATATGAGGGTTTGTACCGGTTTCTGTTAATAATTTGGGACTAGTAAAGCCAATGGTGACTTTACATGCCCTGGGAGACAGTAGTCAGTCCCAGGGTATGGAGTCTATGGTGGGGTGTCACTATGACACCCCTGTGTCACTGCACCGAGGGTGCTGTGTAACACACATAGTAAAAACACATGAGACCCTATGGAGTAAAGGACCCCTTAGCCCATAAAACACATAAACAGTCAAAGGAACACCATAAATCATGTTCAAGAGTGGGGGAAAAAGAGTCTCACTCTTGGCAGGGGAAAAAAAACAAACTCCAGAAATCCAGCAAAGCTGCTGGGGGACTCACTAGGTTAGGAAATTCAGCCTAAAGAGAGAATTCTCCCTAACAAGGATGAGCTCCAGAAACTACTGGAGTAAGACATTACCAAAAGGCCCACAGGACTCACCACGTGGGTGTCCCCAATTATCCTAGTCCCCAAAAAGGGATCCGAGGCCATAAGACTGTGCCTGGATATGCGACGCCCAAATCAAGGCATCCGAAGGGAGAGATACCCAGCGCCCGAATCACGGTTATGATTCACTTACTGAATGGGGCAAAAGTCTTCTCCAAGCTTGACCTGCAAAAGGGGTACCACCAACTAGTTCTACACCCCGAAAGCAGGAACATAACAACGTTCGTCACTCACATCGGCCTCTTCAGGTATAAAAGACTGAGCTTCGGGGTGTCCTCGGCAGCAGAAACATTCCAGGCCAAGGTACATAACATCATTAAGCACATCCCAAATTGCCTCAACTATTCACATACTAGTATTCGGCACAGACGTGAACAAGCACGACGAGACCCTGATGAGATTATGCAAGGCCCTGCACGATGCCAACCTCATCCTGAACAGGGACAAGTGTGAATTCCGTAAAAACACACTAAAATTCTTCGGACACATATTCTCGGAGTCAGGAATGACCCCTGACCCGGAGAAGGTAGCAGCGCTAAATGACACCCCGCCCCCAGCAATGTGTTAGAACTTCGGTCTTTTCTGGGCCTGGCCAGTTATTGTAACCGTTACATCTGGGACTTTGCGTCTGTCAGCGAGCCGCTCAGACGTCTAACACATCAAGATGTGAAATTTGAGTGGACCAGAGACTGTCAAAAGGCATTTGAGCTAATCAGAGAGAGGGTCGCGAAAGCAGAAAACATATCATACTACAACCCGAACAGGAAGACCAAACTAACGGTCAACGCCAGCCCCGTGGGGCTGGGAGCCATCCTGGCGCAACTCGACCCAAAGGACCCATCTCAGAAACACATAGTGGCCTATGCCAGCCGCAGCCTGTCCACCACCGAACAGGCGTACTCTCAAGCTGAGAAGGAAGGGCTTGCAGTTGTATGGGCATGCAAGCACTTTCACCTGTTTCTGTACGGGAAACCCTTCCAGGTCGTCACAGACCACCAGGCCCTACTATTCTTGTATGGCAATCCCCAAGCCAAGATTCCTCTGCGAAACGCCCGATGGGGCCTCAGATTGCAAGACTATGCATTTGAGATCATACACAGGCTGGGAAAAGGTGACAACCTGGCAGACTCCCTATCCAAGAGATCACGAGAAGAGGACACACCTGAACCGTCAATGGCCGAAAGGTACCTACGGTATCTCATTCACCAGACCACACCGGAGGGAGTCAACATGGAGGCACTCGCCAGAGAAACCGAGAATGACCTGGCCTGTCGCATCAGCTGTGAAGGACTGGAATCTGGTCTATGGCAAAGGGCAAAAGAAGGGGGGAGAGCCGTGAGGGGCAAGGTGCGAGAGGACGTGGAACGCCTGCTTCAAGTGAAGGACGAGCTCGCAGTGTCGGAAGATCACTTGCTCCTAAAGGACTGCAAACTGGTAATCCCGGAAGCCATGAGGGCAAAGGTCATCGAACTCGCCCACGAGACTCACAGGGGCATGACATCCACCAAACGCATGCTCCTTCAAAAGGTATGGTTCCCCCACATGGACACATTGGTAGAAGCGGCGTTGAAAGCGTGCCCCACATACATGCTGCCTCATCATGACGAATCGCCACCCGGAACCACTGGACATGTCAGAACTCCTGTCGAAGGTATGGGAGGCAGTCGCAGCCGACTTATTTGGACCTATCAAAGGAGGAAAATACGTCTTGGCCGTGATGGACGAATACTTACGATATCCTGATGTTCAATTATTATCATCAACTGCAGCCCATCATGTCATCCCCGCTCTGGACCACATGTTTTCAGCATATGGAGTACCCAAGGTACTCAAGACGGACAATGGACCCCCGTTTTGTGGACATCAGTTCACCCAGTTTGCAGAATACCTTGGATTCCATCATAGGAAGATCACTCCCCTCTTGCCCCAAGCCAATGGAATGATCGAGCGATTTATGGCAAACCTGAAGAGAGCCCTACAGATCGCCCGGTTGACGGGACAGCCATACAAACAAGTATTAAACCAATTTATGAGGGACTACAGGGGGACACATCATAGCACCACAGGGAAGACCCCGGCCGAACTAATGTTTGGACGGAACACACAAACGTGCTTTCCCCAGGCCGAAATGATCAGCCCACCCCCTGCTCTGGACCCGGAGGTGCGGGAGCGAGATGAAGCAGCAAAAGCTCGAATGAAGGAGTACGCCAACACCCGACGATGGGCACAGACATCTCAAATAGAGGTGGGAGATGTGGTGGTGGTCAGACAACCGCTGACACACAAGCACACGTCAGTATTCCGTGAGGAACCCCTGCTCGTCACTCACAAAAAGGGATCCATGATCACTGCCCAAGGATCTTAAGGATCTGTCACGAGGAACTCGTCTCACTTTAAGGAACTTCCACAGACTAGAGCAAGATGCCTGAGTGGGAGAGTGCGAGCTCCCCTGGACTATGAATCGGATGATCCCTACCAAGGAGATCATTGGGACTTGGACGAATCAGAACCGGACATGGGGATGGAAAATGCTGAGAGTGGACCATCGCCAGGGCGGAGTCAGACACTCCCGCAGAGGGCCTGGAACAAACCTCGCCGATGGATTGAGGAAATGGACTAGAGGCCCACCAGACCGTCGCCCGTTGCGAAGAACCTGGTAACTGTTTAAAAAGGGGGGAGATGTCACGTTGATGTCTCCGGGGTAACGGGAGGCGAGAGGAAGGAAGGGAAGTGACACGGGAGGGGGCAGGGAAAGGGGAAGTCCAGTTCGAGTTTGTAGGAAAATAAAATAGACGTGTTACTGCAGAGCTCCTTGTACGCGTTATCATTGCTGCGCCACCAGCCCAAATGCCGCGTAAGAACCCAACATCCCCCTGCTTAAAATTGTGAGGGGGATGGGTCCCCCTGTCCTCTCCATTTCCTATGCCCATTCATTTAGACACAAAGAATATTTCTTGCACCATATAGACACGAAGAATATAACATAACCAATGTATATGCTGAAATGCAACCCAAATGATATACATATATAGCTTGCTAATGTAGAAACAAACAGTAATGAGGGGCCATCTTTCATTAAAAAAAGGACTGCGTAGACGCACTATAGTGAATGGAAAGACTTTAGTCTGAAGAGAAGTTCAACTAGCTGATTAGCTGAAATAAAGACCTGTGCAGGACAGGGGTGCACCTATATGTGTAGTGATTGCTGGGGCCAGGGGTAGGGTGAAAAGTGTTTTGGATTGTGGAAAACAAAGTCCTGTGTATATTGGTGTAGATCGTAGAGAACCTGGGGCTGTGATTTGGGCCCAAAGGGCAGGGTCCAGAGTGTGGGTGGCATTTGTGGTGCTTGCCGAATAGTTGTTGTAGTGGAGAAGGTGTTGGGAAAAGATGTAGAAGTATTGGAAATAAAGGGAAATATTGTTGGAAGGAAAGTGTAAAGGAGGAGTGGAGAGGTAATATGTTTCATATAGGTATATTAAAGTACAGTAAGTATTGGCAGTCATGAGTGTTACATGCCATTATGGGATGGGACACTCCCTTCATGTATTTATGTAAGGTGTTGCCTAGATATAAAGACAAAATAGCCAAATACCATGCTGAGTCGGTGAAAGGGACACCAGCCAAGATGTTCATGCCCTGGCCCCAGGAGGGTACTCTTTCGAGATCAGTGCTGCAACACATGACAACATATATGCATGCCGCATGCAAAGGGAAAAAGTTACAAAAACTATTAGCCGTTATAGAGCTATGGGAGATGTGTGGGGATGACAAGGAAGAGCCACCTGTTAGAGAGTGGATGCTTAATCAGCATGAAGGGGAGGGCACAGCGCCCTCGGCTTTAGCTCCTCCTCTTCAGAGCATTGATCCGTCTACCAAAGTACAACGAGTATACCACTGAAAGAATTAAAAGCAGCGGAAGGGTACACTAACCCCACATATGTGCCCCCCCACTTACAGTAGTGAAAATGCTATAAACTGACCTAAAATAAATAAACAAAAGCTAGTGTCCATGTGCGATGAGTATAATGAACGCTCCAAAGCTGCAGCTGAAACGGACAGAGGCAGAGGAAGTGATGCAGAAACATAAATGCAGGTAGGACAATAAGGAAGAACCAGTGATTGTCCCAAACTGGTGGGTAGGACAAATACTGCTCTAAATAGATGGAAGAAACATGGATGATTCAAAAGAGGGAAAAAGTGAAGTTAGAGAAAGACAGGAGAAAGAAGTGGAAGAGGAGAAAAGACAAGAACAAGAGAAATGACAGAGAAGGGAGCAGGAACAGGAGAAAGAAGTATGAGACTGGGATAGAATAATTGAGGAAGAAAAAGAAAGGAAGAAGAAATGGGAGGCAGATAGAGACAAAGGAGAGGATGCGTGAAGAAAAGAAGAGAAGGGAACTAGAAGAAAGAGAGAGAAAGAGCAGGAAAACAAAAGGAAGAAAAGGAGAGGGTGAGAAAACAAAGGGAAGAAAAAGAAAGGCAAAGGGAATGGTGGAAGAAAGAGAGATTGAAGTAAGCCGAGAGAAGCGACAAAAAGAAATTGATAAGATTGTTATGGGAGCTCCAGGAAAAGGAGACGAACAAGGAACTGGAGTAGGAAGAAAGGGAAAGTAGATTAGAAAGGCATAATAAGGAAGTGGAAGAGATACTTAGAAACTGTACTCTTCCAGATGAGGGTGAGGGGGAAGCCATGCAAAGGAGGATTGGTAATCTGTATAGAAGCAGGAGGGGCAGTTGCATGCGCAGTATAAAGAGGAGTGTAGTATGGTCTCCACAGAGAGGAGAAGAGAGTTTATTGGAAAACACAATGAAGGGAGTGTACAGGATGATTTCCAGAAGAAATTAGATTTTGAAGATAGAAAAGATGATGGAAGTGATGGAAGTTGGGCTACAATGTTTTCGGATGAGGAAAGAGAGGAAGGTGAAAAGGAGGAAGAGGAAGAGGGGGCACAAACACTTTCTACAGGCTTCAAAACAGGGGAAGAGAGAATATGGTTGGGCTTAGAAGAAGCAGAAATAATAAAGGAGCCTGCTAAAAGCTCTGGGGCTCTGAAAATGCGATCAAAACATTTAGAAGAAGGGACATCCTATGTGAATAGGTTGAGAAATTTACTAGGGCGGAAGAAAGTTGATGTGACAGCTGGCGTATCCAAGAGATGGGGACTGACTGCGATTGGACAAACCATGGAGTTCATGCAATTCCCATGGGGGAGGACGGCCGCAATATATACCGTGGCCACAAATGGACAAGAACAATTTGGCATGTAAATTACTAACTTTAACAGTGGGAGCGGACAAGTGGATATATGAATTGGAAAGAATGATAGAAGGGATGACGCTAGCTGTGGGGGACAAAAAGAGCTTACTTGCTGCCATTATTGGGGAGAGAACTGATGACATTTGGAAGTGAGCAGGGTATCCTGGAGTAACAGCTTAGAATACTGCTCATGGTGGAGCACCATTAAATAATTATAGGGCAGATGTATGGAGAACGCTCAGAGTGCAATGTCCCGATTTGCCAGACATGACTGCAATCATGACATGCAAAATGCGTAATGAAGCATATCTGGTTGCTTGCATTCAGGAGATTCAAGAGAAGTGGCATCTTGAAATGAGAGAGTGTGGGATAAAACTATAGCTATATTTTATCATATAATGTGTCAGGGGCACATTTCCTGAGCATGTAGAAGCAGGGGAGGGATGCAGCAGAATTTGCAGGATCCAAGGGGCAGAGAGCATATCCTCCACCGTATAGGGCAGAGTCACCTGAACATTATGCCTAGTATCAAACGCATTATCAGACATATGCGCTGCAAATGCAACCTGCACAGCAGGAAAGGCCAGTGCAAATGCAACAGGCACCACCACAAGTACAACATGCGCAGGTGGAAATACAGCAAGTCCCCATGCAGACACAGCAAATACAGATGCAAGCACAAGTCCCCATACAACCGAATACCATGGCAACATGGAAAGCAAGTTCAGGGCCTGAGACACCTACACCCAGAATAGGGAGTGGGACCATGGTGGGAGGAAATCCTTTTACAGGTACAGGGATGAACCTATATCCACAATAGGACAGCCCACAGAGAGGCTGGATGTGTTCAATCCTATCAGTTACTCCAGACCCACAAGAGGAACCAAGGGTTATGGTGACCATAGGTGACAATACATTTTCCTTCCTCGTTGATACGGCGCAACTAGGCCCTGCGTTAGGGAGGGGAAGTACCCAATGTCGGGCATTGCCATTAATGCACAGGGTTTGTCTTGGGCTACAAATATGGTTCCTTTTACTAACAATCTACCTGTCACTATAGAAGAACATGACATTTCCATGACACTATTATACTCTTGCAAGACACCAGTCAACATATTGGGGAGAGATACGTAGACTTAACATGACAATTTCCTTCACTGAGCAGGGGATAATATATTCCACTCCAGGGATTCACTATGTAAACACACAAGAATGTATATCAGCATTCTATGGCCGGAAAGCACAGCAGGGCGTACCATTATACCCAGAAGTATTTCTTTATGGAGTGTATATAGTGTTAGCATGGCTTCTTGGGATAAGGGGCAAAATGTTGCGACTACCTAAAGCATTTCTGTTCAGACCCGAAGTACCTATGGGTGAGGAGGAGGACAAGTGATTCCAATAGAACTAGAAGAAGACATAGTGAGAGGAGACAAGGTAATTAATCACAGGATAGATGATGAGGTAAAAGCAGGGAGAACAGTGATCTCTCTTGATGAGGGACACAGACTGACCGGTTTGACAGATGAGGAATTGTTTGCAGATGATGACTCGGATTATGAGGTAGTGTTTTTCATATGCCTCAACTATTGGTTGAAAATTGAGACCAGGGAAGTACCACAGAGAAAGTAATTGGTGAAAAAGACACCATATTTCTTCCAGACAGACTTGGCACAGGTGCCAGGCATTTTATGGACCAATAGTCCATATGATGTTAGCCTATTAAGAGCAATAGGTGCAGTCAAAATCAAATTGAACCCAGGAGCTATTTTGCTGTGATTAAGACAGTAACCAATGTCGAGATAAGCAGATGAAGGCATTTATGACACAATTTCCCCTCTAGTGCAACAGGGACTATTAGTGCCATCAGAATCCCCATGTAATACAGCAGTGTACCCAGTAAAAATTCAAAGGGGGGTTGTGGAGATTTATTCAGGACTTAAACAATATTGTAGAAGCAGAATTACCATTCGTTTCAAATCCAGCCACCATATTGTGTAACATTCTGTCAGGTATCTTGATTGTCGTGAAGATTATGGAACCTCTGTCCCCAAGTACCATAAAGAGAGAATACAAGATCACTCCCTATGCGATCATTGGGGCCACAGGTGGGTAGTCCTTAAAGCCCGGATCCACGGAATGTTGATAACCCCAAGACCGCTGCAACGGAAAGCTTAGGTTAGCAATAAAATGAGCAGAGTACACAAGAGAAAATTAAGAAGTATACAGGGGCTTACCTAAACAAGGGGTTGTTGTGACCTTATATCCTATGCTTGGTGTAGTTCTGTGGAAGATGACACGTGAGCAGGCTCTCCCCGATGGTAGAAGGGAAAGGAGGAACAGCAGGTTGGCCGTGAACCCCAACCTCCCCGTCTGTAGTGACTGAAAGTGAGCTGGAATCACAAAGGCTGATGGAGCTTGAAGGCAGGAAAAAACAGATCCAGATAGGGCAGTCCACGGCAGTCCGAATAACAATCCGAGATCGAGTAAACAATTCAGACAGTTTAGACAGAGAGTGTAATCCAAGAAGTCCGTAAAACAGTCCGTGATCAAAAGCCGTGAAACAAAGTATCAAAAGAACCGTACAGAGTCCTCCAAAGTGAACAGCTGTGAAGCGCGGTGCCGCAGGAGTTCACTGCATAAATAGTCACTGCCCCCGTGTCACATGATCCGCGAGTGAAGTGGAATAGCGCGTCACGTGACCCGGGGTTGTGTCACGTGACCGCTGGATTCGTCCCAGTGATTGCCGTAGCGACCGCCCTCACGCAGCATCCCGCAAACGCCACGGAAGCTGCCAGCAGAAGAATGGGGAATCCCCGTGCCTGTGTGAGCGGAACGCTCGGCCCCTGGGATAAACCCGCTCACGTGCCACTCCCCGAACTTTGGTAAGGGGTAATGAGGTTGGGGGCAAAGTGACTGATGCAGTATGAATGTTGCCTGGCCTAGATGTATGAGAGATGGGACGAGGTGAAAGCGTGACACATTCCATCCAACCCCAAGTATTTTACATGGATCAATTTAAAGAATGCCTTCTTTTCGTTTCCCCTTCATGAGGAGTCACAAAACTTGACTTAATTTTCCTATAGAAGTAAAAAGTGGAAATATATAAGAGTCCCACAAGGGTACTGTGAGTCTGCATCAATATTCCATCAAGTTCTTCAGATGCACCTCAGAAACATATACCTTGACAGTGTAGTGATACAGTATGTAGATGACATTCTGGTGTGCAGTGGGACAGAACAGAAGAACAATGCATAAAAGGCACAGTTGATGACAGTCTTGGTAGAGAAGGGGTACAATGTAGACAAGGAGAAATTACAATATTTCTAGGACAATTAATATCCCAAGAAGGAAGAAAAGTGACCACTGAGTGAGCAGAAGTGATCATTAAAACAGCCAAGCCAAAAGCAGTGAGGGAAATGCAACAATTCCTGGGCCTAATTACTGAAGGGCATGGGTCTTTAATTACAGTACATATGTCAGACATCTTTTAAAAGGACTTAAAGAAGGTTAGAAGAATGACAGTGACACAGCCTGAACAGGTGAAATGATGGAAGCCTTTGATGATTTAAAAATAGCACTATGCATAGCACCTGTTTTAGGAATCCCTGATTACAGTGCAGAATGTGTTCTATTCTCCCATTCAAATGGAGTGATAATGACAGCAGTCCTTATGGAAAAAACAACATTAGGGCACAAACCATTAGCATGCTACAGCGGGATCCTAGATCCAGTGAGGCCATTATTCCTGTAGAAAATCATTGGCGGCAGCAGCCTTTGTAATTGAGAAATTTGCCAGTATTACGATGGGCTGAGAAAAATACAACAATGTTATTTGTTGAATATGTCCTGTTTGCCTTCCTTGAAAAGTGAAAAAGTACATTGACCACACAAAGAGCATCTGGGTATGAGGCGATCATCTCAAATCCAGCAATCAAAATTGTCAGGTACAGAATAGTGAACCCAGCGAGATTTATAGTAGAGCCAGTAGAGGAAGGAGACTACATGCATGATTGCACTAAATATACAGAGTATCATGCCAATATACCACATGTTAAGGAAAATGCCCTAGGACGACGGGAAGGCCTCTTTATTGATGCTTCCTTGATGATCGACCAGAGCACAGATGAAAGGCAAACGGGGAACTCAGTGGTAAAAGTAAAACTGAACTGCAACTTTGAGACAATGGCGAGTGCGAGATTGCCTTTGAATTATTCAGCGCAGGCAGCAGAATTGGTAGCACTTATTTTCACACTCGAAATACATGAGGATGAGGAAGTAACAGTGTATTCTGACTCCATCTATGTGACGTGAACAGTACACGCGGGACTGTCACATTGAAGGAGGCATAGTTTTCCAAACACAGACGGCACACCAGTGC
This sequence comes from Ambystoma mexicanum, assembly GCF_040938575.1. Classification (NCBI taxonomy): domain Eukaryota; kingdom Metazoa; phylum Chordata; class Amphibia; order Caudata; family Ambystomatidae; genus Ambystoma; species Ambystoma mexicanum. Next base: position 857,411,430 of record NC_090927.1, read on the forward strand.
AACATGCGCCGTTATTGGACAGGCTCATAAACGTACTACAGCTCCCATCAGCCATCCCCATGGTGAAGTGAGCAGTGCATACTAAAGGCACAGATTTAATTTCCTGCAGCAACGAAGCTGCAGACTCAGAGGTCAAAAATGCTGCGTATTTTCCCAAAATATCGGAATTTGACACAGCACCAAATAAATACACGTGTGCACACAGTATGGTAATCAAAGAAGGCTTTAATACATTGCCCATAACCCAAATAACTGAATTACAGGGATGAGCCCCACTAGAGGAACAAGGGTTGGGGAAGCGCATGGGGTGCTCATTATCCCCCACAGATGCAATGAGGAAGCAGGACAGCACCGAAAAACCAGTTATGGCCCATGGATTACATGCATTAGATCAACTGCATTACCCAGCACATACAATACAAGAGTCTTGCAGCCCTAATCTTGGAAGAGTTGTTTGTGCCGAATTTGGCAGAGCATGTTGCAGCCTTTATTACAAATTGTTTAGTTTGTCAGCAGTTCACTGCAGGGCACATGATGTGAACAGTGAGAGGAGCAATACTCTGCCCTACTGAACCCTTCCAACATTTGCATATCGACTATGTGGATATGCTCCAAGTTTGTAACGGTTACAGATATATTCTGGTAGTCGTGCATCCTTTCTCTCGATGGATCGAAACCATTCTGTGCTCACATCCCAATGTCATATGTGCTGCGAAGTTCCTTGTATGTGAGGTCTTCCTGTGATGGGGAGTGTGCAAAGTACTTTTGTCTGATAATGGACCACATTTTGTAAACTAAGCATTTGAGGACATCACAATCCTATTGGGTACTAAGCATTACACCTCTGCCACTTACCACCCACAGGCAAACATGGTTTGTGAGCGCCTCAAATGTCTCCTCAAAGAACGTATTGCCAAGATAAAAGTGGTCCTGAAAAAAGGATGGCTCCATTTCCTACCCTTGGCCCAATTAGCATTAAGCAATCAGTCAGGCTCTGACCATCACCTGACTTCTCACAAGCCGGTTGCGGGATAAAATATGCTTGTACCTCTTGCTCCTTCCACTCGAGCACAAACTGATGCCCATAATGTTTCTAACGTGCTTGGAATTAAAATGCATGACTACTGCATGACTACTTGACAGCTATGAGGGCAAGTGTTGCTTTTATGTCTCAACAGTTTTGTGCCCGTCAGGGGAGGTCAAAGAAAAATGAAGAAGACAGTGAACAAATTGATCCTGAGAATTTGTTGAAGCCCCCAGCATTGTACCCAGGAGACCTAATACTAATCAAAACTTTTACACAGCGCTGGCACAAGCCACATGTTGAGGGACCCTACCTGGTAAAGGAATTCACTACCACAGCACTGAAATTCCAAGGAAGGAAATCCTGGCTGCACCTCGGCGATGTCAAACCCTACAAGGAGAGACCCCTCTGCTGCAACTCCCTGAATCTGAAGGTAAAAAAGAGATGACACATGTTCAGACGAAGTGGGCTACCAGAAACCGACAGCAACCAGCGTACTGAGACAGATAGTTAACTAATAGTTCTTAACTAGCAAACAAAAGAAACTCAGTGAGCATTTCACCTAATAATTTTACCTGCTGAAAATAAAATATAACACTTTTTTTACAAGGAGAGAAATACAGACACTAAATGCTTCCTCTACAAACACTACTGCTTATGATTGTTTCTTTTTTATTTAACAAATGTTATTTGTTCAGATCCAATCATATTCAGACACTGTAGTGGCACTAGGCCTTGATAACTTTGACACATACCATTAGCTGTGGCCACATACCATCATTCAGATTTACAGTTATTGATTGCAAATTTTATGAGCTTTGGACTAACTTTAACTACAAACGTTCAACATTCCTTCCCCTGTCCCCCTCCTCTCTCCCAGTTCCCTTATGACATCGACCAGTCTTTCTGCTCTCTGATGAGATCATTGCATTTTGTTAAGTTAATTTATGCCTCGGATCACAGATCCTGTTCTTTGTTTATCGACTCTCAGTATTGGATAGTTCTCAACAAGTTCAGCCTAAAAAAAGTGTGCTTCTCTGTCTCTGACAAAGTCAAGGAAGGGGGCCCAAATTGCCCAGAACTTCAAGTATTTGCTGTACCTCAGGGCCCCCACCTTCTCCATGGCCATTACGTTCCAAATTTTTACCCATCAGCATGCTGTTATTGGTCCCTCAGGATTTTTCCAGCCTTGGGTAAGGGTCATCTTTGCTGCCATTAACATGTGGGTGATAAGTGCTGCATTGTTGCCAGTTGCTGCATAAATGTCCTTGACCACTGTTCCCAAGAGTATAATTTTAGGCAACGCTGGCAGTTGTTTCCCTGTGATTTCTTTTATATGCCCAAGGACTTCCTTCCACTACAGAGCCGCCTTAGGACAGGACCACCACATGTGGTATAAATCTCCCTTGCCTCTGCAGTTCCTCCAGCACGTAGGCGGGTAGTTAGGGTTCATTTTGTGCAACCTATGGGGGGTCAAGTACCACCTGAAGCAAATTTTGTGTGCAGTCTCTCTAATGGATTTGCATTTGGAGGATTTCTGTGCTCTTCTCCATATTTGGGGCCATTCCTCCTCAGTGATGGGAGCTCCTATGTCTCTTGCCCAATTGTCATATATGGGAGGATGTCGCTCTCTTGTGCTCTGGCCAAAAGCCTGTACATTTTGGAAACAGCCCTTGCCTCATCCCCTTCATATAGCATTAGTTCCAGGCCCACCGGGGCCCTGGTGGCTGCTTTCTTAACTTCCTTATGTGTTCTCCAGTGCCGGATCTGAATGTACGTGTATCTATCTCTTTCCCCTGTGCCAAATGTCTGCTTGCATTCTTCAACTTATGATTGTTTCTTACATAGTGGATATGTATCCTGCTTTAAGAAGAAGAAATATAACTCTTGCTGCTCTTCTAGGAAGAGGAAGCTAGGATGAATCCAGCTGAGTACTTACAGAATCCTTGCCTGAGGTTTCCTCCCAGGTTGCCAGGGGAAGGCACCTGCTACCTGATCCTAACCCGGGGGGTGGTATTCGCTGGGTGGATCACCTGCGAGGGAATAATGTAACTCGTTAGGAGGTATACAGTATTTATCTTCTTCAGAAGATGACATTTCCCTAATGCTAGAATATCTAATAGCGTGTTGTCAGAGTATGGATCCTCTTCTCAGAAGGACCCAAGTATAAGTGATGACGACCCTTATGGACAGCATGAGAAGAATGTGTATAACAATCAGATAATCAATAGCATCATTTCAGAGGGTTATGGTTCACCTTTGGATATAAGATATAGAGCCAAGAACCAACCAGTAGTTCCTTTAAATTAATCTCTGAAAGGTACATTTAATAAAACCTGGATACAGAATAAATTGATTCAGGATGAAATAAGTCCCTTAATACTTTGAGTACTGGGACGAGGAAAAGGAGATCGGAGGCACAACACTCTGATGCACCGTATAATGGCTCTGCTGACCCACACCTGAGCCAGACCTTTGACTATTTAAGACCCCTACTTGTGCTGCCCATGAGAACTCATCAGCCATGTGCACAGCAGAAGCAGAGAGAAGACGCCAGGGCCGCTGCTGTATTTCCAGAGCGTTGCAGCCCTGAAAGAGATGTAAGAATTGTATCCTTGAGGTGCAGAGATTGTGCAGAGGGAAGCGGTGTGGAGACTGACTGTCACGCGGGAGAGAGGAGCTCTCAGTTCTGTACGGTACTTGAGTGGCTGGCTAGCACAGGAGTACACAAGGAGTGAAGTGGACTCCCTACATAGAAGGCGCAAGCACAGTAGGTGTTACCGGAGCAGTCAGGCATTTAAATCCCAATGTGGTAAGCAGAAGCTGAACCTGAAGTAGGTCGGAAGGAAATGCAGAGGAAGACTGGTGAGTTTTCCTGTGCGAGGTGACCCCGGGGCGCTCTGTGACAGACCGCTGTCTGGAAATAGACACTTTGAATACTGAACTGATGAATTCAAGTACTTTTGGAATAATTCTTACATTAAGAGAAGTGGGAAACTGAAAAATGATATTCATTGTTGTCAAAGTAAAGAGAGGGCAATACTTGATCAAGAGAACCAGTATTACCCAAGCCAAAAGAAGGGGATAAGACCTGAAAACGATTATAACTACCTTTGCCAAAGTAAAGGGGTGGCAATACGTAATCAGGAGAACCTGCATTTCCCAAGCCAAAGAGAGGCAATACTAAATAAGAGGGAAACACAGTTTCCCAGAGAAAGAAAACTAAATCAGAAATATTATCAGCAGTTAATTGGTGGAGGAGAAGAAAACAAAAGGTGGCAGGAAAGAAGGTCTCTTGTAATAATTATCAAGGGGTTGAGGAAATTAACCTGCATTGCATGTGGCAAACAAGTCAGAGGAACAAACAGCATGAATGTATATTATGTCCTTTTTAAAGAAGCTATAAATCTCAATGTTGTTGAAGGTTGAAGACCTTTATGAAGTGTAGTACTAGTAGGAGTGTTATCCAGGCAGGTGAGTATACCAGGAAAGGGACGTTTTAGTCATTAGTCCTGGCAAGTTAGTGAACCAGGAAGAAAACATTGACGTACTGCATTGTGGTTGAAGATTGTGGTGGAAAGTGACAAGGCCACTATGATGTAATGATTTGAACTGTGATAAAAACTCATCCTGACAAAATCTTATTGTCCATGAAGAAAAAGATATTGAACAATCAAAGAGGTCGAAAATAAAAGTGTTTTGGTTTGTTTTGTTGAAGCAGAAATTGTGAAAACTTTGAACAGTCACATTGGAAGAGAACTTTGTGTTGCTTTTGATCGAAGGGTGTAAAGACTGGTAGGGGGTGTCTGTACTTTCGCTCTCTATATGGTAGAGGAGAGGCACAGAGGACCCCAGCCAAGATTCTCTATTATTGGTACGTGGTCGAGCAATCAAGGCCTAGCTTCTCAGGAGGTGATGCAGGCTGGTTCTTAAGTACAGTGTAGTCCCCGAACCCCCACAAAGGAATGTCCACACACTGTATTACTGAAAACACAGTCTTTAAATAATTAATATTCAAAGGTATGTACACAATCACAATAAAGCGCTTTGTACTTGGAAGTCAATAATGATAAATATATACAATTCTAAAGTGGTACCACTAGTGTTATCGAATCTCATTAAAGTGCATCAACTGTACGGTTAAATGTCACACAGATTACTAACGAGGAAACCAGCAATAGAGATAGGCAGGAACGTAAGCTGGTTGGAACAATAGGCAGAACACTGACCCCTACCGCTAGGCGCAGTTCTGAGTGGAGATCCCCCCACCTGGGCAACCTGCAAATAAAGATATATAGCACAATCCCAGTCTATATAATGTTCGATAGTCTTACTTCTTCCTATTAAGGTTTTACCCCCCCAATGTACCTGGTGGATTAGAGTTCTCCGACGATGCGCCGACCGATCCTTCTTGAGTGCCTCCCTTTCAGGCGGGAGCCACGGATGGTCGAGAGGTGTCGGGGAACTTGGCGTTCGGTGTCGGGGAATCAACGGCCCTTCTTGAGTGCCCCTCCTTTAAGGCGGGAGTCACGGGTCGTCGAACGTCCGACGGTGAACAGGTGGAACTACGGCAGGGAAGTGGCAGCTTCGTTCCTAGCAGTGCTCGTCGACGACGGAGCGTTGACGTCCTGCAAGGAAGAGGCGTGCGGGGCACCTCGGTGACGATAGTTCTGGACCGCAAAGAGATGATGAAGAACTGTGGCCCAGCAAGGGGGTCGAGTCGTCGGCGTGTCTGCGGTCTGTAGGTGGCGGGAAACCCACCGGTGGATGCCCCTCAGCGCGTCGACGGTCGGGCCTTCTCCAGCGGGAGCCAAGCGGATGCAATGCAGGCGAGAGCGTCCGATGATCAATTGAAGTTCTTAGGCAAACGGGAGCACTGCGGCTCCGGTCGGCGACGGCAGTCGTCGACAGTGGTGGACAACAGTCCGGGTGCTTCTCCTTGGAGTTCCGCAGCAGTCCCCGTATCGGGTCGGCAGCCTGTCGAAGGTCTGTCTACCAGGGAGCGTTGGCAAATATCAGCTGTGCACGATGGTCCCTCGTAGCTCGGGAAGAGGGCGCCTTACCAGGTCCTCTCTGGGTCAGTCCTTGGAGGCACAGCAGCTTTCAGATTGTGAAGGAGAGCAACAGCAATTCTTCTCGTCCAGCAGGGCTTCAAGGTCAAGCGTCAGTTAATCCAGTTACTCGTCGTAGTGGACTTAAGCTTCTGAACACGATTCCTAGCAATGAGAGGTCCCCAGATATACTGTTGATCTCCCATTCATTCCGCTGGGTCACACTCAAGCATCCAATCACGACTACGGGCATTCATGCAGGCAGGCAGCCAATCAGGCACACGAAGTATTCAGGCCATTCACTTCTCTCCAGACACTCACAACAAGTTATGTGTATTGGGACAAGTACCGAGCCATTCAACACTCCAAGCTGCATTCATACCGGTTTCGGGCAGGGTTGTCTCAGTCATTGTGTCAACCACCAGATACTAGACACCCACAACACAGAATGCATATTCGTCACAAACTCTATTCACCCAGGTCCCACCCACAGGAGGTACCCACAACATACATCACCGGGAAGGCTCCAGCTAGTCTGACTGGGCCTTCACAACAACACCATATATGGCACTTCCACCCAACAGCCAGTCAGGGGGAAGGGACAGAGTCAGGGCTTCCCGGGACTTTGGGAAAACAAGATAATGGGTAATAGAAAGCAAGAGGCCACCGGGGCCATCTTGTTTTCCATCAGGAATCAACTGATCCCAATGGCAGGGCCGGGGTATCCCAAAATGGAGGATACTCCGCGCACCTGTCAAATTCAACATGGAGCTGCCACCAGCCCATACCCTGCTCTGTGGGCCACCCACAGGTGCCCAAAAACATACACTAGGGGCAGAGGGTTGTACCCCCACCCATGGGTGCCATAAGGGTATCCCACAGGTCCGTTCACCAAACCAAAAGAAAGAGAGCTGCACCGCCAGGAGTCCCACATGAACTCCTGCGCAGAAAACACGACAGAACACACAATGAAAAGCAGTAAAGGACAAGGATACGGAGGCCCTATCCCTCCGATGCATTTCCAGCATCACAAAGGGCCAAGCGAAAAGCTTGTTAAGTGAACTTTGTGTTGCATTTGATCCAAGTGTCTAGTGCAGAGCCTATGGAGTGAAGAGAACTTTGTGTACATTTTCAAAATAGACTTTTGATATCGAAAATAACTTTCTTGATTGGAAATATGATCTAAGAATCCTGCTTTAATCCTGGGAAAGGGGGAAATAACCCAAATTCCAAGTACCCTTGTTTATAAAACTGTGCTTGCCAATAATTATTATATTGTTGAGTTTGATCAGTCATCTAATACCTGTATGTTTTGTTATGTGCATGGGTGTGAGGGCCAGAAACCTTTTTAGAGTGTTTTCCTTTAGTCTTAGTTTATTAGGTAGGGAAATCCTTGTTAGGTTAGAGAAAGTGAGCCGTTTTTTCTCACCCTCATTATTTAAATGTTACTTATGAGAAAACTCTATCTACTTGTCTGCCTCGCATTTCTGACTCCTCACATATGATTTCAGGAGTAGGATTTGGCTCAGTTGATACAACCTGGGAACCTAAAGTCATCTCTTGGGATCCCCTCATTAAACTTATTATCCAGCCATTAGATGGAGATGAGTTTACTCTTGAGGTGAGCCCTCATGATACAATTCAAAGAATTAAACAACAAATTGTAACTAAGTATGCTTTTCACGTAGAACAACAACAACAACATTTTTTTCATCAGAATCCTTAATTTGAAGCACAATAGTAAAATAACCCTAATACTAAATCCTATTTCAAATTTAACTTTATTGCTCTCAAACATTCACCCAGTCTTAAAAACCTCATCCAAAAGTCTACCAAGCTGGCAGAGGCTCCCAAACCAAGACATATAGATTACCCCTTGAAGTAGAAGATCAAGTATATTCACAAGATAGTGAACAAATGTTATTTGAACAAGATCTAGATATTGCAGGAAGAGAAGAACATTATTCAGAAATGGCTATCTTAGAAAATCTATTGGCCAGATTGACTGAACATCAAACACAGACAGAAGCAAGATTTCAAGGAGGGTTGAATAGGATCATTTCTACCTCCCAGAGACCTACAATACCACAGGGAATACAACTACCCTCTAAGGAGGGGGGTGATCTAGGCCATTCCTTCCTCAATTTTGAAAGTCTAGCACATCGGTTAAACTGGAGTCCAGAATTAAAAACCTGTTATCTGTCCACTTTGCTAAAAGGAGAAATTCAGAATTTGTATCATCCATTAACTCCAGAAGGAACAACATATTTTGCTGAAATTAAAGGGCTATTGAAAAAAGTAGGCCAAACTGAAAACATCTACAAGCAAAAATTGAGAAATATTAAATTGAATTCTGATGAAACCCCTATAGCATATTCTGCTAGAATTCAAAATATTTTATCCTTATGGATAGGATTGAAGTCATTAGATGAAGTTTTAGAAATTCTGAACGTAGAGCAATTTATCAATTCAGCACCTCCTTATTTATAAAGAGCTATATTATAATTGACTGAACCTAATCTAGCTTTGGTTGTGGCAACAGCCAAAAACCTTATGGAAGCTAATCACCATGTGTAACGCTCACCTGAATCCCTCAGAGGTGCAGGTCTGGGCTGGGGGTTTCTCGGAGTCTTCTAGGGTCACGCGCAGGCCTCGAATGCCACCCTGGAAAGGCCCTTTCCTCACTGAGATCTTGATCTGAAGGGTGAGGTGTCTGCAATTATGAGAGCAAGGGGTTAATATGGATATATAAGCCTGACTGGGTAAGCTGCCTCCCCTTCCTGGTACTCCCAAGTAGTTCGTAGGCTAAATGTGCTCACCTTATGTAGGTGAAAGCGGAGCTCTCCATCCTGCGTCTGTGCAGGGGCGCCGAAGCCAGTTACTTCACTGGTTAATTGTCCAGCCTCTTGGTTGCAGAGGATGAAGATTTGGAGCTAGGCCGTTGTTAGCAGCACGAACGGCGGTTGCTTGAATATGAAGGTCCGGAGAGCGATGGAATGGCGAAGGTATTGCAGGCAAGTAAGTAGAAAATGTCAATTCGAAGTTAAAAGCACTTCTTAATGTCTCTTTTCCTTTTTCAGGTCGCAGAAGCAGCTGGGTAGAAAAATGGATGTCGAGGAATGCACCGAGGAGTGAGAAAGATGAGCGCTGCCCAAAACACGTGCGTATAGATGGAGTTTTGTATTTCTTAATGATGTCCTTTTGTTTTGCAGATGCGAGTAGCAGCGTCGGTGGAGGCGAGAAGAATGCAGCGCAGGTAAGGAAAGTTTCACGGAGGTTTACTAACCAATGTCTTTGCTTCCACAGGGTGCCGGAAAAAAAATGGAAAGCTGCAGCCCGTGGCTTGAGATGCACCGATGGACTGGGTAAGTGCTGCGCTGGTTTTTATCTCGTGCTAACCTGGTGTTCTTTTCCCTTTTCAGATGCTGCTGAAGACGAAGATGGTATTTCGGAAGGTAAGATTGCGGATTTCTCTTCCCCAGATGCAGAAGTTGAAGATTCTCTGGAGCTGACACGGTGAGCGTCCTGCTGCTATTGCAGAATAACGCGAAGCACGTTGCTCTGATCGGGCGTGGTTTAAATAGCTTACTGGAGTACTTAGGTGTCTCCTTCCACAGCAGCCTCGCCCAGGTAAGAAGTCCCAGCTTCCAGAATAGTTCCAGTATCCAGTCCGAGGGAGTGGTGCTGGCCACACCCAGAAGGTAAAGTAGTTCCAGCCATGGATGGATGAGGATTTCATCCTGCAGGTGAGTGAGCAGCATGGTCTGCAGCAGGTAGGTCCACCCAAGCACCATTCCTTACATCATGAGCCCGGCACGTCCTGTGCCGGGACTGAGTCCCCTTATGAGCCTGGCACCACTGGCGCCAGGACAAGGTCCATAAGGCCCCTATGGGAGCCGATGGGTGCCTGGAAATGAAGTTGTGACCCAGCTTCCGAGGCAGTTGGGCTAAACCTGACTCCTTGGAGGCTGCGGTCATGACAGCACCCCCCCTCAAGGCCCCTCCCAAGCTTGTCTTTTCCGGAGGTTTTGGCTTGTTGGGAAAAGCCCGATGAAATTTTCGGACTAGACGAGGTGCATGTACATATTCTGAGGGTTCCCAAGATCTCTCCTGGGGTCCATATCCCTTCCAAGTACCCTCGGATTGATGCAACATGCAGCGCAGATATTGTTCTAAAGTTTGGTTAGTTCTCTCAGTCTGCCCGTCGGTTTGAGGGTGATGGCTGGTGGAAAGTCGTACATCAATTTGTGCTAAACGACAACAACTCCGCCAAAAATGGGAAATAAATTGGCTCCCTCGGACAGAGATTAGTACTGAAGGGAAACCGTGCAACCGGACAATGTTTTCAAGAAATTCCCGGGCTAGAATGGAAGCTGTAGGTAAACCCTTCAGTGGGATAAAATGAGCCATTTTTAAAAAAAGGTCCACGATCACTAGAATTGTGTTGTATCCGGAGCAAGGGGGTAAATCCGTGATAAAATCCATCGAGAGCGTGTGCCAAGGGCCTGGTGGAATGTCTATTGGACGTAGTAATCCTGCTGGTTTTTCCTTCTGACTCTTGTTTTGTGCGCAGATACCACAAGAAGCCACAAACTTTTTAACATCTTTCCTCCAAGATGGCCACCAAAAATGCCTTTTAATTTTCTCTGAGGTTTTGGCAACTCCAGGATGTCCTTCCATTAGAGAATCATGGTAGCAGGTGATGACCTGTTTTTGTAAGTCAACGCAGGGTAAGAATAGTCTTCCTTGGAAATACAATAGGTTCTGATCTATTGTAAAATCCTTTCCTTTCAATTGCCAATTCGATGAATCTTCGGGGGTTATGAGTTGGTTGACCCTTGCTTTAATCTCTTCGAGGGATAGTGTGTTGATTGCTCCTAGTATCTTTTGTTCAGGAATTATTGGCACCGGCTCCGGATTAGCTGTAAGTTCGTCTACCCCTATCCGGGAAAGGGCGTCTGCTTTTCCGTTCCTAACGCCTGGTCGATATGTGATTACAAAATCAAATTCTGCGAAGAATAAAGCCCAGCGTAGTTGCCTCGAAGATTGAGCTTTAGCTGACTTCAGGTACTGGAGGTTACGGTGATCCGTGATTACAGTTACTGTGTGCCGGGCTCCCAAAAGATAATGCCGCCAGGCCTTAAAGGCGGACTTAATTGCCAAGAGTTCTTTGTCCGTAATTGTGTAGTTGATCTCAGGAGCCGAAAATTTGCAAGACCAAAAGGCTACAGGGTATAACTGGTGCGTTTCGGGGTCTCTTTGTGACAGCACCGCCCCCATTGCAAGACTGGAAGCGTCTGTCTCGACGATGTAGGGAAGTTCTGGACGGGGATGCCTTAAGACTGGAGCAGAGATAAATTTGGCTTTTAATTCTTGGAAGGCTTGTTCGGCTTCTGGAGTCCACTCGAATTTTTTATTCTTTTTCAGAAGAGCCGTGATAGGTTGGACTACCCGAGAGAATTCAGGAATGAACCTTCGGTAAAAATTAGCGAAGCCCAGCATTCTCTGTACACCTTTCACGGAAGTTGGGGAAGGCCATTTGGTGATAGCATCCACTTTTCTTGAGTCCATGTGAACTCCGTTGGGTGACAAGATGAACCCTAAAAATTCCACTTCCTTTGCGTGAAAGGTGCACTTCTCCAGTTTAGCAAACAAGCGGTGTTGGCGAAGTCTCTGTAAAACCGCTGTGACGTGTCTACGATGATCAGTTTCTGAGGCTGAGTATACCAGGATGTCGTCAATATAAACGACTACGCACACATCAATAAGTTCTCTGAGGACATCATTCATGAAAAACTGGAAAGCGGCCGGTGCGTTACATAGTCCGAAGGGCATTACTTGATACTCAAATAATCCATATTTAGTGCGAAAGGCCGTCTTCCATTCGTCGCCCTCCTTAATGCGTACCAAATGGTAAGCTCCTCTGAGGTCTAACTTTGTGTATATGCAAGCGCCTTTTACCTGGTCCAATAATTCAGGAATCAAGGGCAACGGGTATCGGTTTTTGACTGTAATCTGGTTCAGGGCGCGATAATCGATACAAGTTCTTAGGTCACCTTCCTTTTTCGGGACGAAGAACAAAGCTGAGGAAGCCGGGGATTTCGAGGGGCGGATGAATCCGTTAGCCAAGTACTGGTCCAAGTATTGCCTGAGATGGAGGTTTTCTGGTTCAGTGAGGGCATTTATTCTACTGCACGGAGGGGTGGACCCAGGTATTAGGTCTATCTGGCAGTCGTATGACCGATGCGGAGGCAGGGTGTTGGCTTGATCTTTCTGAAAGACGTCGCTGAACTCTTGGTATTCCAGAGGTAATCGGGGGTCCTCGGAAGTGATGGCTGCTAGCTTGATTTCGGGCTGAGGATAACAGGTTGAAGCGCATTCTGGAAACCGAATTACCTTGGCTCGCCAGTCTATCTGAGGATTGTGCTTTTCCAACCAAGGCATTCCCAGAATCACCTGAAACTGCGGGGCCTTGATTACATCAAACACGATCTTCTCCCGATGTCCGTCTTGACATAACAACGTTACCTCCATGGTGGTATGAGAAACTGGTCCGGAAGCTATTTCAGTACCATCCACTTTAGTGATTACGTCCTTTACCATCTTGGGACGTAGGGGAAGATCCATCCTGATAGCCAAGTCTTGGTCCACATAATTACCGATTGCTCGGCTATCAATGTATACTTTGATAGCATGCATGCGATCTGGTCTATTGGGACTTATGAGGACCATAGGCATTACCAAATGCGAGGTCAAGGAACTGGTTTTAACGCTCGGCAAGCGGACCTCTACGCTTGTCGGGCGAGGTCGTTTCCCGATTCCAGTTTCTCAGCATTTTTATCAGAAACTCCTACGGTCTTCTTGACCGGTTTCACTGAGCAATCACGAAGGAAATGTCCAGAATTCCCACAGTATAGGCACAGCTGTAATTGCCTTCTTCTTTCCCGTTCTTTCTGAGTTAATGGTCCTTTTACTACTCCTATTTGCATTGGTTCCACGGAGTCATTCCCTTTAGCGGAGCTCTGAGGTCTTGAAAGTACCCGGGTTTCAAATCTGGATCGATCGGTCTTCCTGTTCTGTAGCCGATGATCTAATTGGACTACTAGGTCGATATAATCTGAACAGTCTTGCGGCGGATTAACCACCTGTGCTAAAACGTCTTTAAGTTCCCCACGTAGACCTCTGTAGAAGAGCGTGATTCTCTTATCTTCAGGCCACCTGGTCTCAACCACCAGTCTATTAAAGGACGCTATGTAAGCCAGGAGATCCTGATTACCTTGTCTGAGTGACAGGAGTTCATTGTCCAAGGCCTGCCCCTGTGAATGTCTTGCGAACAACTTTTCCATACTGGTCTGAAAGTCTTGAAAGTTATAGAGGAGCGGGTCATCCTGTGTCACGAGAGGAATGGACCAATCTGCAGCACTACCGCTAAGATAGGAAAGTACAAACGCTACCTTGGCTTGGTCCGTTGGGAATGCGGCGGGTCTACACAGAAAGTGCAAGCGGCATTGATTGATGAATACTGCATATCGCTTTGGATCACCGGAAAAACGTTCGGGCGGGGCCAAAGGCACATTCCCTGGCAGATTAATTTGCACCGGATTACTTGAGGTTGTAGGAGTGCCGCCCCCTCCATAGGGAGGCAGTGGCGTCTGTCCCGCTTGAGCCTGTAGCAACTGTCTGGCCAGATCATCCGTCCGTTCCTTGGCAATGATTAACTCCCTTCGTAAAGCGTTTGTTTCTTGGCGAGATGCGTGTACTTCTGCCCTTAGTTCCCCAAGCAATTGAGCCAGTTGATCTGTGTCCGAGGTTTCCATTGCGCCTGGGTGGGAAAATTGCGGTAGGCTTCGCGTTCTGTAACGCTCACCTGAATCCCTCGGAGGCGCAGGTCTGGGCTGGGGGTTCTCGGAGTCTTCTAGGGTCACGCGCAGGCCTCCAATGCCACCCTGGAAAAGCCCTTTTCTCACTGAGATCTTGATCTGAAGGGTGAGGTGTCTGCAATTATGAGAGCAAGGGGTTAATATGGATATATAAGCCTGACTGGGTAAGCTGCCTCCCCTTCCTGGTATTCCCAAGTAGTTCGTAGGCTAAATGTGCTCACCTTATGTAGGTGAAAGCGGAGCTCTCCATCCTGCGTCTGTGCAGGGGCGCCGAAGCCAGTTACTTCACTGGTTAATTGTCCAGCCTCTTGGTTGCAGAGGATGAAGATTTGGAGCTAGGCCGTTGTTAGCAGCACGAACGGCGGTTGCTTGAATATGAAGGTCCGGAGAGCGATGGAATGGCGAAGGTATTGCAGGCAAGTAAGTAGAAAATGTCAATTCGAAGTTAAAAGCACTTCTTAATGTCTCTTTTCCTTTTTCAGGTCGCAGAAGCAGCTGGGTAGAAAAATGGATGTCGAGGAAGGCACCTAGGAGTGAGAAAGATGAGCGCTGCCCAAAACACGTGCGTATAGATGGAGTTTTGTATTTCTTAATGATGTCCTTTTGTTTTGCAGATGCGAGTAGCAGCGTCGGCGGAGGCGAGAAGAATGCAGCGCAGGTAAGGAAAGTTTCACAGAGGTTTACTAACCAATGTCTTTGCTTCCACAGGGTGCCGGAAAAAAAATGGAAAGCTGCAGCCCGTGGCTTGAGATGCACCGATGGACTGGGTAAGTGCTGCGCTGGTTTTTATCTCGTGCTAACCTGCTGTTCTTTTCCCTTTTCAGATGCTGCTGAAGACGAAGATGGTATTTCGGAAGGTAAGATTGCGGATTTCTCTTCCCCAGATGCAGAAGTTGAAGATTCTCTGGAGCTGACACGGTGAGCGTCCTGCTGCTATTGCAGAATAACGCGAAGCATGTTGCTCTGATCGGGCGTGGTTTAAATAGCTTACTGGAGTACTTAGGTGTCTCCTTCCACAGCAGCCTCGCTCAGGTAAGAAGTCCCAGCTTCCAGAATAGTTCCAGTATCCAGTCCCAGGGAGTGGTGCTGGCCACACCCAGAAGGTAAAGTAGTTCCAGCCATGGATGGATGAGGATTTCATCCTGCAGGTGAGTGAGCAGCATGGTCTGCAGCAGGTAGGTCCACCCAAGCACCATTCCTTACATCATGAGCCCGGCACGTCCTGTGCCGGGACTGAGTCCCCTTATGAGCCTGGCGCCACTGGCGCCAGGACAAGGTCCATAAGGCCCCTATGGGAGCCGATGGGTGCCTGGAAATGAAGTTGTGACCCAGCTTCCGAGGCAGTTGGGCTAAACCTGACTCCTTGGAGGCTGCGGTCATGACACCATGTAACAAATCTCAAAAAGAACGAAGAGGTAAAAATAGAACCCAAAGAAACATATCAACCCTCTCATGTTAAATAAGACTAAAACCCAAGGAAACCCTCCCAAATTGATAATCAAAGAAAATATGAGAGGGGATAGGAGAGCCAATTTCTCTAAAGAAAATAATCTAAAATTGAAGAAACACAAAGTCAAAAATCTACAACAGTAGTGTGTTTCTCCTGGGGACAATCTGCCCATTTGGGCCGACATTGTCCTTCCAACAAAAGAGAGGAACCAATGGAAGTTGGGTATATGATGGTAAATGAATGGGAGGAAGAAGAAGGAGAACGGGATGAAATGGAAAGTATTAGTAATGTATTCCTCTGTAACAATAGCTTTAAAACAGCTATAACATATAATTTAATAACTCTCAAAAATCATAATGAGACTCATCCAATTGAAGTGACTTGTGTGCATGTGGATGAAGAGATATATCATAGAACCCCAGTAACTATTGGAATTCAGGGAAGGGCTGCTAAAATAAATGCTGCCGTTATCCCAGGTTTACCAGAGGAAAGGATTATTGGAACTGATTTTCCAGACTTTGAAACATTACAGAGGAGTGCAAACAAACCTTTGTTTTCATCTTATTCTCCCAAGATTCTTGGATACATAAGAAGACATTCTCAGAGGATCCAGAGTGGGATTGGAAAATATGTGAGCCCTCTTTGAATGTGTGGAAGGCTGATTGTTTAGAGGTAGGAAAGGAACATAGATCAGGAGGTCAGATCTTTAGGGTAAGGGTATGTACTAAATCCTGCCAAGTCCTCACAGGATGCTTGCCTGAAGTCTCCTCGTAGGTGGCCATGGGAAGGCAGCCGCTACCTGATCCTAACCCTCGGGTTGGCATTCGCCGGGTGGATCACCTGGGAGGAGAAGGCCACCAAGGGAATAATGTAACTCTGTGAGGAGGGACGCAGTTTTTAATCTTCTTCGGAAGGCGAAGTGTCCCTAATGCCATAATATCTAATAGCGTGTTGTCAAAGTAAGGTTCCTCCTCCCAGAAGCACCCAAGGTATTAGTGATGAAGACCCTTATGGTCAGCATGAGAAGGATGTGTATAACAATCAGAGAATCAATACCATCTTTTCGGAGGGTTATTGTTCACCTTTGGATATAAGATATTGAACCAAGAACCAACCAGTAGTTCCTTTAAATTAATCTCTGAATGGTACCTTTAATAAAACCTTGAACCAGAACAAATTAAATCAGGATAAAATAGCTCAGGATATTAGGGACTTCAAGTCCCATAATACTTTGAGTACGGAAATGAGGAAGAGGAGCTCAGAGGCACAGAACTCTGATGCGCTGTCTGGTGGCTCTGATGACCCACACCTAGCCGGGACATTTTACTATTTAAGACCCTCTCAGGTGCAGGTCATGAGAACTCGTCAGCCGTGTGAGCAGCAGAAGCAGAGAGAAGACGCCGGGACCGCTGCTGTATTTCCAGAGTGTTGCGGCCCTGAGAGAGTTGTAAGAATTGCAGCTTCGAGGTGCAGAGATCGTGCAGCAGGAAGTGGTGTGGAGGCTGACTGTTCCGCAAGAGAGAGGAGCTCTTCCAGTTCTGTGTGATATTTCACTGCCTGCCGAGTACTGGAGTATTCGAGGAGTAAAGCGAACTCCCTGCACAGAAGGCACAAACACAGAAGGTGTGTCCAGAGCGGTCTGGCATTTGAATCCTGACACAGGAAGCAGAAGTTGAATCAGCAGTAGGAAGCACAGAGAAAGACCGGTGAGTTTGCCTATGCGAGGTGACCCCGTGGTGTACCGTGATAGACTGCTGTGTGGAAATAGACACTTTGAATACTGAACTGATGAATTAAAGTGCTTTTGGAATAATTCTTACACTAAGAGAAGCGGGAAACCTAAAGATTATATTCATTGTTGCTTGATCAAGAGAACCAGTATTACCTAAGGCAAAGAAAGGGGATAAGACCGGAAAATGATTATAACTATCATTGCCGAAATGAAGAGGAGGCAAAACTTAATCAGGAGAACCAGCATTGCCTAAGCCAAAGAGAGGCAATAATAAATTAGAGGGAAAGACGTTTTCCTAGAGAAAGAAAACTAAATCAGAAATATTATCAGCAGTTAATTTGTGGAGCAGAAGAAAACCAAAGGTGGCAGGAAAGAAGCCCACCTTGTAATAACTATCAAGGGGGAGAGGAAATTAAGTGGTATTCATGTATATTATGTCCTTTTGAAAGAAGCTATGAATCTCAATGTTGTTGAAGGTTGAAGACCTTTATGAAGTTTGAAGCAGACCTCACCACTGAGTACCGGTAGTAGTAGTAGGAGTGTTACACTGGCAGGCGAGTATACCAAGTAAAGGACTTTTTATTGGTTAGTCCTGGCAGGTTGGTGAACAAGTAAGAAGACATTAAAGTACTGGATTGTGGTTGAAGGTTGTGGTGGAAAGTGGCAAGGCCACTAGAATGTGATGATTTGAACAACTCATCCTGACAACATCTTATAGTGCATGAAGAAAAAGATATTGAACAATCAAAGTGTTGGAAGATAAAAGTCTTCTGGTTTTTTCTAAGCAGAAAATTGTGAAAACATTGAACAGTCACATTGGAAGAGAACTTTGTGTTGCTTTTGATCCAAGTGCCAAGTGCAAAGCTTATAAAGTGAACTTTGTGTTGCATTTGATCCAAGTGTCAAGTGGAGAGTTTATGGAGTGAAGAGAACTTTGTGATACATTTTCAAACAGACTTTGGATATTGAAAAGAACTTTCTTGGCTGGAACTTTGATCTACGCATCCTGCTTTGATCCTGGGGAGGGAGGA
This sequence comes from Ambystoma mexicanum, assembly GCF_040938575.1. NCBI lineage: Eukaryota > Metazoa > Chordata > Amphibia > Caudata > Ambystomatidae > Ambystoma > Ambystoma mexicanum. The sequence goes on from NC_090927.1 coordinate 857,429,598, forward strand.
ACTAATCCAGATTAGAAGGACCCTTGGCTATACAATTTAGTTTGAAAATAATTATTATATTGTTGAGTTTTATCAGTCATTTAATACCTGTATGTTTTTTTATGTGTATATGTGTGAGGAACAGAAACCTTTTTAGAGTGTTTTCCTTTAGTCTTAGTTTAATAGGTAGGGAAATTTTCGTTACGTTAGGGAAAGTTAGGTGTTTTTCTCACCCATATTATTTAAATAAAGATCGCTACTTATGAGAAAACTCTAGCTAGTGGGCCGCCTCACATTTCTGATGCCTCACAAAGCCGTAAGACATGCTGTTTTCCTGAAAAAGGTCTTCTTGCCATAGTGTTACAATTTTTCTTGTAGGTATTACCATTTCAGAGACAACATAAAGAGACTCATTGAAAGGAAGATAATGGGGCTTTTCCACTTTTTTAGATATTCGCTTTTGGCCCTCAGGCAACCTAACGCATGTGGTTATTTAGAAAATGCAGATACATTAGCAATAATGCTTGTAGCTGTATCTACTTTATTATCCTCTTGGGATTGCAAGAGTTTGTTCTCTATAATGTATTCAACCCAGTGCAGCACAATGTAACCCGTATTACTGTGGTGGATGAACTAACAACTATGAGGGTTCAGTAATGTGAGGCGGACAAATGCTTGTGTTTTTCTCACAATTAAACTTTTATTTAAAGAAAAAGGTTTCAAATAAATCCTCACTAATCCTACTATATCAGGGAATTCCCTACCTAGTCTAAAGGCTAAGGGAATAACTCCTACCATAAACAAACTGGCCCTCACACTAATGTAAGGGAGGCACGGTATCACAAGTATGACATTGACACAAGAGATGCAAGTCCAGAAAACTTTATTGGTAGTTTCAAGGGGTTTGGAAAAACACCCTGTAGCTATAATGGGAGTAATCTCTACCATCAAATAATAAATAAAACACTGTCCTAGTCACTCTGTCAAATCAAAATGGCCGATACTAACAAAACCTAATGCCTGCCCTATCTCTTATTCCAAGAAGTGTGTAAAGGGGAAAGGGGAAAGTGTAGTCAAATATAGAACATTATGTTATAACATTAGTGTTATAACATAACGGATCAAAGTGGCTGAGTCAGCTCTCCTGTGCACATTGGACAGCATGGAGTAAGGTGGCCCCCGTAATCAGGATGACACACTCTGACTCAGTTTATCAAAACTAAGCAGTGCAAACCGTTGGTTGAGGTCCGGTTGGCCTTCCACGTTAAAATCACTTATTCCAGTTCACCAAACATTCTTTCACAGTTCAACAAAAGGTTCACAGAGGTCTCCCTCTGTCGGACTCGGACCTCTCAAAGCATCAATGCTTCACGTAGGTTTCCTTCAGTCAGGCTCAGACCTTGCAACAAAAAGTACCTGATTCAATGTCATATAGGTCTCCCTCATCCTGGCTCAGACCTTTCAACAACAAAAAAACCTGATTCAACAAAGTTCTCCCTCATACAGACTCGGACCTAGCAATCACAGCACATGCAGGGGATCCCTTCCGCAAGCTTCATTCACAGTCGTTAGTGGGTTCCCTTCCCAAAGCTTATTTCACACTACAGGTCTCCCTCCATCTGGCTCAGACCACTCACTGATGTCGAAGACTTTCGAATTTGTGAAGCTTTTACCATAGACCTCTGCAGGACCACTTTGACTTTGACTTCAGCTTTCCCTTTTGGTATTTGCCCTGATGTCTCTTGGTCGTGGTAGTTTCGTAGCACAATCAGAAAGGTTCCAAGAAGTCTTCTCTTAAAGCAATCACCTTTCAACTTCCCTTTTCGCCGGGGTCAATCTTTACCTTTGCACATCTCAGAGTTCATTCTCTTTGCCATTTTATAACCAGACATCATACATTTCGTGGAGACTTTTGAGTGGGCTATTTCCTTTCACCGGATCACTCTGCTATTGTGCACCTTTAAAGTTCATTACTGGTTTGCTTTATTTCGCGTCTCATCAGCAGGCACGCAAACTTCAATTGTGAGATACACTGTTGCGGCTTCAATCTTTCCTTGCCACAAACCGGCCTTTCATGTCTTTCACTAACTCACCTGCTCTGTGCACTCCTCACTTGTCTTTGCAGCTTTTAAATCAGGACTCAAGGTTAAAACCACAGGCTTGGCCTCGCCTCCCCAACTCTGTCGTTCACCTAGGAGGGTCGCTGACGTCACTGAAACACAATGCAGGCTTCTTTTTGTTTGGGATTTGGCTGTATCCTAGTTTCTCTGAGGTAACAACCTCCTGCAGGGAACTTCCGGGTTTCCCTAACGTTCGTTCCAGTCCCTCGATCGTTCGCCCTGCTCCAGTGGGTTCGCCTTCGCCCCAGAAGATCTGCTCCTTCGCATGTTCCACCTTGCTCAGGTTGTGCCTCTATGTTCCATCTTTTATCCGTGTGGGGGAGCTGATGGGTATCAGATGTTTGTGATTAAGGTCAAGTGCCTGACTTTGCCTGACCTGATTAGTGGGACATGTCCGATGAGATATGTACATGCTAGCCTCTTTACTCTCAGTCGCCCTCTTCCTCAGCCCAGTGTTTGTTTATAAAGGAGGGGGTTGAGACATTGTAAAATGCAATAAAATAGGATGGGGTACAGGTATGGGAAAGGGGGGAATACCACTTCTTACCATCAGTTGCATCACTCCCACTACCCGAACACCCCCCCACCCAGGTGATCCTCCCGCAATGGTCCACTCCATGGTCTTTTTCCAAAGGCGATGGCCGTGCCCTGGACACCTGAGAGAGTGATCCCCGAAGACTAGTAAGTGAGACACCCTTTAGTTTCTCACATACCCTTCCCTTATGCGATGTAGCCGCATCTGTTTCGCAGGGAAACCGGGAAAGGAAATCAACGTTCCCCTGTTCTTTAACTTTTTGGTGTTCCACAGAGAAACAGTAGGGTTGCAGGTCTAAGAACCATTGCATGACTTAAGGGTTAGAGTCCATTTGTTGACTTATCCATGCCAAAATTGAGTGATCCTTGATGAGAGTGAATTTTCTCCCTAGAAGATAGTATCTAAGATGGATAATTGCCCAGTTGATGGCAAGGGCTTCCAGTTCAAACACTGAGTAGTTCTTCTCTCAGGGGAAGAGGTTATAACTAGTGAATAGGATGGGGTGTTCTATCCATCATGTATTTGGGATAATACTGCTCCTAGCCCTTTGAGGGAGGTATCTGTCTGTCATATAAATTCCTTTGAGAAGTCTACTACCTTTAATATTGGATTCTGGCATAAGGTTTGTATCAGGTTACTGTAAAAAGCATCGTCCTCATCAATCCAACGCATTTTCTGGGGTTCTGCATTTCTTAATTTGTCTGTCAGTCTCGCTGTTCTATCTGATAAATTTGGGATAAACCCACAATAATATCCAGCAAGTGGTCTGTAAGTGGTCTGTTTGCTGTTGGAAGGACTCTGCCTGTGTGCCCTTCATGGATCTTCAAGAGACTCTAATTCGGCCACGCCCACTTTTTCAAAAATCCCTAATAAGACCAGAGCGCGCGGTTCTGTGCGCGCACTCCTAGCAAGTGGTCTGTAAGTGATCTGCTCGCTGTTGGAAGGACTCTGTCTGTGTGCCCTGCCTGGATCTTCAAGAGACTCTAATTCGGTACTTAATACTACAATGAACATCTAAATGGACTCTGAAGCACACCTAATATGTTTTCTGTGATATATATTGCAATATAGTAATACGTATTTTTCTGCATTTTATTCATTGGGCCACATCCACTTTTTCAAAAATCCCTTAATAGGCCAGAGCGTGCGCTCCTAGCAAGTGGTCTGTTCGCTGTTTGCTGCTCACAGCACAGTTTGGCAGCAGGCCACTTCTCTAATGAGCCGCTAGGAGTAGCCTGTGGAAGGCTCCGTTTGCTATCTGCCAGCTTTAGCTCTATACGCGGGAGAGCATAGGTAACGACAAATGCAAGAATTACATCCTCATATACAGTAGTGGATTTGCAACTCGGTAGTCCGCCAAAGTTGCTGTGCAGAAGCATCAGTGGGAGGCGAGAATAAAATCGTAACTCTCTGTGAAGCGTACAGCGATTCAAAGCTAGGTATCAGAGGGAATCACTGCTTGTGGAATTCGTGTAACATCAGGTGACGGTGAGCATTATGAGTACACCCTTTTAAAATCAAATGTGTGTGTTGATCTGTAATCCATATGCACTGACGTGCAATTGATAAATAACTGAATTCTTACTAATGCTGCATGTAACGTTGGAAACAGGCAACTTGGCCTAAAATTGAAAATGAAAAAATATCTGAAATCAAGCACAAGTGTTGGGGTTGGTCTCATTTATCAAACACTTGAAATAGCAGTGTGACATTGGAAAGCAGACCCGTGAAATGTTAAGACCTGTTTGTTAAACCCTGATTGTCAAGTTTGGGAGTGGTGGGGTAGGTGATGGGGTAGCAGTGAAAGCATTTAAGGTGAAATTCTATAATCAGATCAACAGTATTACCCGAGATTGGGCGAATAAGCTGTGTTGGGGAAGTGTAATTAGAACTGGAAAAGAGTTGTGAGAACCAGAGACATAAATATACCCCTGAACATGAAGAAAAAGAATGCTCATGGGAAGCGTGATGTCATGCCTCCGGCAACGTCATTATTAACACGACGTATGAGCCTTTCACAAGCAATTGCGCTCCCTCTTCCGGGTTCCTCGGATACAGACGAGCGCCTTATGGAGTGCCTCCGACATTGCTCGATTATAGGTGCAATAGATGAACAGGTGATTGTAGTTTCCGATGTCTCTGGAGACTAGAGTCTTCTCAGTCACTATATTATGAGGAACAACATAATGAGCAGCCGAAAGGTGTGTCACTGGCTGCCAAGCGTCTAAATCAGATGGGAAGGGGTGACTCCAGCTTTTCCTTTATGGAGACCCCCCAATCTTTAGTTCTGGAGAAGTCACGCTATTAAGTCTCTCCCAACACCTTGAAGCCTCAACTCAACTCTCTGAGCAGCATGTTCAACCGGTGAATGTTCCATCAACAGCGATCAATTGTAAAGATATACTTTATGATGCACAATTCAATAGTGCTAACGAATCAATCATACTTATAGGGAATTAAAAAAACAAACTCAAATCCTGAATTAACTAATGCAGGTACTCACTGCCATGCATGATGTATGTGTAAAAAGCATTAATAAAATGTATCCTGCGCCCATAGGGAGTGGCGCAATAAATGAAGTAGATATAGTTAATGAACAGGTGGCATTGGACATTGGCGTAAATACAAGAGTCATTAGTGAGACAGAAATATAAATGTATGATGATACAGTTACTAGTGTACTTGATACAAAGGGCGCAAATGAAATGCCCCTTCAATTCATTACAAAAATATCTAATAAAAAGGAGAAAAGAAATACACGTAAACAAGCTCAGGCTCAAAAAGTAGGCAATTTATCATCTCGCAAGTTTTTGAGAGATGGTAAACTATGCAACCTACTACAGGAGAATCTGACTGAACATGAGGTATTGCTTGTTAAGGACTCCCCTGTTAAAATTGCAGAAGCATTAAACCTGCCACAAGCTAGTCCACAAGTAAGAACTACTGAACAGGATAGTGGAATAAAACAACACGAGTACTCAGCGGGTGATAATCGCCTATCTGAGGCTTTAAAGAAAAATGAAGTTACTGATAGAATAGATATGCACTTGAAATCCATTGAAAAGGGTGTCTTGGACATATTTGATATATTTAAGAACCCTGCAGCATTAACACGTACAAATACTCCGACTTTGGAGGCAATAATTGTTCTGATACTCACACTTTTTTTGGGGCAGCACCCTTGGCTGAAGTAAAAACCGATTTTAAACAGATGAACGGTTTAATAAGCACATTACCCGCTGAGAATAGTTTAAAGAATTGCGACCCAGTAAGACCTAGAAACGCTTCATCTGATGTAAGAAATGCGCAATCAACAGATAACCAGATTCAATCTGTTGAGAATCAGAAAATAACCCCAAGTGATGAAAACACTAAAATTCCAAATGATAATGCAAGGAAGGGACCTCCTATAATGTTAGAAAATAACTTTCTTTCTGAGGACTTTGTTAGAACAGTAATTAAAAATATACTGAAACAGAAGTTAGACGACAATAAGATAAATCAGAGAGTACCTCGGATGGCTCTAAAACCTCAATTAGATGATGATAACTTAGATTCCAGACCACCTTTTGCTTAACATGGCAACAATGAATCGGTGGAATATGGGGAGCGGCCACTAAAGCCACCTGCTAAAATAAATAGTGTGCCACACTTGCAAGCCGCTAAAAAGAACAATGATAATGTCGAAGGACTGTTTAGGGAAATGGCTCCCCGTCCACACCCTAAAAGCTACTCTAAAGAGAACTTACATTCCCTGGTGTTTCCTAAACAACCTGGGTATAATTATGTATTACGTGTTTAAAGATGGTGGGCCATATTTCCTGAACAGACCCTATATGTCTATTTGGTGATATACATGAATTAAACCTGATAACATCCTCAGATATAAAACGAATTGATTACATACATCCTGAAAGATTTGACTATATACGCCTAGTGATCCGCTCACCTTTGGCTCGCTCTCTGATCCTAAAAGAAGCAGGATCATTACAGAAAAAAGGAATCGATGTAATCAGTTATCAAGAGTTAAGAAAGGTTGAGGGGGAAATGAAAACTGAACCAATGAGGTACAATGAAAGTATTACAGCCAAAAATTATGGGATCACTTCTGTACAGGATGAAAGATTCACGCTTAATGAGATGAAGGAATGGAGAACTCTTGCAATGTCATTAAAATAATCGATATCCCAGCTGAAAAACATGGGGAATCCACTTTAGCGAAGCTAAACTGTACTGCCTGATATCTTGGAACTCTCAAGGTCACTTTAATTTAGTAGTAAATAATGGGACTTGTAATACGCTTGGGAATTATGATTTTGTTTTAATTCAGGAAACATGGGCTTGTGGTCAGCTGATGTGGGACGGATATCTAATATTGTGTCTCCCTGCTAAAAGTGGAACCAGAGGTCGGCCTAAAGGTGGTTTGGCTCTTGCATTTCGAAATAACCAAGACATTACATTGATAACGGAAAAGTATATTAATACTTCTGCCTTGTTAGCAACTTTTAGTGTAAAAACTACAAATGGCATTTTTCCTTTAATGCTGATAAATATCTACTTGAATAGTGCGGATTATGTAGACAAAAAGTTGGAAAATCTGATTGAGGAGCTGAATAATATGGTAGAGGCTTGGATGGATGAAACCCCGGGAGGGAATATAATCTTGGCATGCGATATACAAAAAAGACTGTAACCTGACCAACTATGAGATGGAGTGGGCATTTACGAACTTGGGTGATATTGTATCCATAACAGGTAACAAGAAATATAGAGGAGCTTTATGGTTATTCTTTGCAAGAACCTGGGGTCTAATACTGCAGTTCAATGTAAAGCCCACTTGGCATGCTCGTGGGGAGTGTTCTATTATTGATTTCATGTTTGCAAGTGAACAAATGATTGAATGGTCTGAAAATCTGAATGTTCAAACTAGCCCGCATCTATGTTGTCGATTAATTTAAAATGGAAGAAAGAGGACTTAGACAAAAACATATACTGTGCGGGTAACACAGTTAATGTCAGAGGGAATAAGGTGAAATGGAATCCTTTAAAGACTGAAAAATTCAATAACGTGATGATGCATGATTTCACACAAAGAAGGCTTGAAGCAAAAATATTCACCTATTCTGTTGAAAACTTTAGTGCATACTTAGAGAAGATGATGATAAAATTCTATACTAATGATTTATCAGGGAATAAGCAAAAAAAAGTAACAAACATGTATTTGATATTGAGATAAAACGAATAAAGAATTGTGAGAAATAAGAAAGAAAAATGTAATTTTACAAACTGCCAAAGACCATTTTAGAGCATGCCGCCAACAGTATAAAAATTGGTTGATTTATCATTGCCATGCACAGCAACAAAAAGATGGTGAGGCTATGTTAACAGCTATGGGAGAGCACCATTCGAGGAATTACTGGGGACTGATTAACAGCACAGAAGTGTCTCAATAGTAGCTGAATATAAATCCTATCAATGAGTCTGTGTGGAGTGACCACTTTGAGAACTTATATTGTGCCTCAACCTTGCCTCCCACGGAATCTGTAAATGAAAAAGTGAAATGGTCACTGGATGTATCAGTAGATAAAATAGGTAGGATCATAAGAAAAGTAATGTTGCCTACTACTCCAGGGCCGAACAACATATATTTGTAACGTTTAAACAGAATGTGACTCTATGGTTCAAGATGCTTCATTTAATATTCAATTGGCCTGCAGAGACTAATTAATTATTTTGCTCAGTTTATAAAGAATTTAAAGCTAAAAATAAATCCCCACAAAACTGTAATAATAAATTTGGGGCAAACAAACAAAAAATGCACAAAGTCAATATGGAATATCGAAGGTGCAAAGATCAATTTGCAGAAAGCTATTTGGTATCTAGGCTATTCCTTCTCCAGTACTGTGACCCAAAATGTTATCAAAAATTGCTTAAGGATGAAAGCAATAGAGGCGGAGCGTCAAATGAGAGTGATTGAGAAGAAGTTTGGAAAAGTTTCAATGGCCGTATGTAGGAACTTCTACTGCATTCCCAGATTAGCATTTGGGCTTGAATTTTTCCCTGCTATATTGGCACCATATTTAAAAACCAATGAAGCACTAATATGGAGAAAGGTTCTGTTTTTGCTGCCAAAATGTATCCCAATGGAAGCAATACGGTACAAATTCGGCCTTCGATCTTTAAAAAGTGTTATGGAATGTAAGAAGATAACTCTATACAGAAAATAATTAAATAGTGAAAAACGTTCACTGTACAAATTATTTGGTGACATATATATGACGGAAGCTTTCATGCAAACTCTTAAAAGTAATCTTGAAACAATAATGATGAATATTGGCGTTACAACAAAATGCTTTGTCGAAAAGCCAGTTAAGGTAAAAATGTTGGTTAAAACCTTTGACTGGGTTGAAAATAAGGCAGTGATCTTGAAATCGAAAGTATATTTTCAAATTATATCTGCATGGAAGTGGTATCCTGCAAAATATATTGCAAAATATCCTTCGCGTCGCATGAGAAATAGCACGATGCAATTCAGATTTAATGTACTAAATACCAATAAAATATGCTTTATACGTAAGTCAGTTCCTGAAGAGAAGAAAGTTTGTCGTTTCTGTCTAATTGCAGGGGAAACGGAAACATTGATGCATTTGTTGGTAATTTGCCCGATTTTGATAAAGGAAAGGATTGAATATTTTGAACAATTTGTTGATGATGTCTCTAATGTACACAGGGACAAAGTCTGGTTTGAAATGTTACATGGTCCATCAACTGCACTGAGGATTAGAGTGAATGCCTTTTTAGAAAATATTTGCAAAATGACATAGATTGAGTTTTATAAATGAATTGTTTTATGTATGGAGAATAATATTAACACCATCGTAGTTGAGAATTGTTGACGAAGGTGAATTCATCCTCGGTGCATTGTGGAAAGTCAATTGTCTGTTTTTATGCTTTAAAGATTTTATGAAATTTTGTAAAGGTTTATATAAACCAATATACAATAAAAGAAAAAATAATAATATCCATTCAAACCTAGGAATGCCCTAAAATCTCTCTTGGTCTTGGGTGTGGGAGCATCTAGGACAGCTTTTACTTTTTCTTGCTTCTTTCTTGCTGGACGCTGCCATTCCCTACAAAGAAGCCTGACTGAGTCAGCTTATATTTTGTTGGATTGGCAGTTAAGCTGGCCTCTCAGAGGCTTTTCATAGTGGTTGAGAGCTGGAAAGATTGTATTCCCCGGTTTTAATTTAAATGACTATGTCATCAATGTAGGCTCCACAGAAATCAGAATAAGGCTGTAATATCATGCCGATGGGTTGTTGGAAAGTCGCTGGGGCCCCATGCAATCCATAAGGGAGGACTTTGAATTGGAATAGTCCTATTGGCATGGAGAAATTCGTTTTTTCCTTGTCAGGTCCATGCACAGGGACCTGCCAAAATCCTTTGGTTAAATCTAGGGTTGACAAGAATGAGGCATTTCCTAGTTTATATGTGCATAGGATAGGCATTGAAAGCGGAGATGCCGTTGACCTGCCTAAAGTCTATGTAAAACATCCACAAGTGATCGGGTTTAGTCACCAACACAATAGGGGAAGACAATGGGCTTGAAGATGGCTCGATGATATTAGCCTTTAAAGAAAAATTAAACTCGTCAATCACTATCTGCTTTCATGCTTCAAATGGACCACTTCCACCTTTGGAGTTCTAATATAGTGGCAAGTACCATGTACTCTGCCCGGTTTCTCACAAAGCCCAGGACTGACTGGTGGAGATGCTGGCGTGGTGTGGAGCAGGAGCCCTAAATCTGCAAGGCAGGGAAACGGGAGGTAAAGTTTGGGGGCTTCCAACCCCCACCCCCAAGTTGCAAAGTGTGTTCATTTTCCTGTAATGAGGCAGATGCCTGGGAGTCTCTCAGGGGCAGGAGGAGGCCCTTACCCTGCCGGGTAGCTGCACCGAGGCCCATAGAGCAGAGCAGACATCTCTCGACCCTGGCCGATAAGCAGGAAAGCTGGAAAGCCAGCTGGAGTGTACCCGTGTGGGAGAGAAACATTGTTTAATGAGACTTTGTATCTTTGTCAAGTGGTGCGGCTGAAGGGAGCCCAGTGTTGAACTGGCTGAGAATCCAAGATATATAAATGAACAACAAAAGAATAAGAGCGATAGATGAAGTGGTCACGTGCCAAGAGAGATATTGGTGCATTTTCAAAAGTCTTCAAGAGTCTCTTTTTGTATTGTTTAAATATAATCGCATATGACACCAAGAAATACAGAATCAATGTCGTCTAAAGAAAATGAAGAAACCAAGTAAATATATGTTTGCCGAGCATAGTAAAAAGTAACTGTGAAAGTGAAAGTGGATGAATTTCCGTGAACCCGATGAAAAGCATCATGGAACATGCAGTCCAATAAACCATCCAAAGAGAAAGGATACCGTGGAACTTGCCATGTAACAGATTGTGTAAGGTTGAAGAAAAGTAGCGAGTGAACAATCGGGCGTCTGACTACAGACGCTTGTAAAACTGGGGAATTGTGGAATACAGGAACCAAGATGCACTTTGTGTATTGTGAAGGGAGGCAATTGTGAAGTTAGTACATTCTTACGAACAGAGAAAGAAGAATTGTTTTTGAAACAGCGAGAAGAGGCTGTAGTCTGGGAAAGGGAACCCCATAGAGAAAGAAGAGGGACTTGAGCGCGACTGAGGGAAGTCTGGTTACAGAGATAAGGGGAGACCCGGAATCGGGTAAGGAGAAGCCAAGGGGCCTCATTGAATTGTGAACTGTGAACTATAAACCATGAACCTTGAACTGAGAACCACAAACTGTGAGAAATGTAAGAGATGCATTCAACAGCCAAAGTGTGGCCTGCTCAAAGAATTGTGGTGCTCACTTGTCCTTGTCAGAATACCGAAAACCCTGTGCTTAAAACGTGGGGAAGGGAGATATCGTGGATAATACAAGAAGCCATTCTGTCATATGATTTAGCATCACTAAATGTACTTTTGCATTCATTTCTCCTTTTACACTTTTTTGTACAAGAGATACGGCAGGCATTAGGTTTTGTTAGCATACGCCATTTTGATTTGACTGATACCACTAGGACTGTTTTGTTTATCTTTTGATGGTCGCAATTACTCCCATTTTAGCTATAGGGCCGGACAGGAGTTTTTCCAACCCCCTGAAACTACCAATAAAGGTGTTGAAACGTATACCGTTGTGTTGTTGTTTTTCATCATAGTACCATGTCTGTCTCACAGTATTCAGTAAGAAGGTCATTCAAATCCCTTTGCTTATCTTTAGGAAGTTTTTGGGGAATACGTTCTGACTTGTTTATCTCCTCAGGTATTAAACAAAATAATATAGCGAAGGTTGTAGCAGAGGGATTTTATTTCCACTCTTTCAGGAGATTTACGTGATAGTGGTGGGACTTATGCCTTCTATCGGGTTGGGCTATTTTATAGGTACAGGTTCCTGTCTGCTTTAGTACCTCATAGGGCCTGTCCCACTTTGAAACAAGTTTATTTTCAGAGGTGGGTAAAAGGACTAACACTTTCTGTCCTACTGAAAATGATCTTAGATGTACCTTTTTGTTATAGGTAAGTATTTTTTGGGCTTCCGCTTTCTCCATGAGTGTGGATTAGACTTCAGACAAGTTTCATGTGCTCTCGCAATCGGGTAGCTGTCTGTGAGAGGGGTATTGGCGCCTCTTCTCTTTCTTCCCAGGTCTCCTGGAGCATGTCTAAGACATCTCTGGTTCTCCACCGTAGAGTAACTCGAAAGAGGAGAAACCAGTGGATACCTGAGGGGTCTGTCTCACTGCAAACAGGGCCCCAGGGATCATATGATCTCAGTCCTTCCCATCTTCATCTACTAACTTTTTCAGAATCATTTTGAGGGTCTTCTTAAATCTCTCCGCCAATCTGTCCATTTGGGGGTGGTCAATTGAGTTTCTTAAGATGGTAATGTGTAGTCATTCCTTAACTTCACTCCTGAGCTTATTCATGAAATTGGATCCCTGATCCATTAGAATTTTCTTGGGGAAACCGACCCTAGAAAGAATGGTAGTAGGTGTTTTAAATTGTGATGGTCGTGTTGTTCTGCATGGGGAAGGCTTCTGGGTACCGGGTAGCATAATCAACAATTACAAGAACATATTTATTGCCCAATTTAGAAGTTTCCAACTGTCCAATAATATCCATCCTGATTGTAGAGAAAGGAACTTCTATTATCGGTTGTGGGCTTAAAGGGGCAGGTAGGGGAATATGTGAGCTGTTTTTTTGGCATATCTCACATGTCTGAATTAAGTTCTTTATGTCAGCCTGGATACCCGGCCAATCAAATTTTCCACTGATGTGAGCTTGGAAGATTATCCCAAGTGTCCCCCTGTCAGTGAGCAATTGCTAGCACAATCTTACGATGGGTTTTGGGTATTACTAATTGAGTCTTAGTTAGGCCTCCCCTGGAGGTTTCCCTTCTATATACTAATCCCGTTTCAGGAAGGAAAAAGGGACTTCCCTTTTCTTGTCCTTCTCCCTCAGGAATCACTTGCAAGAAAGCATCTGCGAGTACTGGATAATTTCTCTGTGCAAAGGCTAGGTCGGGAAGGATGGTAGGTTCATCTTCCTTTTGTTCTCTGGTCGTACGTATCTCATCAGCCTCTCCAAAGGGCAAATTACTCCTCTCAGTTTTCTCGTGTTCAGTCTCTTCCTCAGAATGGGGAAATAGAGCTTTTTCGAGAATTCGCTGAGCAATTTTGTCCCCAGGACGTATTTCAAAAGGGGACTCCCCATGGTTCTGAAAAATAACTTTTATGTCTCCCCGAATGTCTAGATCTATGATGCCTGCTATGACATCCAGACCAAATTTCCAGACTAGGCCAGATTTTGGGGCTAGTCTTATATAACAACCCACAGGGGTATTAGAACTAAGTCAGTGGGAATCATCCCTCTTTTCCCGGGAGGGATAGTGGGTTCTCTGTGCTACATATATCAAAGCCTATGGATTGTTTTGTGGCGGTAGAGGGGTCTGAGGCTCTGTGACTTGGTTTCTGGAATTTTAGGGTCCCCCAATTTGTCTCAATTGAGTCGTATCCCAAAGCTGACACCATATGTAAGGGAGGCATGTTATCACAAGTATGACACTGGCACAAGAGATGCAAGTTCAACAACTTTATTGGTAGTTTCAAGGAGTTTGGAAAAACTCCTACTTGGACCTATAGCTATGATGGGAGTAGTCTCTACCATCAAATAATAAATAAAATACAGTCCTAGTCATTCTCTTTCAAAGCAAAATGGCCTGCACCAACACAACCTAATGCCTGCCCTATCTCTTATACCAAAATATGTGTAAATGGGAAAGGGAAATGAGTGCTATAACATAACGGATCAAAGTGGCTGAGTCAGCTTACCTCCCCACGTTGGACAGCATGGAGTAAGGTGGCCCCGTAAACAGGATGACACACTCTGGCTCAGTTTATCAAAACACAGCAGTTCAAAACATGGGCTGAGGCCCGCTTGGCCTTCAATGTTAGAATCACTAAATCCAGTTGACCAAACATTCTTTCACAGTTCAACAAAAAGTTCACGTAGGCCTCCCTCTGTTGGGCTCAGACCTCTCAAAGCATCAATAATTCACATAGGTCTCCCTCAGTCGGGCTCAGACCTTTCAACAAAAAGTACCTGATTCAACAAAGATCTCCCTCAGCCAGTCCTAGACCTAGCAATCACAGCACTTGCAGGGGTTCCCTTCCCCAAGCTTCATTCACATTTGTTAGGGGTTCCCTTCCCCAAGCTTAGTTCACATGCCAGGTCTCCCTCAGTTGGGCTCAGACCTTTCACTGATGTCGAAGGCTTTTGAATGTGTGGGGCTTTTACCATTGACCACTGCAGGACCACTTCGACTTTAACTTCAGCTTTCCCTTTTGTTATTTGCCCCAATGTCTCTTGGTAGTTTCGTACCACAATCAGAAAGGTTCCAAGAAGTCTTCTCTCAAAACAATCACCTTTCAACTTCCCCTTTTGCCGGGGTCAATCTTTACCATTGCACATCTCAGTGTTTGTTCACTTTGCCATTTTATAACCAGATATTATACATTTCGTGGGGACTTTCGAGTGGTCTATTTCCTTTCACCGGACCACACCGCTACTCTGTATCACTGGCTTCACAGTTATAGGCAGCTTTAAAGTTCATTACTGGTTTGCTTTCTTTCCTGTCTCATCAGCATGTGCGCAACCTTCAATTGTGAGATACACTGTGGCGGCTTCAATCTTTCCTTGCCACAAACTGGCCGTTTATGTCTTTTGCTAACTCACCGGCTGCGTGTACTCCTCGCTTGTCTTTGTGGATTTTAAATCAGGAGTCAAGGTTAATACCACAGGCTTGGCCTCGTCTCCCCAACTCTGTTGTTCACACGGGAGGGTCACTGGCATCCTTGAAACACAATGCAGGCTTCTTCTTCTTTTGGATTTGGCTGTATCCCAGTTTCTCTGAGGCAACAACCTCCTGCAGGAAACTTCAGGGTTTCCCTACCCTTCACTCTGGTCCCTCGATCGGTCCTCCTGCTCCAGTGGGTTCGCCTTCGCCCTGGAAGACCTGCTCCTTCTCGTGTTACACCTTGCTCAGAGTGTGTCTCTATGTTCCGCCTTTTATCCGTGTTGAGGGAGGTAATGGGTATCAGATGTATGTGATTAAGGTCAAGTGCCTGACTTTGGCAGACCTGATTAGCGGGACGTGTCCAATGAGATATGATCGTGTTAGCCTCTTTACTCTCAGTCGCTTTCTTCCTCAGCCCAGTGTTTGTGTAGAAAGGGGGGGAGTTGGGACTTTGGAGAATCCTATAAAATAGGATGGGGTACAGGTACGGGAAAGGGGGAACACTGCATCTCACCATCGGTTGCCTCCCTCCCACACCCTGAAGACCCTCCACCCAGGTGATCCTGCCGCACTGGTCAACCCCCAGGGTCTGGATCCAAAGGTGATGGCCATGCCCTGGCCAGCTTAGAGAGAGATCCCAGAGGACTAGTAAGTGAGACACCATTTGGTTTCTCACACTAAACAACAAAACATTCAAAGTAAACCATAAACAACATAAATGAGTGAACAACAAATTAACCAGTATTTTGGATGACCTTCAACTGTCCTGGGTAAATCCCTTCCCCAGGATTGCTCAAAGTCAACTTCCCCAAATGTTCAAATGGAAAAATAATGGTTTTGAACCAGTTCTTATATGTTCCAATTAAAACAAAAGATCATGAAACAAAAATCCACTGATGACAGTTCTTCAGCTTTCAGTTGAAAGGTTCCCTTCCGTTTCCAACCAAGAAAACAGCACCAATGGTATTCCTGGGTATCCTCATTTCACGATTGTTTTGCCACAGTTCAAAGAATAGGTTAACAAATTCTCCTTCTTTAACTTCACAAGTGTTTATGACCTCTGCAGTGTCTTTGGTACAATTGCCAGGATGCTTCTTCTTGGGTTGTTGCTTTCCTCTTGACAACCACCCTTCTACTACTGTTACGGTGGAAACAGACTCCCTGGTTCCACAGTATGCCTCTACTTCTACTAACTTCAATGTAACATCCACTGACAGTATTATACTCAACCACAGTTATAGGCTTTCTGCTTCAACTTTATACTTCAGGTTGTTTAAGCATTTTAAAGATAAGACACTTCGACCTCTACAAGTAGGCAAGGCACTCTCCTTTCCTGTGATCCAAGAAATGGGCAGCATCTTCACCTCTTCTGTCTGCCTTACTGCCACAATTATAACCTGCCTCTTCTTCAAGACTGACTCCCTCTCAACTTCAGCAGTCTCAGCATTACAGATGATTTGTTCAATTTTCTTACAAGCACCCAGCTCCCTTCCCCAGCTTTATTCACACCTTCTTGGTTCCAGCAGCTACCATGCAGCTGTATTGCCACACTTGCAACTTCAGGTAACAATGTCACTCTTGTCTTAGAGGACAGTGGACTTTTAACAACTTGGTAAATCAGGTGGATAGATTTAAACAGGGCTTGCTTCACTATAGAAAGGGTTTGCCTATTGGCTTGGGTAATGCTTGTTGTTTTTATTACAACAACTTCTAAGTTTAAAGAATACTTGTTCTTGATGTTACAAGGTTCAATATTCAAAGGAAAAACAGATTTAGGTATACTTGGCTACTCCTTAAGGTATTTCTTTAGCCTTATATAAATGTAAGTGCTTGTATTCCCATGTCTTATCACAGAGATTCTTTCTAACGCCTGTCAGGAATCACAATTGGCCGCATGTGATCTTCCTTTGATGTAATAAGTACTTGTAACAATTGTGAAAGTCAACGTTAGGGTTTTCCGAATGTTTTAGTAAGCATTCCCACTTTAATTAGCGACACGCAACCGCGCCGGCAACATTAAGAGTTCAACAATGTGAAATGAAATGCTTTTCAGCCTACGCGAGCACTCGGACTTTTACTAGAAGCATGTGTAATACATTTCTATTGTTGGCAATACTTTCACAATGACGAATAGTTTATACTTGCTTCCACTCTTACGGGAGTCACTTTAGAGCTGTTAAAAGATACCAACAAGGTTTTCAGAGTGAACCTGAAAATCAAGCTTCACTCGCCGGATTCAGGAACACTGCGGTTGCAGACTGTTTCACCTTCCCCACTTCTTTCATTTCTACTACAGCTTTGGGCACACTTGGGACCCACACCCCTCTGCAGCATGGGTGTCTCGGGTCCAGCCACTCCAACAGGGAGTCTTCTTTTCTCCTTTGTCCCTTGGTTTGCTTCCAGCTACGTTCCTCGGGTTTCTCCAGCATGGTCATTGCTCTGCAATGACAGCCACTAGGCGCACCTTAGAAAACCTTCACTCTCAGCACGTCTCTCTCAGTGCAGCCACAGCAAGGCAGGGTCTGTGAA
The DNA here is from genome assembly GCF_040938575.1 of Ambystoma mexicanum. NCBI lineage: Eukaryota > Metazoa > Chordata > Amphibia > Caudata > Ambystomatidae > Ambystoma > Ambystoma mexicanum. Next base: position 857,447,130 of record NC_090927.1, read on the forward strand.
CAAAGGACCCTCTAAGAACTTGCCGGTGAAATCTGCTGTCTCCAAGTCCTGGCATCTTTGAAGTGATAATAGCAAAACAAAAGAGTTGATGGCTGGAAGGTTTAGAATAAATCTTGACCTCTGGCATTGCTCTGGGCAACCCTCCAGACCATCGTTCTTCACCTGCCAAGCCATTACAAAAGGGGAAAGACCATATGCAAATCAGGCTTGGTCCCACCCCCAAAGGGGTAGTCCAGCCCGAACTGCTAGCTCACATCCCTTTTGCACGAGACCACAAGCACCCCCAGACATGTTTCAGCCTTGTTGGGCGTCATCAGTGAGCAGTAGCTTGGGTCTCTAGGCCCAGCAGGCAAGGGACCCACGTCTGGGCATACCCTTCCCACTCGGGGTGACAATAGCAAAACAAAAGAGTTGATGGCTGGAAGGTTTAAAATAAATCTTGACCTCTGGCATTGCTCTGGGCAACCCTCCAGACCATCGTTCTTCGCCTCTTTGAAGTGATCACACTTCCGCATGAACTGCCAGCCTCGTGCTCTTCTGCTTCTGCTACTACTGCCAGCCTTCCAGCACCTTCCTCATCCCCTCTCCTGCTTCAGTCTTTTATGTCTCCAAGGTGGGGCAATTAGTTTCAGTTGCAGGCTACTATTGTCAATTGCCTGACCCTTGCAAAGGCTGTAAGGCCTAATTGCCTGTCCTCCACTTCTACATGCTTCTTCAGCCCTCTTCTTTGTCTCATTCCCTATTGGATTCTGGGACATATGGTTTACTTTTTTATTTTTCTACTTCTTGTGCATTTTTAAGGGTAGATTTAATTCCCTTTATAATTTTCACAGAGGGGTGGTAGGTTTCAAACTTATTAGAGAAAAATGGTGTAGAGAAGGCAACACTTTTGCTATTCCTTGTAGTGTTCCCTTGCTATTGAACGAAGACATTTATTTTTAGGGACCAAAATAATTATTTATTTTAGTATAATAGGTTTAGGTGTAATAACCTCAGGTTTTACCACCTTAGATTTTACAGGCGGATAAGAGGTATTAAAATGGCAATATGCTATAACCTCTTCTGGCCCAGTGGTAAGAATATCCTCTTCAGAGGAAAAATACTGTGTCTCACCACACATAATGTCTTCACTACCCTGGGCATTATTTCGAACCAGGTGGTCCTCCCGCAGTACACCAGCCCCAGGGTTAGCATCAGGAAATGTCTGCCCTCCCCTGGCCACCTCGGTGGAGAGTTTGGGCAGGCTATCAGTGCGGGATCTGCAGGATTCTTTACACAACCCAAGAGTGCTCTGCAACTACTAAGCAGATTAAAAGATTACAAAGAAATGTGATGGATAATTTCCAACACATGAATGTCTATATAGCTGATTCTGCCCAAGTGACTAACAATTTGTGGTACCAGCACATGAGTCAGGTAAGGAGAGGGACATTTGAAGAGAGCTGCTACGTGAGTTCCCTTGTTCCCTATGCTATGGGCACTTCCAGAGTTTTTATAGCCACAGAAGCACCCGAAGAAAAAGACACATTGCCTGACACACCTTGCCCTTTGTCTAACCAGAGGGCATTTCCAGGGCCAGACTGCTTCACTAGTGTGGGTGAACAAAGCAAAATCCCAGCTATAAGATAGCTATATACAAGGGATGAAATCCATTATAAGAACTAAAACAATGCAAGAGGTAATAAGAAATGGGCACTCTGGAATAAGCGTAGCAGGGAGTACAGTAGAAGAAAAAAAATGTTCCAGTGCAATGTCTATGCAGGGAAGGGAATGTTGGGAACGGGGTCAATTACAAATAAAGGAATTGTATTTACACATGAGGGGTGGACTGACGGACTAGTGGTGTGCAAGGCAAGGCACTTTCGGAACAATGAAAATAGGTTGTGGTGAATGCAAATACAGTATGTCTTAGCCTATGGGCCAAAGTTAGAAGGTTATTCACATGGGTTGACAATGAGGGGGTACCAATGCAGATAATACCCCTGAAAATGCTGCCATATGCTTCTGAAATAACGGCACAACTAGTGTTGGGAAAACTACTGGGTATAAATGCATCTTTGATGTACCAGGCATAAAGACAGGAACAGCAGTATTGATGGTCCACTACTGTGCTTGTGGATCCAGAGAATAGATGAAGTTACCCCCAAAGTGGGGAGGGTTATGCTCCATTGTGCTAATACACATACCCACTCTGGTAGTACCCCAAAGTGATTTACATATTACAAACTTCCGTAAAATTGATGCAAATTTAGGAAACGAAGGTCCCTCACTCTCACGCGTAAGAAAAGAGAAAACTATTTCTCAGCAAAATCAGAGGATGCCTAAGACGACATACCAGCACATACAAGTACAAATTGCTTAGCAACACAGCAGTGATTTTCTCTGCTATTTTCCTCCCTGGAGTGCAGGTCACTGCAAATGTGAAATGGCTCCAAATCACAAAATGAGAGTTGTTACAAACAATCAACACAAGAGTAAAGGGATTTAACACCATAAAAGAATAGCTAAGGGCCATAAGACTAATGGCCCTTGAGAACAGGTATGTCCTCGACCTCATAAAGGCCATTGATGGGGGTGTCTGTGCAAAAATTGGCCCATCTTGTTGCACGTACCCACCCACGATGAGGAAAATGGGACACTCGCAGAGGCCATAACTCTGTTAACAGACCTACACACTAAAATGACGCATTGAGCATGGGGCCTTACCACCCCCCGCAACTTGGGATCTGGCACAAATTGCACTGCACTGAGCTGCGGTAACACTAATTGCGTTGGGCAGTAAATGTCTCTCTCACAAAACACACATTCCTAAACCAATGCAATTTATTTCTTCAAGGTGCAAAGCAATTATTAACATATCACACTTGCTCTTCAAATGGAATACTTTGTCAGGATAGCACAGCAACTACCGTTTATCAGAATGATAATATGGTTAACAAGTTCTTTCGACTACACCTTTTTTGCCACAACCACACTTCTTCAAAATATCTTCTTCTCTCCTGGTATACTCACCTGCCAGGACTAACTACTATGTATCCCTTTCCTGGTTTACTCACCTGCCAGGAAGAAAACCTGCCACAATCAGTCTTAGTGTCAATAGTTGTCCAAGGTTCTCCAAATCAGTATCCCATGTGAGGAGGATTGATCAATGGCTGCCTCTTTTTATAGTCTCTTGACTCTTGACAATGTAGGCTATAGGTTTCCCCAAGTTGGTATCCCAAAGAAAGGGATTTGCACCCTTGCTGCTTTTGTACTAAACCCGCATAGCCTCTTGGCTGTGGGCAAAGTGGGTTACAGGGTTCCCCAAATTGGTATCACAGAGAAGGGGAAATGCACCCTTGTTGCCTCTCCATGTTATTAGTTCAGTATTCAAAATCATTAATTTCTGCAAAGTGTCTGGCTCCGAGCACCACGTGGTCATCTTTAACTTCAGGGCAACTCACCGGTTTGTTGTGGCATCTCTGTTTCACTTTCTGATGCTGCAATGAAGCTTCTGCAATTAGCCCACTCCTCTGTCAGCTTCCGTGTAACTTCAGCCGTCTGCCCGCTTCTTCTTCAGAGCTCTACCAGCTCTGTTGAACCTCTGCGTCTTTCCACTCACTGATGCATTCTTGGGTTTAAATGTCCCGCTCGGGTGCCTTGTTCTCCATAAACTACACTGCACCTTCTGTTGAAAGGTACCTCTAATCCTCAGTAACTTTCAGTTCCTCTTCCTCGTCCCAGTACCACATGCATTATGGATATTGAAATCCATAGTGGTTTTGGTTCTTTCATTTTTAGTTAGTTTTAATTGTTTGGTGAACTAAGAGCTGACAGAGGTAGGGGGGAATGTAAAAGGTTTGGGATTTAACATTGGGCCAGGGCCACCATCTAAAATAAAATCCTGACAATTAGATAATGGCACATTTAATTTCTGAACCTCTAAAGCACAAACCTTATGCTGTTTAGATGACTTTTTATGACATGTTCTTTGGGTAGTTTCATGGGAGGGACTTGTGTAATGACAGCATGCCATTAAGTATTTGGGAATTATGGGACTTTCATCCTCACAACAAGATGACTACTGCGTCCCTCTCAAATGAGTCACCACTACCCCATACCAGCCATCTCCTCCCATGTGATCCTCCCACATGATACCACCCCCAGGGTTACGATCAGGTTGCAGCTGCCCTCCCCTGGCCACATGGGAGGAGATCCTACGCTGAGGTTTCGGGATGACTCTGCAGGATTCATCATAGTCTCTAGTGGCCAGAGAAGGTAACAACACTTGCATTGATATTAACCAAAATCACAGTAAAGGCAGAGTAGGCTGATTTAAAACATGGTCTTCTCACATAGGACTTATAATTGGAAAGCACTGTCTATTACTTAACTCTAGATACAGACAGGCACCTACCTCGACTCCCCCCAAATTCCCAGAACCGAGGCACCTGACAAGGCCAAGTACAAAGCTAAATGCCCTGACTCATGGCCTGGACAATAATGGATGGTGATTATTCAATTAGAAGAAGGGCTCCCAGAGTCCTCTCCCACTACTCCTTTTTTCTGCTCATGTGCTGATGACGTGTCAAGTACTCAAGGTTGGTAAGGAAGATGCCAACCAATCAACGCTCTCAATGTGATGCCGCCTTGTACATGTTGCATTAGCCAATTGCCCATTGCTGAGACTATGTCTTTTCTTACCTTTATCAATTTAGGGAGGCTCTAAGGTGTGGCCATCAGATTATATATGCCCAATGAAAAGGACTAACCTCTATAGTTCATATATTTATACAATTCCCCAAACCAATCCCCCAACCCAATAGGTTTTTGTAACTAAAATTGCAGTATGAAGTCAGCAATGATGTGTTTTCTATATGGAATTCACTGTTCTGTATTTCTGTCCCTGCTTTATATGGATTGTCAATAAAGCAGGCTTTCAGGGATGCCATTTAGGGGTCGCCAGGGGTCACGCTTGTGACCCCCGAGGTCTCCCTTGCTACACATGTGGTCTCCTTTGCTATCCCTAAAGAAAATGTTTAAAAAATAAAAAATAAAATATATATATATATATATATATATGTATATATATATATATATTCAGTGAAAAAAACTTTGTTAAAGGGACGTTATGGTTAAGTTGCGCTACTAAAAACCTATGAAATTCAGTGAAAAAACTTTGTTAAAGGGACGTTATGGTTCCAAGCAAAACCGAAAAACCCTTGAAATTCGCCAGTTATGGTAAGCTAAGCAACCATAACTCACGCCACCACCGTGCTCTGCTAAGACTAACACCCAGGACATCAAAGATGACATCACAAATGTCATTGATGACATCACTGATGACATCACATGTCTGGTTCCGCCTTTTTTCCTTTACTGACATATCTAGGCCACATGGTTTTCTTCAGTAACAGTCAGGAATTAAAAGTGGAAATGGTAGTATATTTGTAGACTTATCCTTCAAGTATGTTCTTACAATAATTCCCTTAGGATCCAGTCATATCATATGAAACATATACATAGGGGAAGACACAAGCTGGAAAGACAGCAATCCTTTCTGTGCATTAAAATAATCAGTAGCGTTGTCAGCACTTTCTGATAGTTCTGTTGTTTTTTTATTACTGTACTTTCCCTGTATTTGCTCATATTTTTATATCTTGTATTCACACTACTTTCCTTAGAGACCAGGCACATCATGTGATATATATATATATAGGGTAAGTAGCAGCTTTGAAACAGAGCAATCATTTCTCTGCATAAAGGTAATCAGTTAGGTTATGAACACTTTTTGCTACTACTTCAATTTCCTTGTATATACTCATATTTGTATGTGGTGTTGTCTCTTTGTGTTTTATTATCTACTTATTACATGTTTCACAGTATGCAAAAGTCTAATAAGAAAACAGTTATCATTTCTCTATTCAACATAGCAAGCTTATGAATATTGCACCTCCATCATGTATGCTGCACACAATGCCTATGTTTCTACATGAGCACCTTAGTATACTGGATGAACTAAATAGCCCTTGATATTTATTCCAATGATCATTGACACTTTTTTTAAAATTAACATTACAATAAGAAACCCTTGTACAGACTTTTCATGAAAGGTAAATGCACATGTGATGTCATCAGTGATGTCATCAATGACATTTGTGATGTCATCTTTGATGTCCTGGGTGTTAGTCTTAGCAGAGCACGGTGGTGGCGCGAGTTATGGTTGCTTAGCTTACCATAACTGGCGAATTTCAAGGGTTTTTCGGTTTTACTTGGAACCATAACGTCCCTTTAACAAAGTTTTTTCACTGAATTTCATAGGTTTTTAGTAGCACAACTTAACCATAACGTCCCTTTAACAAAGTTTTTTTCACTGAATTTCATAGGTTTTTAGTAGCGCAACTTAACCATAACGTCCCTTCAACAAAGTTTTTTCCCGGAATTTCATAGGTTTTTAGTAGCAAAACTTAACAATAATGACTTTGACTTTATATACATGTCATATGGAACTGACTAGATCTCTTCTTATGAACTTGATGTCCGCGAAATTATTTAATGTTCGCGGACATGTTCGGAGAACAGTACCACTACCTAAAAACTTTGGGGGGGGGTATGTTTGATTGTTATATCATAATATAAGAACATTTAACAAATTCAAAAAGCAGCACACAAACACATTATCAGGGTAATTCATAGAAAATCACACAAAAGTGGCGCACGCGACTGGCGCACAGCATGCCCGTGCGAATGTCTGCGCCAGCTGCGTGCGCTAAAATCGATTTACGCGCACAGCATATTCATGGATTTTCGCATCCAAAACCAGCCGTGGCGCAGCGTGGAGCAGCGACCCTGCAGCAGCGCCAGTTACGCCCCCAAGAACGCCCTCGCGCAAGAAAAAGCCTTCAAAATCCCCAAATAATCGCAAAGGGCTGCGCTAACCCTGGACCAGTACACAGGGCTGGCAAACAGCAAACGCCAAGCGGGGAACGTGTATAACAGGGGTTCGTGGGAAGTATCACACGCGATTCCAGCAGGGTACGTGTATTTCAGGGGTGCGCGGGAAGTTCCACACGCGATTACAGCAGGGTACGTGTATTTCAGGGGAGCGAGGGAAGTTCCACACGCGATTGGCCCCGTGCGAGCAGGGTACGTGTATTCCAGGGGTGCGCGGGAAGTTCCACACGTGATTACAGCAGGGTACGTGTATTTCAGGGGAGTGAGGGAAGTTCCACACGCGATTGGCCCTGTGCGAGCAGGGTACGTGTATTTCAGGGTTGCGCGGGAAGTTCCACACGCGATTGTCCCCCTGCGAGCAGGGTACGTGTATTTCAGGGGTGCACGGGAAGTTCCACACACGCAATTTCAGCAGGGTATGTGTATTTCAGGGGTTCTGGGGAGTACTACACGTGAATTGGCCGTGTGGGTCCTCCCAGGTGTTCGCTCTACAACCTCCACGGCCCCTGCAGGCAGCCCACACCACAGGGGACTACCCTGCACCCCTGCTCATGTCCCGCATGCAGCCCATCCACCATGGGCATGCCCCCCAGCCAACCCACATGTCACCTTGCACTACTGATCAACAATGCATCTCTCCCACCACCCCAACCCCCCAGCAGTGCAGGGGCAGCCTCCACCAGGCCCCCACCCATGTCCACCACCAGCCCCACCCCCCAGCCACCAGGGGCAGATTCCACCAGGCCCCCACTCATGTCTACCCCCACCCCCACCCCCCAGCAGTGCAGGGGCAGCCTCCACCAGGCCCCCACTCATGTCGAACCACCACCCCCACCCCCCAGCAGTGCAGGGGCAGCCTCCACCAGGCCCCCACTCATGTCCCCTATTACCCCCACCCCCCAGCCACCAGGGGCAGATACCATCAGGCCCCCACTCATGTCTCCCACCACCCCCACCCCCCAGCCACCAGGGGCAGATACCATCAGGCCCCCACTCATGTCTCCCACCACCCCCACCCCCCAGCAGTGCAGGGGCAGCCTCCACCAGGCCCCCATTCATGTCTCCCACCACCCCCACCCCCCAGCAGTGCAGGGGCAGCCTCCAACAGGCCCCCACTCATGTCTCCCACCACCCCCACCCACCAGGGGCAGCCTCCACCAGGCCCCCACTCATGTCTACCACCACCCCCACCCCCCCGCCACCAGGGGCAGCCTCCACCAGGCCCCCACTCATGTCTCCCACCACCCCCACCCCCCAGCAGTGCAGGGGCAGCCTCCACCAGGCCCCCACTCATGTGCCCTATTACCCCCACACCCCAGCAGTGCAGGGGCAGCCTCCACCAGGCCCCCACTCATGTCCCCTATTACCCCCACCCACCAGCAGTGCAGGGGCAGCCTCCAACAGGCCCCCACTCATGTCCCCTATAACCCCACCCCCCAGCAGTGCAGGGGCAGCCTCCAACAGGCCCCCACTCATGTCCCCTATTACCCCCACCCCCCAGCAGTGCAGGGGCAGCCTCCACCAGGCCCCCACCCATGTCTACCACCACCCCCACCCCCCAGCCACCAGGGGCAGATACCATCAGGCCCCCACTCATGTCTCCCACCACCCCCACCCCCAGCAGTGCAGGGGCAGCCTCCACCAGGCCCCCACCCATGTCTACCACCACCCCCACCCCCCAGCCACCAGGGGCAGCCTCCAACAGGCCCCCACTCATGTCCACTATTACCCCCACCCACCAGCAGTGCAGGGGCAGCCTCCAACAGGCCCCCACTCATGTCTACCACCACCCCCACCCCCCAGCCACCAGGGGCAGCCTCCACCAGGCCCCCACTCATGTCTCCCACCACCCCCACCCCCCAGCAGTGCAGGGGCAGCCCCCAACAGGCCCCCACTCATGTCTCCCACCACCCCCACCCCCCAGCAGTGCAGGGGCAGCCTCCACCAGGCCCCCACCCATGTCTACCACCACCCCCACCCCCCAGCCACCAGGGGCAGCCTCCAACAGTCCCCCACTCATGTCCCCTATTACCCCTACCCACCAGCAGTGCAGGGGCAGCCTCCAACAGGCCCCCACTCATGTCTACCACCACCCCCACCCCCCAGCCACCAGGGGCAGCCTCCACCAGGCCCCCACTCATGTCTCCCACCACCCCCACCCGCCAGCAGTGCAGGGGCAGCCTCCACCAGGCCCCCACTCATGTCCCCTATTACCCCCACCCCCCAGCAGTGCAGGGGCAGCCTCCACCAGGCCCCCACCCATGTCTACCACCACCCCCACCCCCCAGCCACCAGGGGCAGATACCATCAGGCCCCCACTCATGTCAAACACCACCCCCCCAGCCACCAGGGGCAGCCTCCAACAGGCCCCCACCCATGTCTACCACCACCCCCACCCCCCAGCCACCAGGGGCAGATTCCACCAGGCCCCCACTCATGTCTACCACCACTCCCACCCCCCAGCCACCAGGGGCAGATACCATCAGGCCCCCACTCATGTCCAACTCATGTACCCCAGCCCACATGTCATCACAATCTAGATCCCCGGTCCCCATGGTCAGCCTCCACATGCAAAACACCCACCCGAGTATTGCATCCACCCACTCAGAAATGGAAATAACATGATAGAACTGCAATTGCAAGTTTGGAAACGAACACATGTCCCTCACATACACCCAATGGGTGTCAGTGAATCTCCAAACCCGTATCATGATATGCATGAAACAATGAGATGATACTACACATTGAAGTTTGATCTAAAAATATGTATTAAAGAAAACAAGAATTGAATCAAACATAAACTAAGAGAAATGTGAATTTAAAAAAAGTAAAAAGAAGCATGTCCATGAAAAAAAGCTAAACCAAAAATCAGAATCCAAAGGAATGGTGTCCAAAGTCACAGTCCTGAAAAGAAAATCCAATGTGAAATTATAATAGAAAGCCATTGCTCCATGGGTAAATGGTAAAAACAAACGAAAATCCAACAGATAACTATGTACAGGTGAACAAGCCAGGGTCCATGATCCCAACAAAAGAAATGAAACCTATCTAACAACACTACCTAATAAAAAATAACTATATACAAAAATGTGGCCCATTGTCCAAAAGGTCCAAAGAAAAAGCAAAAACAAAGGAAACCTAACACTAACTACATAACTATTTACATGGGCAGCGGGCTAGTCCAACGGCTCACTGGATGTTGTCATGGGCCAGGGCATCATCGAACTCCTGTTCAATGGCTTGGAGGCGGGCATGTTCCCTGGCCCCGAGGTCTCGCAGGGATAAAGCAGTGTCCAGCTCCAACTCCCTGCGAAGACCCTCGAGGCACTCAGCCCGCCTCAGCGCCCTCCGCATGGAGTTTTCTGCCCTAACCATTGTGAGCCGTTCCTCCTCTGCCTGCTGCCGCTTCGCACCTATCCGCTGGCCCAACCGCTCCCACACGGAAGCCACTCCCATTCCAGGGTTCTCCTGCCCTCCGGCCGATGCCTGCACCCCTGATGTTGATGGCCCCGAGCCATGATGCCTCCCACGTCGAGCCTGCCGCTGCCTCTGACGCAACTGCCTGTGCCAGCACGACGGTATCCAGGCTGATGGTATCCACCGACGCCGTCGTGCACGTGCCCTGCCCGATGATGCCGTCACATCCTCCATCTGCTGGGGTCCAGTTGCTGGTGTGTCCACCCCTGCTGGACCTCCGACTCCCGACTGTGGCAGGGATGGGATCCCCACCGAGCCGGCTGCATTGGTCGGGGCAGGTCCACAGGGGGCCCCAGTGGCATCTGGGCCGGAAGACGGCATGGAGAACGACTGGTGCATAGTCTCCACAGAGGAGGAGAGGGTCGCCAGATTGGCCGACACATGTAGGAAACCCCCGACCATGGCCGTTCCCAACTGGGCCACGTCGGCACGGTGCTCTCCGTGATGACGTGCATGCTCCTCCCGGGAAGCACGCACCTCATCACGAATTGCACCTGTGCGCAACGCAACACCAATCAGGACCTTCTCCATACGGCCAGGGGTCCCCTCTTACGCAGGTGGAGGGGAGTCAGATGACATGGACATCCCCCCTACCTGCGGACGGGCCTGGGATGGGGCATCCCTGCTGGTGCATGGTGGTGCAGTCACAGTGTCAGGGACAGTGACATGCACAGGCCCCTCCACGGCGACCTGTGCTGCCTCCTGCCCCTGGACTGCAACACTTGCACCAGCAGGGATGCCCCCACCAGGCCCCATGTGCGCCTCAGTAGCGTCCTCCTCCTCCTCTGTGGAAACTACCAACCTGGATGGCTCCACCCCGTCTTCCGCCATTGCAAGCCCCTGTGGGGGCTCACCCACCCCTTCCGCTGCAGCCGTGGGGGCATCCCCGCCGCTTTGCTCCACAGAGCCGTCTCCGCCCTCTTCTTCACGTGGCGCTGTGTAGAGGGAGACATAGAACACAAGCATCAGGGTACTGTACAATGGTCCCCTAGACAGGAAGCAATAGCAGATGAGTGGCACTGTCAAAGATCACTTCCATCATGTCCCTCCACAACACATGGCTCAGTGCAGGTAAAACACATGAAGTAACAGGCATGGCGCATGCTATGGACATTAGCATACATGTCCAAGTTATTCTTCAAACATACACTGTTGTTTTGGAACTCACATGCATCATGTGCCATGCCTATCACATGCACACACTTCACCCTAGTTTCATCCATCTGGCCTCGTACACCACAGACACAGTGGATACAAGGATGACTAGGCTGCATCAGTGAACCGGAACATTGCCACAGACATGTGTCATGCATCCCAGGCATTCACAAGTCACAGACACGCTGGTCAGACACACAGACATGGACAGCATATATGTACATGGCATCAGCACCCATCCCTCACCCATGTCCAGGAACAGAGACTGGCATGCTTTCATGTGGCCATTCGGCATAGGGCAACCCATGTTGCAATTGAACACATGCACCAACCGTGTGGTTCACATATTACTGGTCTCACATGCATGACGTCCCTGCACACACACATGCATACATGGGCTATGTCACACATACAGGCAGGTATCAGACAACCAGCACACAGCGACATTCCCTGTCTCACACAGCAATGCTTGGCCACTTACCACTCAACTCCAGATGGGTCTGCCTCTCAAGGATCTGGCCGTGGAGCGCTGGGCCTACGCGTTCCAGGACCCTCATCTGGATGGTACTCATGCGGTCCTGGCCCCCCTCCACGAGGCGTCGGGCCTTCAAGAGGGTCCTGGACCTGCAGTCATCCCAGCGCTTCTTGACATGTTGGTAGTCGCGTTGATGGCAGTCACGATGTCCGTCCAGATCCAAGTCCGTCCTTCCTTGTTGGCGCGCTTACTTCCGAAGAGGGCATCATACTGCCCCAGGACTTGCTCCACCAGGACACCAACTTCGGTGGCACTGAAGCTGGTGCCCCTCTGCCTCTCTGGCCGGGGGTTGCCAGTGGTGCCAGATGTAGCAGTGCCCGACATGGCAACCCCAGAGGCAGGAGTGGGTGGGCAACTGGGTCCTGGGGCTGGGCTGTGGAGCGATGGTATCCCAGTCGGGAGTACTCTGTTCCAGCAGGGGTGGACACAGCAAATGGACCCCTGCAGATGGCTGATGTGCAGGCACCAAATGGCAGGGCACGGTGGCAGCAGGCAGGCAGGTAGGCAGGCAGCAGCAGATGGCTCGTGGGAGGCTGCTCGGGGCTCTGGGGGGCAGTAATTCGGCCTTTTGGGCAGGAGCGTGGTCTTCCGTGTGCTTATGCGTGGCCAGCTTGATACGGAGTGATTTGGCACGTGAAAATCCTGCACATCTGCGTGTAAATCGAGGAAAGGCCCTTAGCGCGTATGCACGTCAGCACGCATATGCGATTTCATTGGACCAAAGGCCCTTAGCGCGTGAGCGTGTCTGTGACGTGAGGCGCGCGGGTGTTTCCCTCATTACACGTGATGACAGAACACACGTGGATTTCCACCAATCGCGTGTGGAACTTCCTGCGCACCCCAGAAATACACGTACCCAGGCCAATCGCGTGTACGCTCACTTCCCTCCGATTACACGCGATGACACTCGGACGTGCAGTTTCATTTCATTGGCCCAAAGGCCACCATGCGCAGCTGTGACGTCACGCGCATGGCCGTAGAGAATGGCGCGTGTAAAAATGAAGAGATACACGTCCGAGTGTCAAAGCGCGTAATTGGTGGAAATGGCCTCATCGCGTATGCGCGTCTGTGACGTGTGTATAAAAGGTACGTGTAGGACGCCATTTCCTAAAACGTGCTTTTCGTGGAGAGCGAGTGGGTGAAATCTGTACTTCTTGTCGGTTCACACGCGATTTACTTCACGGTGTTTCCAGTTCGTACTCCCTGTTACCTCTGACAGTTTTTTCTCTTTTCCTCTTTTCCCTGGGCCTGTTTCCTCAAACAGCTCCCCTACTACTGTTGTCCTGTCTCCTCAGACAGCGTACAATTCTTCTTTTGGCGGGGGTTTTGCCAACGCGCACACGTGCATATTTTTCACGCTTTTGTTCCTGGCAGACGGTGAGTCGCGCACGTATCTAACATCTGTGCTTGCCCCGTGTGTCGCGTACCCTTTCAGAGGTCATTCTAGGCTGCGTGTGACACGCATACATTCATTCTTGTGTTCCTGGGTGCCACAGCGTAGTGCAGGTTTTTTTTTCCACGCACGTGGTCTAGGAGGGGTTGCGTGCACCTTACTTCCCTTTTTTGGGCTGCCTGTGCGTTGCGTGACCCGTCATCTTTCCCCAGGGGTGACATACAGCCTTGCTAGAGCACTAGGGTACGATTACCATCTGGTACCCAAGCCCTTTGACCCCCAATTGCCCAGGACAATAGTTCACATCAACTCCCATACGCACAATAACATCAGTGCCATGGCTGGGAGGCGAACAAGCCGTAAGGGTGGCAAAGGTGGCCGAGCCCCAAGTGGTGGCCGTGGTGGATCCGGTAGGGGACGTGGCCGTGACTTGCAGGGTGCCCCTAGCCCCCCATGTGTGGAGGAGCAGTCAGGGACACCCATGCCCCCCACCCCCCTGGTTGAGGTTACCGTGGCTGACACCATCCATGCTCAGCCCTTGTTGGACCAGCCCACTGTGGAACCAGACCTGGCACAGGGTGACTCCATGGCTGACTTCCAGGTCAGCAGGTCTAGGCCACGTGCGCCGGTGAACGTTGGTGTCATCAGGCCACGTGGATCAGGGGCAGCTAGGTCATCTGCTGCCCCGCGTAGGCAGGCTGGGGAGGCTGCAGGGGCAGCTGCGGCTCCATCCACCCAACCTCTCACACACCCAGCCAGGACAGTGTCGGTCCAAGTCCATCATGCTGACATTCCCCCTGACACCATCACACTTGAGATAATGCCTGCACCAACTCCCATGCTGAGTGTGCAATCCCACGCTCCTGCCCCTAGTGTCCAGAGCGGCGCAGGACACTCCGGATCCCCACCACCTTCCAAGCGGAAGAGGAAGAGTGCTCGTCCAGTAGAGGCTGATGCCCCAGACACGGCTACACAGTCCGGCCCGTCAAGGAAGCCCAGCTTCAATGAGGCCGAACTGAATGCACTTGTAGAGTATGTGTCCGCACATGACCACGAAATGGTGATTGTTGCAGGATCCAAGACCACACCTGCACAACGTCAGGCACACTGGCAGACCATTGCGGACATCATAAGTGCCCTTGGAATCGTGAGGCGCACAGCTAATGATTGCTACAAGCGCTGGAATGACCTGAAGCGCTGGGCAAAGAATAAGTTGGCCTCAAGTCATGCCGCAACTCTAGTGACTGGAGGTGGGTCTCCAGCAGATGACATAGAACTCACTCCACATGAGCAGGTTGCTGGTAACTACGTCACGGAGGAACAGATCCAAGGCGTGGGAGTAGTGGCAGATTACGAGGCATTGTCTGGTGAGTGCACATGCATGTGTGTGTCATCCATGTGCATGTTGTGTGTGGGAGGGCTTCTGTTTGGGTGCCAGGGGAGCGTGTGTGTGCCTGAGTGGTTCGGCTCACCCATGTGCCTCTTCCAAAACATTCTTTGCACCAGCATTTGGGTATAGCAGCGTCCCTTCGGCCAACATTAGACATCCAGCCCAACACCACACCAGTTTCCCTTGGAGTGTCATCTTGCCACTACACTGTTGCTTATTTACCTCTGCTTATTCAGGCAGATTGTTTGCATACCACCACTTTTACTCGGGATTTCTCAGTCCTATTGTCACATGTCTGACATGGCTATGGTACAGTGGACTGGCTCTGTTTTGTGGACATGATTAGTTTGGACATGTCCCTGTGCATATTTTTGACTGGCAGCTGCATGTTAAACATTAGAACCATTACAATGAAAATGATCAATCATATGAACAAACTGGACTGAATGAACAATTGGTGACCTCCTCTCCCTCTTCACTTCATGGCTAGGGTACATGCCATCTGTGTGATGGCATGTGTATTTGACCTGCCAATCACTGGCCAATGTGTGATGCCACTGCTAGGCAGCATGCAGCAAATGTATTCATCTTCCATCTTGGTGTCATCAATGTGTGGCATCTGCCTCCCCATCACACGCAGTGACGGTGCATGCATGGGAGTGTTTTAGTCATGTGGGACATGTGTCAATCAAGTACTGTTTCTATAGCCTCTCAGCCCTCATTGTGTGCCATGGTGCTAATGCCTGTTTCCATTTGTTTTCTTTTATGTCTTTGCAGGGGAAGACGCACCTGATACTGCTGGGGTTGTGGAGATGGTGCAGACCCAGGGGGGGTCTGAGGGCCGACCAACCACCAGTGAGGGACGTGGTGTGGTGGTGGGTGAGAACCCACAACTGCTGCAGGTCGTGCTCTCAAGGGGTGTCTCTGGCTGCACCTCCCCCGAGCTGTACTCAGGTGTTGATTCGGATGATGAGACCTACGTGCCGTCGCAGGTGAGTGTTCCTGGGAGGGATTCTGTTCTGTCCGACCCACCTGCACCAGGGTTAGAACCCTCAATGGGGATGTCAGTGTTGGCAGGTACGCCTTTGGTGGTTACGGATGCAGGGTCACACTCCGCGACATCTGATCCTGTTCCTGGGCCAGCAGATCAGAGGGGGAATGCAGTCCTGCAGCCTCAGGCAGTGCCGGCACAGCAAGGCGCAGTTCGCCTTGCCCCAGACAGGTGTGGTGCCCGCCAATGTGGTGGCCGTACGCCACCTGGCAATACCGCATGGGAGCAATCCATTTACGGTATGGCAACCCAACAGGCAGCATCATCAGAGATGATGGCTCAGGCCATGGATATGGTGGCCACTTCCATTGTCCCCCCCGAGAGGCTGATGGAGCGACTACAGCAGACAACCGACTCCATCTGCCAGTCACACAAGGAGGATATGTTGGCGTCCAACAGGGACAGGCGGGCGGCACTGGCGACTCTGCAGGAAGCCATCTCCATAGAGTCCCAGGGCCACAGGGAAGCCCTGAGGCTGGAACTCCTTCACCTCAGGACGACTCTTGTTGAGCTTGAGGCTTCAACAGACCGAAGGACAGAACAGCAGCTGGAGCGTCTCACCCGTACGCTCTCAGCTGAGATGCAGGCAACTAGGGCGGAGGTCCGGGCATCCCGTGAGTTGTAGCATGGGGACCTCCGCACACTCATGCTCCAGATGAGACCTACCACACCCGCATGCTTGCAGCCATGGAGGAACAGACTAGGGCCTTGCGTGGGCTGCCTCCCATAGTGCCACCACCTCTGGATGCAGCTGCACAGGGTGAGAATAGCGACAGCAGTGATACTCCCACAATAGGGTAGCCGTGTGGGCCATGAGCCCATGGAGGTGTTTTTTTTCTCGCAAGATCCACACAGGTGGGTTTTGGTGTGCACCCTGTCCTCGGACCTCCTGGGTGGCCTCCCCAACCCCCCCCCGGGCCCATTAATGGCCATTTTTTTTATTTTTTATTTTTATTTTTATTTTTTATTTTTTTGGGACAGTGTGTTGCCTTGTGTGGCTCCCATGGGCATACGCTGCATTGTGGCTGGGCACATGCAGGCTTGTCATGGATTTGGTTCAGATGCTTGGGTTTTTGTCACACACACCCCTCCTGCTTCCCGTTTCCATGGGTTTGCAAAGGGTGTGCCCAAGTGACATTGACGTACATGGTGACATTGGACTCCCATGAGCTGTGTGGGCAGTCTGTAGTCAATACTGTGTATACATTCATAGTGCATATTGTTGTTGTATTGTACACTGCGTGGTGTATTCATATGTGCCTCTGCATCCATCTCATCCTCCATATTTGCAGGTCCATTCCTCATGTCTTCACAATGCGGTCCACCTTGGAACTGGAGTCCATGTTGTAAGCAGTGCACCTACACTCTTGCGTGGCGCCAACACTGTATACTTGCAAGTGTTCGGAGGGCTGTCATCATCAGGTGGTGAGGCTAGCTAATTTTTAAGTCTGTAATGTCATGTTTGAGGTGGGTTGGAGGTTGTGTAGGTGATTGGTATTATTGGTAAGTATTTGGTAATGTGGGCTGTAGGTCCTGCATTACTGTGAGCATTTCATGTGTGGACAGGTTTCCATTAGGGACACTGTAGCTGCTGACACTTGGGGCATGTTATGGGGATTCATTTCTTTCCTCTCACATTGCATGACATGCCATGGTGTGTTGTGTGGCTGTGCCGTGGAGGGGGTGGGTGACATGGCACTGTTTTCATGTAGTATTTTGCAAGTGGGTATTCATTTATGCAGCATGGAAGTGTATTTTCATGACACTGCATTGGTGGTGTTTGTGTAGGTAGGGATGCACACATTGTGACACTTCCACATGAACAATCTCAGACTGCTATGGTTCTGACAGTTGGCAGTCCCTTTGTTCGTCTTAATTGTCAGGCCGAGTCATCATTGCTAATCAGATGGTATGTGCCAGGCCTGTGTGCACTCCACTGGGGTGTGATTTCTATGTGAAGTAATTAGCCACCAGCTGCGTACGGGCTGCCTCACCCCGTGCCCTCTCCCCTCCCATGCGCAGCGGGCGTGCATGTGGTTGGGGATGTGGGGGCACCACCATGTCCACGGCCAGGCCCTGGCGTGTTGCAACATTGTGCAGGACACATGCTGCCACTATGATCCTGCACACTACTGGGGGCGCATATAACAGCTGCCCGCCAGAACGGTCAAGGGAGCGGAAGCGTGACTTGAGCACTCCGAATGTGCGCTCCACTATGTTCCGGGTTGCTATATGGGCTGTGTTGATCTTACCTCTGGAGGCGTGATGGGGTTCCGAATTGGCGTCATCATGTGGGTGCTCAGAGGGTAGGCACTGTCCCCTGGTGAGGAGGTGATGGGTATCATTAGTGGGGTAGTGACATTACTCTGCATCTGACATGCATGCATGTGCAGTGGCATTCATACTCACCAAGCAGCCACGTATCACCATGCCGCCCAGCTTCGAGGTCCCGGCTTAGGGTAGACATTCGGTAAATGAAGCTGTCGTAGGTGGACCCTGGATAGTTTGCATATACTGAGGTGATGATTCCCTTAGCATTACATACTACCTGCACATTGATGGAATGCCAGTGCTTGCGGTTCCTATAGATGTGCTCAGATGCCCTGGAGGGACGTAGTGCCACATGGGTGCAGTCAATGGCACCTAGCACTTTTGGAAATTGTGCCACACCGTAGAAATCGAGGGTGGCAGCCTGCCTTTCTGCAGGTGTCCTGGGCAGGTATATGTGCCTACGGACTGATGGGCGTGCAGTGATGATGTTCAAGACCTGGTGTAGGCAGCGTGACTGCGTGGCCTGTGACACCCCACCCACTATGGCACTTGTCCGCTGAAATGATCCTGTGGCCAAGAAGTGCAGTACATTGAGGACCTTCTCCAGGGGGCTGAGTGCTTGGGAGCACAGGGTGGGTGATGTGAGGTCATCCTCCCACTCACTAACCAGGTCAAGTATCATGTGTGGGGGAAACTTGTACCTCCCATACACCTGGTCATCAGGCATCCCAAAAAGGCTGGTTCTGGGAGTGAAAATTCGGGCCCTCACTATCCTCCTCCTCCTCCTTTGGTAACCCACGGCCACTGCTGCTAGGAATGGTATATTCATCCTGGCGTATGAGCTTGTTTGTGGTTTTCGCACACTTTTATGCTGCGCGGGTCGACGTACGCCTGCTTCATGCTGGCGTACGTGTGTCAGGATTGGACACTTTTTCGGCACGTCGTAGGCGAACGTGTGAATCTTCCCGCCCACACCAGGAATACACGTAGCACGCTCTAACAGGCACAGTCGCGGGTAAATATTCCCGCCCACCCCTGGAATACATGTGACCCACTCTCACAGGCCCAATCGCGTGTGAAACTTCCCACGCACCCCTGGAATCCACGTACCCAGCAAAATCACGTGTTGAACTTCCCGCGCACCCCTGAAATCCACGTACCCGGCCAAATCGCGTGTGAACTTCACGCGCACCCCTGAACTCCACGTACCCAGCCAAATCGCGTGTTTAACTTCCCGCGCACCCCTGAAATCCACGTACCCGGCCAAATCGCATGTGGAAGTTCACGCGCACCCCGAAGTACACGTACAATCGCGTGTGGAACTTCACGCGCACCACGAAGTACACGTACCCAGGCAAATTGCACGGCTGGGGGGTGGGGGTGGTGGTAGACATGGGTGGGGGCCTGGTGGAGGCTGCCCCTGCACTGCTGGGGGGTGGGGGTGGTGGGAGACATGAGTGGGGTCCTGGTGGAGGCTGCCCCTGGTGGCTGGGGGCTGGGGGTGGTGGTAGACATGGGTGGGGGCCTGGTGGAGGCTGCCCCTGCACTGCTGGGGGTTGGGGGTGGTGGTAGACATGGGTGGGGGCCTGGTGGAGGCTGCCCCTGCACTGCTGGGGGTGGTGGGAGACATGAGTGGGGGCCTGGTGGAGGCTGCCCCTGGTGGCTGGGGGGTGGGGGTGCAGGGGGACATGAGTGGGGGCCTGGTGGAGGCTGCCCCTGGTGGCTGGGGGGTGGGGGTGGTGGTAGACATGGGTGGGGGCCTGGTGGAGGCTGTCCCTGCACTGCTGGGGCGTGGGGGTGGTGGGAGACATGAGTGGGGGCCTGGTGGAGGCTGCCCCTGGTGGCTGGGGGGTGGGGGTGGTGGGAGACATGAGTGGGGGCCTGGTGGAGGCTGCCCCTGGTGGCTGGGGGGTAGGGGTGGTGGGAGACATGAGTGGGGGCCTGGTGGAGGCTGCCCCTGGTGGCTGGGGGGGGTGGTGGTAGACATGGGTGGGGGCCTGGTGGAGGCTGCCCCTGCACTGCTGGGGGGTGGGGGTGGTGGGAGACATGAGTGGGGGCCTGGTGGAGGCTGCCCCTGCACTGCTGGGGGTGGGGGTGGTGGTAGACATGGGTGGGGGCCTGGTGGAGGCTGCCCCTGGTGGCTGGGGGGTGGGGGTGGTGGGAGACATGAGTGGGGGCCTGTTGGAGGCTGCCGCTGCACTGCTGGGGGGTGGGGGTGGTGGGAGACATGAGTGGGGGCCTGGTGGAGGCTGCCCCTGGTGGCTGGGGGGTGGGGGTGGTGGTAGACATGGGTGGGGGCCTGGTGGAGGCTGCCCCTGCACTGCTGGGGGGTGGGGGTGGTGGGAGACATGAGTGGGGGCCTGGTGGAGGCTGCCCCTGCACTGCTGGAGGTGGGGGTGGTGGTAGACATGGGTGGGGGCCTGGTGGAGGCTGCCCCTGTACTGCTGGGGGGTGGGGGTGGTGGGAGACATGAGTGGGGGCCTGGTGGAGGCTGCCCCTGCACTGCTGGAGGTGGGGGTGGTGGTAGACATGGGTGGGGGCCTGGTGGAGGCTGCCCCTGCACTGCTGGGGGGTGGGGGTGGTGGGAGACATGAGTGGGGGCCTGGTGGAGGCTGCCCCTGTACTGCTGGGGGTGGTGGTAGACATGGGTGGGGGCCTGGTGGAGGCTGCCCCTGCACTGCTGGGGGGTGGGGGTGGTGGGAGACATGAGTGGGGGCCTGGTGGAGGCTGCCCCTGTACTGCTGGGGGATGGGGGTGGTGGTAGACATGGGTGGGGGCCTGGTGGAGGCTGCCCCTGGTGGCTGGGGGGTGGGGGTGGTGGTAGACATGAGTGGGGGCCTGGTGGAGGCTGCCCCTGGTGGCTGGGGGGTGGGGGTGCAGGGGGACATGAGTGGGGGCCTGGTGGAGGCTGCCCCTGGTGGCTGGGGTGTGGGGGTGCAGGGGGACATGAGTGGGGGCCTGGTGGAGGCTGCTCCTGGTGGCTGGGGGGTGGGGGTGCAGTGGGACATGAGTGGGGGCCTGGTGAAGGCTGCCCCTGGTGGCTGGGGGTGCAGGGGGACATGAGTGGGGGCCTAGTGGAGGCTGCCCCTGCACTGCTGGGGGGTGGGGGTGGTGGGAGACATGAGTGGGGTCCTGGTGGAGGCTGCCCCTGGTGGCTGGGGGTGGTGGTAGACATGGGTGGGGGCCTGGTGGAGGCTGCCCCTGCACTGCTGGGGGGTGGGGGTGGTGGTAGACATGGGTGGGGGCCTGGTGGAGGCTGCCCATGCACTGCTGGGGGGTGGGGGTGGTGGGAGACATGAGTGGGGGCCTGGTGGAGGCTGTCCCTGGTCGCTGGGGGGTGGGGGTGGTGGTAGACATGGGTGGGGGCCTGGTGGAGGCTGCCCCTGCACTGCTGGGGGGTGGGGGTGGTGGTAGACATGGGTGGGGGCCTGGTGGAGGCTGCCCCTGCACTGCTGGGGGGTGGGGGTGGTGGGAGACATGAGTGGGGGCCTGGTGGAGGCTGCCCCTGGTGGCTGGGGGGTGGGGGTGGTGGTAGACATGAGTGGGGGCCTGGTGGAGGCTGCCCCTGGTGGCTGGGGGGTGGGGGTGCAGGGGGACATGAGTGGGGGCCTGGTGGAGGCTGCCCCTGGTGGCTGGGGGGTGGGGGTGCAGGGGGACATGAGTGGGGGCCTGGTGGAGGCTGCCCCTGGTGGCTGGGGGGTGAGGGTGCAGGGGGACATGAGTGGGGGCCTGGTGGAGGCTGCCCCTGCACTGCTGGCGGGTGGGGGTGGTGGGAGACATGTGTGGGGGCCTGGTGGAGGCTGCCCCTGCACTGCTGGGGGGTGGGGGTGGTGGTAGACATGAGTGGGGGCCTGGTGGAGGCTGCCCCTGGTGGCTGGGGAGTGGGGGTGCAGGGGGACATGAGTGGGGGCCTGGTGGAGGCTGCCCCTGGTGGCTGGGGGGTGGGGGTGCAGGGGGACATGAGTGTGGGCCTGGTGGAGGCTGCCCCTGCTGGCTGGGGTGTGGGGGTGCAGGGGGACATGAGTGGGGGCCTGGTGGAGGCTGCCCCTGGTGGCTGGGGGGTGGGGGTGCAGGGGGACATGAGTGGGGGCCTGGTGGAGGCTGCCCCTGGTGGCTGGGGGGTGGGGGTGCAGGGGGACATGAGTGGGGGCCTGGTGGAGGCTGCCCCTGGTGGCTGGGGTGTGGGGGTGCAGGGGGACATGAGTGGGGGCCTGGTGGAGGCTGCCCCTGGTGGCTGGGGGGTGGGGGTGCAGGGGGACATGAGTGGGGGCCTGGTGGAGGCTGCCCCTGGTGGCTGGGGGGTGGGGGTGCAGGGGGACATGAGTGGGGGCCTGGTGGAGGCTGCCCCTGCACTGCTGGGGGGTGGGGGTGGTGGGAGACATGAGTGGGGTCCTGGTGGAGGCTGCCCCTGGTGGCTGGGGGGTGGGGGTGGTGGTAGACATGGGTGGGGGCCTGGTGGAGGCTTCCCCTGCACTGCTGGGGGGTGGGGGTGGTGGTAGACATGGGTGGGGGCCTAGTGGAGGCCTAGTGGAGGCTGCCCCTGCACTGCTGGGGGTCGGGGGTGGTGGGAGACATGAGTGGGGGCCTGGTGGAGGCTGCCCCTGGTGGCTGGGGGGTGGGGGTGGTGGTAGACATGGGTGGGGGCCTGGTGGAGGCTGCCCCTGCACTGCTGGGGGGTGGGGGTGGTGGTAGACATGTGTGGGGACCTGGTGGAGGCTGCCCCTGCACTGCTGGGGGGTGGGGGTGGTGGGAGACATGAGTGGGGGCCTGGTGGAGGCTGCCCCTGCACTGCTGGGGGGTGGGGGTGGTGGTAGACATGGGTGGGGGCTTGGTGGAGGCTGCCCCTGCACTGCTGGGGGGTGGGGGTGGTGGGAGACATGAGTGGGGGCCTGGTGGAGGCTGCCCCTGGTGGCTGGGGGGTGGGGGTGCTGGTAGACATGGGTGGGGGCCTGGTGGAGGCTGCCCCTGCACTGCTGGGGGGTGGGGGTGGTGGGAGACATGAGTGGGGGCCTGGTGGAGGCTGCCCCTGGTGGCTGGGGGGTGGGGGTGGTGGTAGACATGAGTGGGTGCCTGGTGGAGGCTGCCCCTGCACTGCTGGTGGGCAGGGGTGGTGGGAGACATGAGTGGGGGCCTGGTGGAGGCTGCCCCTGGTGGCTGGGGGGTGGGGGTGCAGGGGGACATGAGTGGGGGCCTGGTGGAGGCTGCCCCTGGTGGCCTGGGGGTGGGGGTGCAGGGGGACATGAGTGGTGGCCTGGTGGAGGCTGCCCCTGGTGGCTGGGGGGTGGGGGTGGTGGGCGACATGTGTTGGTGATCAGTGGTGCAAGGTGACATGTGGGTTGGCTGGTGGGCATGGCCATGATGGATGGGTTGCCTGTGGGACATGAGTAGGGGTGCAGGGTAGTACCCTGTGGTGTGGGCTGCCTGCAGGGGCCGTGGAGTGTGTAGGGGGAACACCTGGGGGGACCCACATGGCCATATCACGTGTAGCATTCCCCTGCAACACCGAAATACACGTACCCAGCCAAATCGCGTGTTAAACTTCCCGCGCACCCCTGGAATCCACGTACCCAGCCAAATCGCGTGTTGAACTTCCCGCGCACCCCTGGAATCCACGTGCCCAGCAAAATCGCGTGTTGAACTTCCCGCGCACCCCTGGAATCCACGTACCCAGCCAAATCGCGTGTTTAACTTCCCGCGCACCCCTGAAATACACGTACCCGGCCAAATCGCGTGTGGAACTTCCCGCGCACCCCTGAAATCCACGTACCCGGCCAAATCGCGTGTGGAACTTCCCGCGCACCCCTGTAATCTACGTACCCAGCCAAATCGCTTGTGGAACTTCCCGTGCACCCCTGGAATCCACGTACCCAGCCAATTCGCGTGTGAAACTTCCCGCGCACCCCGAAATACACGCACACGTTATTTTTCAGTCAGCGGGTGTCCGTGTTTGTGGGTACCCCTTTGCACGTCATTTGTCCTGGAGGGCCACAGTATTGGACATTCATCATAGCTGTATATAGGTGCTATTTGTTGGCGCACTTTTTGGTGCACATTTTTTACAGGCGCAGGGACGCTCCCGCCTGCTTTCTTGTGGCGGTCGTGTTTGTGCCTGTGCGCTGGTTTGACCGTGCGCTGTTTTGCCCTATTCGATTCCATGAATACGTGTTGTAGGCGATCGTGTGGGCATTCCGCGCACTTGCACCCTGTACTTCCCCCGTGACGCCCACATTTTGGCAAGTTGTTCCCCATTCCGAGTGTTACGCCCCGTGTTCCGCCTACTTTTGTAGCATGCGCCGCGCTATGTGCGATTTTCGCTGTGGCCTGTGCGATTTTCGCTGTGACTTGGCGCACGCCGTTAGATGGCCTGTGCGCCAACGTGCGCCGCGCACTTTTTTAGCGCACATCAGATGGTTTTTTCGCGCACGCCCTTCCATGAATCGATGTGCGCTGCTTTTCGTGCGATTTTCGCAATTGCACTGCGATTTTCGCAATTCCACTGCGATTCGCAAGTTTTTGCCCACTTGCGCCGCGCTATTTATTCCATGAATCGGCCTCTAAATATAGTAATACATAAGAAATGTAACCCATATATGTAACACACTAACCATTCATTTAAATACAATATGTTCTGAAATGGAATATACCACAAGAACATAAATTGGCTTCCAACATAATTACCTCACAGACACAACAGAACTGAGAACAAGACCAGACCCACTGAATACATAGGACTTATCTTACCAGAAATAGTAAGTGTACTTCATGTTACTCATATATTTATAAACTTTCTGTATTAGATTAAAAAATATATTATCTTTTCTTTTTTTTTCTCACAGAAATGTCTAGTACTCTGGAATGGCTAGAGGACAATTTCCCACATGAAGAAATGTCACAAGATAGTGAAACTAATGGTAAACACTTTATAATATAAACCATTTAAATATTATTATTTTGTATACATTTAACATATATATATTTTTTTTATACAGAGCATAACAAAATAGAAACTACCTCTGAAGAAGCTGTTATGGAAAACAGGCTTGACAACATAAAAGAAAAAATTGATTTACTGTTGACCAATTTTAATAATTTAAAAACTTTTGTTGAAGATCATTTTAAAACAAAAACGTCATACCATTGCCCCACATGTACTTGTCCCTCCTCACCATATCCCAGTCAATTATCCCCAAACCCTCTCCATAATCCAAAACGTTTTGATGAGATTTCCATCCCTTCCTCACCTAATACCAATCATGTTGAAACCCCAAATTCTCCTGTTTTTGTTTCTGCCTCACCTTCTCTGTCATAAATTATTAATATATGTTAAATAAAGTTTAATGTTTATATTGTATTGTGAACAGTTTCCGTTTTTTTTTTAAAAACAATAAAAGTGTCCGCGGACAGTGCAAGTGTTCTGAAATGTTCGTACATAAACGAAAATGGAGGTGTCCTGAAGATCACCACACCTGTTCGTACTGTTCGCTAGCAAGTTGAAACTGTTCTAAGAACACACGTGGTGTCCTGAAATGTTCGTAAAGAAACAAAAATTAAAGTGTTCTAAAGAACACTATATCTGTCCTTAATGTTCGCTATCAACTTAAAACTGTCCGAAGAACACAATTGCTGTCCTGAAATGTTCCTAAATACACGAAAATGATGAGTCCTGAACAACAGTACAACTGTTCGTAGTGTTCGCTACCCAATTGAAAGTGTTCTAAGAACACAATTGGTGTCCTGAAATGTTCCTACATAAACTAAATTACACGTGTCCTGAAGAACGCTATATCTGTCCTTACTGTTCGCTACCAAGTTTAAACTGTTCTAAGAAGACACGCGGTGTCCTGAAATATTCGTTTCACGTGTGACGCACTTTTAATTACTTAAGAACCCGAACAGTGTCCGTAGGACATCAATGCGCATGCGCTAACCAATCTCTGTGCACTTGGTGTCCTGCGGACAGGCGCTTCCTTCGCAGACTAGTTCGCAAACAGATCATATGACCGCGCCCACGCTCATCGTGTGTCCTGAAATGCGGACACTGTTCGTGTCCCCGAACAATTTAAAAGTACATTTTCAGTTAATCCATAATATTTTTCAATAAAATCTCACCATGCCACAAGTCCCACATAGCAATCTTGACTTTCTATATACCTTTTGAAACTTTCCGATCCTTTTTTTGTGTTTGATCTGTCCGCGCACAGTGCGTATGTCCGCGGACCGCGCACAAGCACCCCTATAAAAGACCACGCCCAAGAGCTTATTTCCATTGTGTTTCTGGCTATTCTTCAGAACACAGTGATTTTTGCTGCCACCTGCAGACTACACCATCATCGACATGGCATCCTTGGCTGCTGAACTGCCACTTGGTGCTGCACCACCCCCTCCACCACCACCACCTCCCCAAGGGCCTGAAAAGGGGAACAGGAGTGAGGATGCGGAGGAGGAAGAAGAGGATGATGAGAATGAGGTAGAGAAAATCCCTACTACCCGCACTAGGCGTGAGTCTTGGGTGTGGCGGTTATTTACCATTCATGGGAATGGTCCTAAGGCTCGTGCGAACCATGTTACCTGCAATGAGTGCAAAATGATACTCATTCGCGCAAGCACGGTAACTACAGCTTTGGGACCACTACTATGAAGCGACACCTGAGGTCATTTCACTCTGGGGCTATTCGCAGGGTTGTACCTTGCGAAGAACGTAGCAGGTTGATTTCCTCTACTTCATCCTCTGTTTCTGATCCTGTCACCACAAGGACCACCTCTGTGGGACAGCGTCTTTCTCAAGCTGCCTTACAGGCCATACAGAATGCTGATGACCCTTACCTTTCGAGGGTCACAGTTGTATGTATGTACTGTGACACAGTACTCTGCAGGGGGGAGCGACTTCGGAGTGCTTTTGAGACTATCGTCTCAGAGCACGAGAAGACCTGCTCACTACCCAAATAAAACCCACTCTACATCTTCCTCTCTCAGCTCGCCCTTTCTTATCCCTGTGGTTGGTGTCCCCCCCTTTACCCTCCTTTACCCTCCTCTCCTACTGTGTCGTGTCTGAAAAACCCAAAAAAATACAAAATTACAAAAATCAAAAAAAAATAAGGCTCTTTTCAGAGCCGAATTTCCCATTTAAAAAATATAAGTGAAAATAAATGAAGCAGGGCTCTTTGTATTTTTTAGAAGTCTGCGAACAGTTCGCGAACATTAAAAAAATTGGGTTACTACTCCATCACAAACATTGTAATTTTCTCTGGAAAGAAGTGGTGGCTCTGAAAAGAGCCTTTGGGTGGTGTTTGTAAGTCAAAAATTGTAAATGCTTAACATCTACTTCAAAATCGTTGTTGTAATTCCAAAAAAGGTCGCAAGGCATTTTGTACATTTCTCAGAAAAATCTGATTGCCAGCATAAGTAAGATGGACTCCATCTCTGCGAAAAATGTATGTACTACAAAACATAATATTTTCATTGTGAAAAGAAGACATGCCAAAATCTCTTAGAAAGCCACAAACAGCCTTATTAACATTGCGCCTTGCTTTTTCCATTTGTGGACCAAATGAAGAAGAACGAAGCCACATTTGTCTCTGCGCAATCCGTGAAAATATCACTTGCGAATTAGGAAAATTGTCCATAACCTTCCTCAGTCCTTCTTTCATAGCAAATTGCAAAAAAATTCCAGTCACATGCCCTAAACTGTTCCCTCCACAATGAATTACAATTATGTCTGGATGTTTCTCTGTCTCCAAAGTAGCACAGAGAGGTAGCAAATCCAACCACTTCATTCCACGTACTCCATGCCAGTGTACTTCCACATGTGGGAATCCAAGATCTACAGCTACTCCACAGCTTTCTGCATGCACCTTCAACCAATGTATCCACAAATCTCCTAAAATCCAAACAATCTGTTTTCTGAAACACACAGCCATAGCTATCTTTTGTTCTCTCAGCAAAAAGAGTATCTCAAAAAATCTCTCCTGGCACAACACACCCACCAAACTTTCCTGACCAATCCCTTTCAGTGCTTATTCTCATTTGCATGACTTCTGAACCCAAAAATCCCCGGATGTAACTCCCGATGTCCTGGAACTACCGCCATGTCCGCGGACATATCGTAACATGAACAGCCCTTCTACCATTTCCAATACACTCTCTCTGCCATTCCCTCATTGGATGTACCTCAAAAATCACATGACCATGCACCAATCACATTCAAGACCTCTACATCTAACTGCATCATCATAGATCAGAACTGCAAATGTACTCTGAATCTCTCTGAGTACAAGTGTCATATCATTGGCAAGCAGCATCTACCACAAATACTGTACAAGTCTTCAAGATTTCTACTTGCAGCTCCACGCATATCCCTATGCATGAACACAACTTCAGGTATGCATATTTTCTGTATAGTACATGACATAGCTCTCAACCATTTTTGTTTTACAGGCGGGTGAAATCACCCGATTTTGTTTTTAGCGGGTGAGACGCCCATTGGAATGAATGGGCGTGCAGGAGGCTTGGCGGGTGAGTCTGCCCTTTACAAGGCGTGTGACACCCGCCAAAAGCGTGTGACTTGAGAGCTATGGTAGATGAAGACATTTTCAAACAGACTTTTACCTTGTAAAATCTGTTAAATGAATTTACTGTACTTTTTTCAATTTCTTAAAATCAACTCCCACTTATACACCTTTATACTTTTTACTTTCTTTAAACACACACACTCAAATCATGTTAAACTAACATTTTTTAAATGAAATATATAGACTACATATATTCAAACAAAATTGCATGCAAACACAATCTATGTTTAAACCTTTATAAAAATACTTATACAATTTCATATTTTTTGTTTTTATTTATTTATTTACTTAATTACTTTAAATTAGACATGACATTGAGGCGCTATTACCTAAAACAGTTTACTTACAGAAATAGTGGTATTCACGAATATATTATAAATTTCACAAGACATAGTAAAGATATTTTATTTTTGCTACAGTTAGTCATTCAATACAATTTGTTCATTAAGAACATATCATATACACTGAACTGATGCAATGTATCTTATGTAAATAAATTAGTTTAATAGTTTTACAGAAGGCACTGAGGATTTCAATTAAAAAAATCAATATCTAAATTAAAAACAGTGCTATATACAAACAAAGTTACTAATTTGAAGCTTTCACAGTTGCAGTGAAGACCAGTTTCCTGAAAAGAAGCAGCCAAATTCGAAGAAGAAAGAAAAACTAAGAAGTTACCTGTTAATTTAAAAAAAAAAAGTAAGTAAAATATCACCATATTATTTATATTATTAATCAAATATACTATAACATTAATACCAGCTATTTTGGTTTCTTAAAATAGAGATTTTGTACCATTTTGTCCAAAAATTTCCATGTCGTAAACAGCGATTTACAACCAGAATGGCCCACAAATTTCTATTTTTGGACACACAAATTAGCCAATTGAACCACTACAATTTTCATATTATAGAACAAACAACTGTTTTAATTGTATACATTACATTTACTATTTGTACTTTTCCACACCACTAGCTTACTTTTTTTTTGTCATCTGAACCCCAGTTTAGTGACACATAAATTCAAGAATACCTACCCCTACTAGTTTTAGTTCCCAATGCACAATCACACACCATTACATACATCTTTATCATCTTATTCAAACACTCATGCACACAGCACACATACATTCCAGAACACCCCAACCCATATCTTCTTTATTTTTTTCAACAGACCCTAAAGAATGCCTACCAAAAGACAACTCCGTAGAAAGCAACGCAAAATTAGAGCAAATGAAAATAAAGGTGTCCAACATAAGGATCCATCTCTAGCAGAATTTGTAAAAAAAGTTGAAACAAAACAGCTAATACAATCATTTAGTGAAACACAAAAAGTTTCAAGTACAACAACTTTGCTTCCTCTATCAAAATGTAAAACAAACCAAAAAACAATTAACAGAAAATCACCTATCAGTACAGATAAAACTACTTCTTCAAATTTTAATATAGTGCAAAGTAAGCATACCAAGAAAAGTATTTTAGCCAAAATATACCGTCACAAAGTCCTTCAAAATCTTATAAAAACAGGAGAGAAATCAGGTTCAAAGCTTAAAACCTATCGTAGGAAATTAATCTTAGAAGCATTGATGGACAGTGCAATTCTTCTCAAAAGAAATTTATTTATTTTACTGTTAAACAAAATGAAACCACTAACAAAACTAATAACTAAATTACAAAAAAGACTTCTCAATAAGCGAAATGTCAACAGAAAGAACTTCTTAAGTATCTGCGGAGGTGAATGGAATCACACTACGAGCACAGAACCATATTTTAATGAAGAAGCGTACAAACAAAAGCAAACAAATACAATTGCCATAAATAGCAGTGGTCGAGGTTATGAAAAAGTGAATAATACCATAATGGAACAAGAAGTTCTCCTTACAAAAATATGCCCTGAAAACTTAGAATTACCTCTCCATTCAACTGAATCAGAAAGTCTAGTGTACAAATGGCCATGCACGTCAATGTGTAACATTCCCAAACAATGTTTCAAATCTTTACACCAATTCCTCAATAAATATGTAAAAAGCAAAGACAAAATTAAAATTAAATTACTGCAAAATATAGATACCTGTCCAGTGCGCAAGTACACAGGACTACAAGGACATTCATTGGCCTGCATTACAGGACCTACTTGTAAAACCACTTTCCATGATATCAAAAGGATATCAACACATCATTCAACTATAAGAAATCTAGTCTATAAACTGTACTATGCTAAAAGTCCTGCGTTAGCACTAGCAAAGTTAAATAACATCCTTCTACATGGTACAGCAAAAGACCTACTTGAAGAAATTCACTATATCCAGAAAAAATATTTTGGAAGTGAAAGCCATTTACAGAATGAAATAGCTTTAAACCAATTAAGCAACAATTCTACACATGGCAACCTTTTGCTAAACACATACAAAAAAGAAATACTAAAATTTAAAAGTACATCAGCTGAAGTACCAAACCATGTATGTGTATGTTGCCGTAGATTTTTTTTATAAAAGTAACACAAAAACTGTGGACCTATCATACAAAATAGAAGACAATGAAGATTCTAAATGGTTTGAATTAGCTCTCTACCTTCTAGCAGAAAACAAATATGAAATAACTGAGCCCTTAATACTTTGCAGTTATTGCACCACAAAACTTGACAACAACCAAACTCCTTCATGTTCTATCACAAATAATTTGGAATTATACCCAGTACCAAAACCTCTACAACAACTTAATTTATATGAGAGCATCATAATTCAAACAGTACACCCATTTCAAGCAATAATACGCCTTCAACCAAAAACAGCAAAATTACCTCCCTCTGAATTGGTAAAAGGCATTCGTGGAAAAGTAGTTTATTTACCATTAAATCTAAAAGAAAATGTGCATACTCTAGGAGTGCAACGTCCAATGCACCAATCTTAAATTATATTAGTAAATGGAGTACCTACAAAAGACAAAAAAATATGGCAACAGCTGGTAGATTTATATAAAGTTAGACAAGCCTTCCAATATCTTAAAGAGAATAATGAATATTACAAAGAAATTAATATTGAAGAAAACTTGAAAGATACAACTGAAATAATTCAAGAAACAGAAGAAGCTGGTCAATTTGAGCTACTAGATACTGCTACAATATCAAATACTTTAGACCAGTATACAATTCATCCTTTGCACTGTAATGACACCGTACAAGATGTACTGGAAACTTACCAAATGCGTCAAACAAAAGGATCGCCAATCAGTATATGGGAAAAAAGTATAGAAGCACGTGCTTTTCCTCTACTCTTTCCAACTGGCAAAGGAGGAAGATATGATTATAGACCTATTCAAATATCAGCTTCAGAATACCGCTCATTACGGATGTATTCTGAAGATCCCAGATTTAGACAAAATGTGGAATACATATTCCACCTACTCTTTGAAAGTGAACTAGCAACTTTATGTTACGGAGTTGCACACATATTAAAATCAGGATCACACTTTCAAAATATGACAGCTACACAATTATTAGAGAAAGTGCAACAAAAGGATGAGATTTTACAATCAAATATTACAAATCTATTAGCAAATATGCGTGGTACTAAAGAGTACTGGTTTCAACGTCATGGAGATGTACGTTGTATGATCAGAAACCTTGGCCCACCCACTTGGTTTGTTACATTAAGTTGTGCAGAATATGCATGGGAAGATTTACATGATTTCCTACGCATATCAAATAAAAACAAAACAAACATAGATATTCTAACACCTGGAGAACTTTGTTCTTTGGATCCTGTTAATGTTTCAAGATATTTTCACCATTGCTTCATTGCTATGCTACATTTTATTTGTAATAAAACTGTTCCTCCCCTTGGAGAAGTGCAACACTTCTTTTGGAGAAAAGAATACCAAGCCAGAGGAGCACCACATATCCACATGCTTTTATGGATTAAAGATGCTCCTAAATTTGGTCAAGACAGTGATGCCACTGTTTTACAGTTTATTGAAAAATATGTCACTTGTCAAATTCCATCAGAAGCCACAAATAGTGATCTTTGTGCACAAATTTTACAATTTCAAAGACACAAATGTGGAAAATATTGTCGTCGCAAATACAAAAACAAAGGCAAATACTACACCAAATGCCGATTTGGTTTCCCTAGACCAGTTACAAATACAGGTCAAGTAAACAACCTCATGTCTTCAGTTAGACATACTGTTAAAGGAAAGTCACCTAAAAATACATATTACATAAAAAGAAAAGAAGAAGAAAAATATATCAATGATTATAATGCAATCATTGCCCACTTATGGAATGCAAACATAGATGTGCAGTACATTGCAGACAATTCTACTGCAGTTGCACGATATGTCACAGCATACTTAACTAAAGCAGAAAAGACAGAGCTCCAAGACCTCTGGAATGACCTGTCATCAGATAAAACAGTATCTCAGAAATTATACAGCTTGGGCATAAAAATGCTCACCCATAGAGAATGTGGATCTTATGAAGCAGCTGATCGTTTAACTGGTACTTCATTGTATGGTAAATCTGAAAATATAGTATGGCTAAGTCTTGGCCCAGCTAAATCTAGAAAAAGAGTTCTAAAATCATATGAATATATAGAAACAATAGCCAAACATGATCCCAACAGCCAAGACATTTTAAAAAACAATTTATTGGACACATACTACCCAAACAGAAGTAATACTTTGGAAAACATGTGTCTATACCAAATAGCCCAAAACTACACATCCAAAAATAATATGAAACCCGATGAAAAAAAAGGTAAATATAGAGTGACAGACTGTGAAGGCAGCTTAGTTAAACTCACTAAACCAAATTTAATTAATCATATCAAATTGTCATTGAAGACTCCTCAACATAAAGAAGTATATTACATGTCACTGCTACAACTCTTCAAACCATGGAGAAAAGAAGAACAATTACTAGATAATTATGACTCATATGAGGATGCTTTCAAAGCAAATGAAAGCACTATAACTGATGTAAACTTTACACAGTACAAAACAATGTTGCACAATGAACAGCAACATGAAGAAGAACTCCAAGCTCAACTAGATAAGGATACTCCTGACAGTAGTCAACCTTCTGTAACAGGAAGCCAACAACCACTGGGAGAACCACTAATAACAAATGAGGCAGAATTAGCTATGATAGAAGTAGAAAACACCATGTGTCAGTATGATGACAAGGAAGACTTAACTATACTACAATCAAAACTAAACAATGAGCAAAGTAGCATTTTTCAAGAAGTAACAAAACAAATTGCACATGGTGTAAAACATGAAAATAAAGAATGTTCCTGCCATAATTATAAACCTATACTACTGTACGTCAGTGGTGAAGCTGGTTCTGGCAAAACATTCCTAATCAAAATCATTAGTAAGTTCCTTCAACAATTGACAAACAACAAACTGTCAGCTGTTGTCACTGCCCCCACAGGTTTAGCTGCCTACAACATAGGTGGTGTTACATACATTACACCGATTACTACTATTACCAGTAGAACACCAGAACAAATTAGACTATTACAAACTTTCTGCAGAAGCTGCAATGGAATTACGCAGAGTATTGAAACAAATGAAAATGCTACTAATAGATGAAGTGAGCATGGTCTCCAACCTGATATTAGCTTTGATTCACCTCAGATTACAAGAAGTACTCAAAACAGACTATGAAGAGCTCTTTGCAGGAAAACACATTATTGTTTTTGGAGATCTGCTTCAATTAACACCAGTAAAAGGTGAACCTATTTTTAAAACATTAGGGCACAAACTCTGCTGTAAAACTGTTGGCAGCATTGGAAATGTCAACCTTTGGCAACATTTCCAATACAGAGAATTAACAGAAAACATGCGCCAATCTGCAGATCTCACTTATGCCAACATTTTAAAAAGTTTGAGAGTTGGTATACTTTCTAAAGAAGCAGAAGCAACATTGAAAACCCGGCACATTAATGCACTTTATGGCGATAATGCATGTGCTACAGATGTTATGGAACAATTAGCCCACAGAAATGTCAATTGTATGGCCTTAATGCCAACTCTTGCAAGCTGTTTCAAATTCAATGAAATCATGCTAAGTAAAGAAATGCAACCAATAATGGAAATTAGCGCCACAGACAAACTAGATGTACATGGTATGACACTACCCATGTGTGACCAAGCCACAACAAGACTAAATAATTTAGAAAAATCAATCTCAAACACAGCAGGCTTAGAAAAGATGTTAAAATTATCCTTAAATTGCAGAGTAATGCTTAAACATAACCTTGACGTGGACCAAGGACTAGTTAATGGAGCACTGGGTACAGTTGTTGGCTTTCAAACATACCCACGTGACAACAAAATTCAGTTTGTCAATATACTCTTTGACAAACTTTCAGAAGTAAAACGGATAGGACGCTCAACAGCTAGATTCCTTCTCTTCAAAGATATGTATGTACGCAGAGAACAATTTTCTCTAACTCTTGCATACGCAGTCACAATTCATAAATCACAAGGTCTTACCCTAGACAAAGCAATGATAGATATTGGTAACACAGTCTTTAAAGAAGGCATGAGCTACGTAGCACTATCACGCTTACATACACTTGACGGTCTATTTCTAATCAACTTTGATGCAAGTAAAGTAAACGCTGATATTCCTTGCATTTTAGAATATAATAGACTTCGCTCACTATACACTCCCCATCTAAACACATATTCTGTTCCACAAAAACTAAAACGTTGTAAAAGAAAACTAAATCAAACTGAAATGCAACAGGACGTCACTGGAAATCCTCCAAAGAGAGTAAAAGAAACTAATACTCCATCAAGTACCACAAACAAAAAAGAATCAATTAGAGAAAGTAAACCAGGTACTTCTTTAAAGAAGGAAGACAAACTCCAAAAAAGCAGTTAGATACAGAACTACCTGGACCATTTAAATTCTCAAATATAGTTGGTGTAAGTTGCTATGCAAATGTAGCAATGAATATTCTATTTCAATTACCACCAATTGTTGACAACATTTACTCACACAGTACAAACCCATTGTGTTTGCAAATGTTAGTACTTCACAGAAATGCAGCAAACAATCCTGACAACACATATAGTGTTTTTGGAATAAGACGACAATCGGACTACTGTGCTGGAATGGTGAAATTCACTGTAAACTCACAGGAAGATCCACAAGAATTTCTAATATACTTACTACAAGTACTGGAAAACAAAAACATACCTATAAATGAAATCTTTCAGATTTCATACATGTGGAAACATACATGCACTCTCTGCAACAATGTGACACAAGAAGAAATCCCCAATGAACGCTTCATATATATATCAATACCAAATTGTGAATCCATTCCATTTCAGCAACTTGTACAAAATGCAAACCATGGTAGATTATGCTCTACCTGCAATTCAGATAATCGCTCCACGTTAGTAATACAAACACATAGTAAATACGTAATACTAATGCTTCTACGTTACAATGCAGATGGTACCAAAAACAACTGCAAGCTGACTGGATTCACACATGGGGCCTCATTACGACCCAGGCGGTAAGTTACCGCCTGGGTCGTACCTTTACCACCATGGCGTAAACTACGTTTACGCCATGGTGGTTGGCGGACTTACCGCCACATTCCGAGGTTGGCGGGGCGGTAAGTCCCCAATCCCCATTTACCCTTCCCCATTCCCATTTTTGCCCCATAGGGCATAATGGGAGTGGGGAAGGCGTTAATTACGCCACCGTAAATTACGGTGGCGTAATTAACAACAAGGTCCCTTAGCGCCATGGATTTTAACACCTGCTGAAAGCAGGTGTTAAATCCTCCATGGCGCTAAGGGACCTCGGAATCAGGCGGTAAGGGTCGGCGCTGTTTACGCTGCCATAAACCCCTTACCGCCTGGGTCGTAATGAGGCCCATGGTCAAATATCACTTGGTAAGAAAACCTTCACAACAATAGGTATAATCTACCACGCAGGAGCCACAACCAATTCAGGGCACTACACTGCATACATAAAAAAGAAATGTGGATGGTTTGAATGTAATGATAGTACCATTACTCTAAAGCAGAGATTACCAGCAAATCTTACAAACGCTTATTTGATGTTCCCTAAACCAAAATTTGATAAATAAACTGTATTTAAACCTTTAAGTAAATTTGTGTTACAAAAATATAAACTGTTAGAATACTCCAAAAGCTATCTAACTGCTCAAAGATTCTACAACAACTAATCAGATAAATGAATATCACTAAATTAGACCAAAAAATACACAGTTAGAATACGCCAATTGGTATCTAACTGTCCCAAAATTATAAATGTGTGTTAAAATAATATAAACTGTTAGAATACTCCAAAAGCTATCTAACAGCTCAAAGATTCTACAACAACTAATCAGATAAATGAATACCACTAAATTAGGCCAAAAAATACACAGTTAGAATACGCCAATTGGTATCTAACTGTGCCAAAATTTAACAATATCCAAATAGGTAAATGAAAACCACTACAATATATTAAAAAAATAGACAGTTAGAATACGCCAATTGGTATCTAACTGCTCCAAAATTTTATAATATCAAAACAAATGAAGAATCTGTTACTGTTCCAAAAGAAATACAACAAAGCAAAGTATAAAGCATTAGCCAGAAACAACAAGTGAACACTGAAAACAAACAAACAAATAAACTGTAGCATAACAGAAAAAGAGTTTTTTTTTTAATCCAACATGGATTTTTTTTTCTCCCACAGACCCAATGATTTTAGCAACAAATACAGAAACTGAGCAAATTGAACAGTACTCTGATTTGTAATCTAGTAAATATGAGGGTAAAAAAAAATAAAAGTATATTGCTTATACAATGTAATAAGTCATTACAAAATACTAATACTAACATGCTATTTTCTTTTATCACAGAAATGAAGAAAAAAAACATGGACTCCCATTACTAGACCAAACAGTAAGTATACAATAATAAGGACAACCATAGCAGCACATCACATCCATAGTATCTAATACCTTTGTTCCTTATACATTTGTTTTTCACCCAAAGTTATAAACAAATATGAATGTGATATGCTGCGGTGGTTGTTGCCAGGGCATAGACCCAATGGCCATGCACCCAAAACTCTATGCCCTGGCAACAACCACCGCAGCATATCATATCCATAGAGTCAAACATTTCAACTATGATCTATGGGAAACCTTCAATGTCCGCGAACAATGTGAGTGTTCTTAGAACACTTTGAACTTGCCAGCGAACAATACGGACACCGTTTTCAGGACACCCCCTACGAACATTTCAGAACAACGCGATAGTTCTTAGAACACTTTCAACTTAACAACGAACAATACGGACACCGTCCTAAGGACACCCCCTACGAACATTCCAGGACAACGGGAGTGTTCTCAAAAACGTCTTCAGAGCACCCCCATCTTGTTTATTTGCGAAAAATTCAGGACACCGCGAGTGTTCTTAGGACACATTCAACTTGACAGAGAACAATACGGACAGCGTCCTCAGGACACCCCCTACGAACATTCCAGGTCACCGGGAGTGTTCTCAAAAACATCTTCAGAACACCCCCATCTTGTTTATTTGCGAACATTTCAGGACACCGTGAGTGTTCTTAGGACACATTCAACTTGACAAAGAACAATACGGACAGCGTCCTCAGGACACCCCCTACGAACACTCCCCGGACACCAGGAGTGTTCTTAGAAGCGTCTTCAGAACACCACCATCTTGTTTATTTGCGAACATTTCAGGACACCGCGAGTGTTCTTAGGACACATTCAACTTGACAAAGAACAATACGGACAGCGTCCTCAGGACACCCCCTACGAACACTCCCCGGACACCGCGAGTGTTCTTAGAAGCGTCTTCAGAACACCCCCATTTTGTTTATTTGCGAACATTTCAGGACACCGCGAGTGTTCTTAGGACAGACTCAACTTGACAGAGAACAATACGGACAGCGTCCTCAGGACACCCCCTACGAACACTCCCCGGACACCGCGAGTGTTCTTAGAAGCGTCCTCATAACACCCCCATTTTGTTTATTTGCAAACATT
The DNA here is from genome assembly GCF_040938575.1 of Ambystoma mexicanum. Lineage (NCBI taxonomy): Eukaryota > Metazoa > Chordata > Amphibia > Caudata > Ambystomatidae > Ambystoma > Ambystoma mexicanum. Next base: position 857,485,963 of record NC_090927.1, read on the forward strand.
TCAGGACACCGCGCGTGTTCTTAGAACACATTCAACTTGACAGAGAACAATACGGACAGCGTCCTCAGGACACCACCTACGAACACTCCCCGGACACCGCAAGTGTTCTTAGAACAGTTTCACTTTGCTTGCGAACAAAACGGACACATTTTGACTCCTTAGAACACCCCCTAGTCAGTTTATTTAGAAAATTTCAGAACACCCGTGATGTCCGCAAACAAATCGAACACAAAAAGAACGTCTAACACATAAAAAACACAACTTTCATCCTATCTCACACACTCCCACCCTCCCCAAACACTCCTACACACCAACACACTCTACAAAATACACATTTTGAACAAAGTTTCACCGCGCTGTCCGGGGACGTCCGCAAATCCAATTTGGCGGGCGCTACCAAAAAATCTGATGCGCTTCACGCTCCACGCCGTCCAATCAGCGAACACTTTGCATGTCCGCGAACATCACGCAAGACGATTGGCCAATCAGGACACTTTCCGCGGAGCGAACAGGGAAGTGTATCCGCAAACCGAACACAGATATCACTAATTTTTTTTTACCTACTTTTTGGTCATTTTAAAAAAAAACTACTGGACGAATTTTCACCAAATTTGCAAAAGCATGCTTTCGGGACCAAGCCGCTGCTCCTGGTCCAAATTTGGTGGAAATCCGTCCAGCGGTTTGGGCTGTAGACGCGAGCAAAATTTTTTTCCCATTCACTCTATGGAGAGTGAGTATAATGTATACAAATATGAGCATATAGAGGGAAGGTAGAGCAATAAAAATAAAACTATGACAAAGTGCTGATAACCATAATGATTATCTTAATGCACAGAAAGGATTCCTCTCTTTCAAGCCTGTATCTTCCGCTATGTACATGTTTCATATATGATGTGACAGGACCCCAAGTCTACAAATATAGTACCTTTTCAATTTTTACTTCCTGACTGTTACTGTAGAAAACTATGTGGCTTCGATATGTCAGTAAAGGATAAAAGGGGAGAGCCAGCCATGTGATGTCATCAGTTATGTCATCAATGACATTTGTGATGTCATCTTTGATGTCCTGGGTGTTAGTGTTAGCAGTGCACGGTGGCGCGAGTTATGGTTGCTTATGTTACCATAACTGGCGAATTTCAAGGGTTTTTCGGTTTTACTTGGAACCATAACGTCCCTTTAACAAAGTTTTTTCACTGAATTTCATAGGTTTTTAGTAACACAACTTAACCATAATATCCCTGACATGTAACATAGAACATACTAACCCCCTCGTAGTGATTTTCATGTCCGCGGACTACCGCCATGTCCGCGGACACATCGAAAATCTGAGCGTGGTGAATGTAAATTTAAATAGTGTGCCCCATTTCCCCTTTGAAGTTGGCTCTGAAAAGAGCCGTTTTTTTTTTTTTTTTACAGATGCTTGACAGACACCTGTTATTTTATTTTTTTTTTCTTGTTTTTTTTTCTTACTTTACTCCTAAAATCTTCACATAACCTTCTCCAAAGCAACCCTTACATTCCAAAATAAAAAGGCATTTCCAGTAAAAGATAAAGAAATGCCATCTTCTTTAAAATTAACAGCATTACTGGCATCAATATTCTCATTGTTACAGAAGAACATACCAGCTCTAAGCAGGAAGGCACACATGCCTCGGTTGATGACACACCTAGCAATGTTTTGCTGAGGACAAAAAACTGAACTATTGTCCCATATTGCCCTAGGTAGTAATCCAGAAAAAATTACTTTCGCATTTGGAAGGATCTTCACTACGGCTTGAACCAAGCGTTCCAAATCAGCCAACAAAATAGGGGCACTGACGTTGCCCAAATGGAAAGCACCATAGTGCAAAACTACCACATGCGGACTGTTCATCGTGGCCATATCCGCACAAACTTGTAAAATTCCCTCTACATTGCAATCAGGCACAGTGCTCCACACCACCTCCACTCCTTTGACATCAAAGTTCTTTGCAACATGCCTGCATTCAGCGTACTGCTGTAAACCATGCACAAACATATCTCCGAGCACCAACACCCTGACTTTCTCCACTTCTGCCATCTTCACCACACACAGTCTCTTTCAACACAAATCCACAACCTCGACATCTGATTGGCTGATCCGTACAGTCTTCTTTCCATGTTGGATTTCCTGGAAAAACCCGGATTTACCATGCCCTGTCCACGAACAGCCACGGTGTCCGCGGACGGCGTCCACTTTACTCTCTGTACCATTCCCTCATTGCATACAGCTAAGCAATCACACAATACGAATAACGTCCTCAGAACACCCCCATTTTGTGAATTTTCGAACATTTCAGGACAATTATCATTTCATTATTTTACATATTAACATTACAAATATACTTTTATCTTGTACTCTGCACACAATGCTATCTTTCTCCATTAGCAGCTCAGTATACTACATAGAATCCCATAATACAATGCTATTTATTCATATAAATGCATCGTTCAAAGCACTAATAACGGTATGATATTTATTGCAATATCCTTGACACTTTTTTCGGAACATTATAATGAAAATCACTAGTACACAAATTCCATGAAAAGTACATACACATGTGATGTCATCAGTGATTTCATCAATGACATTTGCGATGTCATCTTTGATGTCCTGGGTGTTAGTCTTAGCAGTGCATGGTGTTGGCGCGAGTTATTTTTCATAGCTTACCATAACTTGCTATTTTCAGGGGTGTTTCGGCTGTACTTAGAACCATAACGTCCTTTAAACAAACTTTTTTTAATATCACGCAAACAATATATAAACATGGCGTGCAAAAACCAACTTCTACAGATGGCTTTACACAGAATGTTGCAAAGTAAGAATTTATGCTCGTTCACAGTGAAGGTCAGCTGCTTCATTTTTTTCTCAGGTCCCGGAGAGGCTCACGAAGCAGACTATAAGGTTGTATTGTGTTTTGACCTTGACAGACAGAGATTGTGATGAAAGACTTCTCTTGAAGGAGTGTTGCTAAAACGTAAGAGAAGATAAAGATGAAATTTCTGAAACGAAACCACTTTTACATATTATATCACTATGCGAAAGATCGTTGGCACACGCAGAGTCGTATTTTCGGACTGCACCACTCGTAGACAATGGAAATTGCAATTGTACTGTAAGTAACCCTTTACATTACTTTATACCAAATATAATTACAATAGCGTAGCATTAAAGACCGCTGAAGTTGAACTTGTTCGTTGAAAGTGGCATAATGTTTTCTACCGCGCACTATTACCGCCGAATTGATCCCCTGTCATTTAGAGGGCTCTGAAAAAGGCAAACGACACAGAGTGGGTTAATATAAATAATTTAACCGGTCTATAGGCGGTGAAGCTCTCTACTCGCTGTGCCACTTCACTGTAGCCTGTCAAGTGGCACAGCGATTATAGTGCTCGCTTTGACATCCGTGCACAGCTTGCTAACGCAAGTTCGAATCCCGGCAAGCCCAAACTCAGCCTTTCATCCTTCCGTGGTCAATAAATGAGCACCACACTACGTGGGTAATAATAAGCACCGCTTAGATACCTCACAGTTCTTAGCGCTTCATGAATGGGAAAATATTATTATTTTATTATTAACATACTCTGTTGCACTATCTTCGATAGCAAATAGTTTCACGCCCTAATAAATAAAATGATTATTTTTAATGAAGATCGGCTGGTGAGACTAATTTATGTTTTTTAAAACAGGTACGTGGCCCCGTTTTGTCTATGTCACGATTTACAGACTCCAGCGGATGGGGTCTTCAACTGCCAGGTGCAAGTCCAAATATGCAACTTCATGACCCTCACCATTTTATGGGACAATCGCCAAGGACCAATATGCCCTTACGCAGTACTAGCGGCTACAAACAACATACCAACCAATACGGTGGTCTAATGGCTCGTTGTTGGAGCAACCTTCCGATTATCAGAGAGACCATTTACTGCTTTTATCATAAACCAACAGCCTATCTACCGCAAAGGAACAACGCGTGGCTCCAAATAAACTTTTGCTGATCGACAGCAGAGACAATAGCAAATCGCTGAATATTCACTAAACATTTCATGTGAAATAAATGTACTTTACCAAATGTACAATCCTGCTGTTTACTTTTAAACCACAGTTTCATATTCCGAATTGTGGTGGACTGAGTTGTAACCTGATCTAACACTCTCTGTACCGCAAAGGAACATCGCGTGTCTCAACATGAACTTTTGCGGATCGACAACAAAGACAAATGCAAATTGCTGAATATTCTCTAAACATTTGATGTCAAATAAATGTACTTTACAACATTTACAATCTTGCTCTTTGCTTTTAAATCACAGTTTCATATTCTGAATTGTGGCGCGCTGTGTTGTGACATAATGTGTGTTGTCTTCCGGGTTCTGTGTAAAGTCGCATAGTACTGGAGACGACTGGGCGCGTTTCATTACGCACCCTGTAACGTCACGGAGAAAGGCGGGGAATATGAATGCTTTGATAATATCAGGCTTAGTGGCGGGAGATATGATTTAGTGTCGCAAAAGCAAGTCAGCCAGGTCAATAGCGCCAGTCATAGGATTATCACATAATGTCGACGCACACCAGCCGGATTTATCGTTTCTTTAGTGGACAAAAATTCGGTTGGCGCCCCTAGGAAATTGTACTATTAGCGAACAAAAGGAGTGCTCTTAAAACACTTTCACCCTGACAACGAACAATACAAACAACGTTCTCAGAACACCCCCATTTTGTGTAATTGCAACCATTTCGGGACACTGCGAGTGTTCTTAGAACACATTCAACTAGACAGATTACAATACGGACAGCGTCCTGAGGACACCCCCAGTTCGTGTATTTACGAACAATTAAGTACACCGCGAGTGTTCATAGCTCATTTTTACCTTCCTTGCGAACAAAAATGACACATACTCCGTCCTCTAAACACCCCACCATTTAGTTTATTTACAAAATGTCAGAAAACCGTGTTCTCCGCGGACAAATCGAACGCAACAAAAAGGTCTAGCACATAAAAAAACAAAGCATTGAACCTATCTCATACTCCCCCACCCTCCCCAAACACTCTTACACACCAACACACGGCACTAAATACAATTTTTTATCCACGTTTCACTGCGCTGTACGCGGTCGACTGCGAATACAAGATGGCGGGCGCCACAGAAAATCTGACGCGCTCCACGCCCCTCGCCGTCCAATCAGCTAACACGTCGCATGTCCGCAGACATGACGCAGGCCCATGGGCCAATCGGGGTGCTGTCCGCGGAGCGAACAGGGAAGTCCGTCCGCGAAGCGAACGCAGATATCACTAATTTTTTTGCCTTACATTTTAGTCATTTTTTAAAAAAACTACTGGACAGATTTACACCAAATTTACAAAAGCACACTTTTGGGACCAGGCCGCCGCTCCTGCCGCAAATTTGGTGTAAATCCGTCCAGCGGTTCGGGCTGTAGCCGTGCGCAAAGTTTTTTCCCATTCAGTCTATGGGAAAAAAAAAGTTTTGGGACCCCCCCGATAACTTTTCCCCCCCTGGACGAATCCTCACCAAACTTTGCAAAAGAATTCAGAGTGACCCAACCACTTTTTTTGCAAAGTTTGGTGAGGATCCGTCCAGGGAGAGCGAAGTTATAAGCCGCCCAAAAAGTGCTCTTCCTATGGAAACAGCAACTTAACCATTACTACATGGCCACTACCGTGGCCATGTAATATATATATATATATATATGTATTCTTTTTATTTTTTTTATTTTTACAAATTGAAGCTCCTGGGCTGTGCCCATCATTGCCATGTGGCTCTTTGTTTCTTGAGTGGCCGGCTTTCTTTTTCAGGCTTCTTAAAAACGTTTCCACAAGTCTAACACTTTGAGCAGTGACCCTAAATAAGAAAGAATAGGAACAACAAATCATTTGTCTTTCTGGAATTCTATACAATAATTGCTAGACTCATTAAAGGTTTATTTCAGGCACACTTCAAGGGGTGAGTCACTGATTTAGTCTGTTCTTAAACATTTCAAATTTACAATGCAGACACAATCCTCTAAAAAGCATTTAGAGTAGAATAAGCATCCATTTCGGACTATGGGCCTCATTCCGAGTACGGCGCTAACCAATGGCGCTATTAACGCCTTGGTTGACGCCGTACCCGGACCGGCAGCGCCTTGGTGGATGGCGGAATTACCGCCCCATTCCAAGGTTGGCGGGGCGGTAATTCCCCAATCCCCATTTACCCTTCCCCATTCCCATTCTTGCCCCATAGGGCATAATGGGAGTGGGGAAGGCGTCAATTACGCCACCGTAAATTACGGTGGCGTAATTAACATCAAGGTCCCTTAGCGCCATGGTTTTTAACACCTGCTAAAAGCAGGTGTTAAAACCACCATGGCGCAAAGGGAACTCGGAGTATGGCGGTAAGGGATTACCGCCACCGCTCTCGTTAGCGGTGGCCGCTATCCCTTACCGCCATACTCGGAATGAGGCCCTATGTATTTTACTTTACGCAAGTTTCAGTTATAGCATGTTTTTTACGGCCAATACATATGGTGATCCATTCTTGTATGAAATCTATATCACGTTACAGTGATATTGTAACCGTATTTTTCATAGTGTACTTAGGAACAATGCTGTGTGATACCATTTCCTGTTTTGTCAAGGGCTAAAAGGTTGTGTTCCATCGCTTCCCATGATGTCACTTCGGGGTGGGGGTCAAATGACATCACTTCCTGTGATGTCATGAGAGGTCAAGGCTCATGTGATGTCACTTCCGCTACTGCTGGCATGTTGGTGAAATGACGTCCCTGCAGGCTTTGCCATTTACTTTGACTATTTCCGTTATTGGTTGTGGGATTTCCCGACCTTTCTGTACTGCTTGCACTGGGACTTCCCGGCGCGCCTTTACAAAGCCTTCTCTCCTGGACATTTATGGTTCACCTTGTTCTGATCTATTTGATTTTAATGTTCACCGGGACAGTTCCTCTGAGCTCTGGCTCATGATATTGTCTTCCTCTTATGCTATTCTCTTCTTGTATAGAATACCAGGTTACTTGCCCCCTTACCCAGGGTATTGTTATGCACTGTTCTTTTCCTTCACTCTAATGATTTTCAATACTTCTTTCTCTTATAACACAACACTTTAAGTTAATCAATTTTACGGATCCTTCATAGTCATGCCACCACCTCCCTCACGGCTCCTGCCTGTTCGGCTTTTCACAGTGGGGATTCACCTTAACTCTGGCGTCTCCCTGTTCAGTACAGTGTGAGCTTGAAACCTGCGGGCTTCACGGGTCACACCTACTCCACCTCCTAAGGGGGAGTCTCTCCCGGTGAGGTCCCACTTGCCTCAACCCCTAGGGAGGGTGTTGCGGAGCGGGCTGACCTCCATGTCGGCACAGAGGGGCTCCCCCTTGAGGAAAAGGGAAGAATTCTCTCGGTTCGTCACACCAAACACACTACCCCCGCTCTCTCTAACCCCACCCACTATACCTCAACTCAACCCTACCACCACCGACCCAATCCCCATTCCCTCTACCATCACCCACCCAATCCTCAGTCTCTTTACCAAACACCCGCCCACCCTAGCCCCACTCTGTCTACCACCACCCATCCATCCTACCCACCATCTCTACTTCGACATTAACCCCAGTCTCTCTACCGACACCCACCTACCCTACCCCCACTCCCACTCGCTCTACCCCCACCCACCTCCCTTAACCCAACTCTCTCTAACCCAAAATACCAACCATACCCTGCTTGCTCTACCTCCAACCCACCCACCTTACCCCTACTCTCTCTACTCCCACTCTCTCTACACCAACCAACCCTACCCCACTCTCTCTACCCCCATGCCCACATTCTCTCTATCCCCACCCACGCTAACCCAACTCTCTCTCCTCACCCACCTTACCCCCAGTCTCTCTACCATACCTCCACCCTCTGTAGCCCACCCACCCTATCACCACTCTCTCTACCATAACCCCACCCTCTCTAACCCCACCCACCCTACCTCTGCTCTCTCTAACCATACCCCACTCTCTCCACCCCCACCCCGGCCCCCAGTGTCTCTACTCCCAGCCACCTACCCTACCCACACTCTCTGTAACCCCTGCCACCCTCTCCACCCCACCCAACCGACCCCCACTCTCTCTACCCCACCCTACCCACACTCTCTCTACACCACCCACCCAGACTCCCTACCCACCCACCCTACCCGCACTCTCTACCCACACACCCTACCCACATTCTCTACCCACACACACCCACCGGACTGCCTCTCTCTACCCCAACCAATCCTACCTCCTCTCTCTCTACTGCCACCAACCCACCCTACCGTCACTCTCTCTACCACCCCATCCACCCTACCTCCACTCTCTCTACCCCCCACCCTTCCCCACTCTCTCTACCCCCAAGCACCAACCCTACCCCCACTCAGTCTAGCTCCACCCACCCCCCTCTCTCTACCTCCAAACACTTGTGTACGAGTGCGATATAAATAAAATATCATTTCATTTCACCCACGCCCACTATCTCTACTCCCAGCCATCCACTCCTCCTCCATGCTCTCTACCTACATCCACCCACCCTACCTCCACTCTCTCTACCCCCACCCACCCATTCTACAACCACTCTCTCTACCCCCACCAACCCTGCCTCCACTCTCTCTACCCCTACCCACCCACCCTGTCGCCCTCTCTCTACCCATACCAACCCACCCTACGCCCATTCTCTCTACCCCATCCACCCTACGTCCACTCTCTAACCCCACCCGCTCCCAGTACACCCATTCTTTAACCCCACCTACCGTACTCCAACTCTTCACACCCACCCACCCTACCCCCACTCTCTCTTTCCCCAACTACCCACTCTCCCCCTACTCTGTCTGGCCCATCCACTCTGCCCCACTCTCTACCCCCCACTCACTCTGCTCCCACCAACCCAAGCACCACTTTCTCTACCCCAAACCACCCACCCTACCCACACTGTCTCTCCCTCCACCACTTTACCCCCACTCTCTCTACCCACACCCAGCCTCCCCCACTCTCTACCCCCACCCACCCTAGCCTCACTCTCTCTACCCCCTGACACCCACCCTAACGCCACCCTCATTGCCCACACCCACACCACCCTCACTCTCAACCCTTCCTCTCACACTCTTGCTTTATTTCTTACCCTCTCACTCTCAAACTTTCCCGGTCATATTTCCTGCATCCTCCTTTAAAACGTTGCACTCTCTTCCTAGCACCCTGGTTCCTATAAATGCAAAATGCAAAGAACAGCGGTAAACGCCCAAACTATTGGCTGTACCAATGCCTGTTTCACATGTTCCTGACTTGCATTGACGTTGCACGAGGTATACTCACACACTTTAACATCTGAGGAAAGAATAGAACTACATATTGTGTATTCCGGTATTTTACATTAGTGTTTGAATCTGGAGTTACTGTATGGTGTGTTTTATTAACAGCAAAGTGAAAGTTAACACTCCATTAGGAATGCCTACTTTTATTCTGTGGCTTGCAGTGAGTTAGATAGAGTAAGCCATCCCCCACGAACCCTTACCTCCCCCCCACCGCCATAAGTAGCGTCAACACAATGCTGTGCGTATTTTAATGTGGTATTCCAAGCATTCCATCGTAACAGGTGCAAGCGTAAGCCCCATCAGAGCCAGAATTGCTAAAGCACCAAACAATTCAGCTGCAGTGCTACTTGACTCTGAGTGTGTGCATAACTACAAGTCACATGTTCCCTCAGGTATCAGAAAACTCTTCATAATATTCAACAACATTCTTTGGGTATTTCCACACAGTCAATATTGACGGTGCAACCAAAGCTCGTGCTCAGCCCAAACTCTACCCATCCTCCTTATGCTCCGCTCCCCACGGAAGGCTGGCAAATGTTTTGTTTTAGGCAGCGACCACATGTAAACGGCGACTGCGGACAGGATTAACCTCCTTAACATAATTACATTCTGCCAACACTCAAGGTCATGCTAGTGAAACCCTCACCTCTACCCTTGTCATCAATAAGGCTGACTAGAGTAATAGCCTTCTACTTGACCTTCTCCTCCCTATTTTGTTTGGCGCTTAATGCCAAAAACCAGTCCTTAAATGCAGAGCAGGATTTGAACCAGTGTTGCTTTGATGTCTTGCTTCCACGAAAAATATGTTGCCCCTGAGCTATCCTAGCAGCCCAGCACGGCATAGCGGGGCCATCCCCCACTATGGCCCCACCTTTTGTCCAAGACAGAGATGCAATGGTTACATTATTCATAATAATCACACAGACGATTTGTATAGAATTTGGAAACACAAGATCATATTTATTGGAGTCATACACAATTTGGGGGCAGTCCCAGCCACAAGTGAGGCAATCTCCTTAGACTTCTAAGGTAGCCCTTCAGGGTTTTCCCCGGCTTGCAATAGTTTTATTGTCCTGGGTGACACTTGTCACTTCTGTTTTGCAGAGTAGCGGACGGGTCTGCAACAAAGTGAATGAGCACAGCAGCCCCTGCCTTATAACTGCTCCCCGGTGCGCAAAGCCAGATGTGTCTGTGCCCGGGGATAACCCTTCCACCTCTGGAGGAGGGGAGGTGCTAGATACCACCGGGGTGGGAGTAGCCAGAGTGGCGGCCTGCTATGCAGGCTGTCCCTCTAGCGCCAGACCCTTTCTGTTTAAGCTAGCTACAGGTGCAGTTACTGAAATAAATAAATCATATAATAAAAAAATGGCAAGCTTCTATTGTGGTTTGCGGTTTGCTATTTCCCCCCAAAAATGTTTTTATTCAGTGAGTGCTGAAATGAAATTACAAAACCACTGCATTTGATATTGACTGTTACTGCTTTGGGGAGGAGGGGGCATTCTATGTGAAAGCAGATCCATGGAATCGAAGTGCCCTTCCAATTCGGGGGTAAGATTTAGATCAAGGAAGAGGGCTTAGACCAAGATCCCCAAAGCATCATTGGGTGTCTATATTTACATGTCTGTGGGCATCGCCACCGTATGCGTAATACTGCATTTAGGAGGAGGCATGGACTACGCGTTTCCTCACATATATTATACTTTAGAAAGTAGCAGAGACATAATTTCACCAACATGCCAGGGGTAGCGGAAGTGAGATCACACGACCCTTGACCCCTGATGATACACAGGAAGTGATGTCATTTGGCCCCACCCCAAAGTGATATTGTGGGAAGCGATGGAACACAACCTTTCACCCGTTGACAAAACAGGAAGTGGCATCACATAGCATTGTACACTATGAAAAATATGGTTACATATCACTATAATGTGATGTACATTTCATACAAGAATGGATCGCCATATGTATCGTTAAAATCAGTGTGTACAGGCCCATATTACCAAATTACTGTGAATGCAAGCAGACGTCCATGACCAAATGATAATGATGTGTTATTATATAGCACTTACGCTTACACGCTTAATATAGAAAAAATGTACACCCAATATCACCCACCCTGTGTTGGTACTCATTTATCGACCGCAGAAGGATGACAGGCTGAGTTGATGCGTTTAAGAACAGACGGGTCGATTCATGGAATTAATGTGCGCCGAAAATTCCCGCGCAGAGGTGCCAAAACGTGCGAATCGCAGGAAAAGTGCGAAAATCGCAGTGCAAGTGCGAAAATCGCAGGAAAACCAGCGCACAGCGATTCATGGAAGTCCGTGCACGAGAAAAACATTGGATGTGCGCTAAAAATGTGCGCCGCGCACGCCGGCGCACAGGTCATCCAACAGCGTGCGCCACGGCCACTGCGAAATCGCACATAGCGCGGCGCACATCACAAAAGTAGGCGGAACACGGGGCGTAACACTCGGAATGGGGAACAACGCGTGAAAATATGGGCGTCACGGGGAAAGTACAGGAGGCAAGTGCGCGGAACGCCCACACGCTCGCATACAACCCGTATTCATGGAATCGAATAGGGCAAACCAGCGCACGGTCAAAGACGCGCACAGGGCCAAACAAGTACGCCACAAGAAAGCAGGCGGTAGCACCCCTGCGACTGAAAAAAATGTGCACCAAAATGTGCGCTAACAAAAAGCACCCATATACAGCCATGATGAATGGCCCATACAGTGGCCCTCTAGGACAAATGAGGTGCAAAGGGGCACCGACAAACAAGGACACCCGCTGTGTGAAAAATAGCGTGTGCGCGTGTTCCTGGGTGCACGGGAAGTTCCACACGCGATTAGCCTGGGTAGGTGTACTACGGGGTGCGCGGGAAGTTCCACACGCGATTGGCCTTGGTAGGTGGGGGTGCGTGGGAAGTTCCACACGCGATTGGCCTGGGTACGTGTACTTCGGGTGCGCGGGAAGTTCCACACGTGATTGGCCTGGGTACGTGTATTCCGATGTGCGCGGAAGATTAACACGCGATTTCTGCATGGCACGTGTATTTCGGTGGTGCCGGGGAATGCTACACGTGATTTGGCCATGTGGGTCCCCCCAGGTGTTCCCTCTACACCCTCAAGGGCCCCTGCAGGCAGCCCACACCACAGTGTACTACCCTGCACCCCTGCTCATGTCCCGCAGGCAACCCATCCACCATGGCCATGCCCACCAGCCAACCCACATGTCACCTTGCACTACTGATCACCAACACATGTCTCCCACCACCCCCACCCCCCAGCCACCAGGGGCAGCCTCCACCAGGCCCCCACTCATGTCCGCTATTACCCCCACCCCCCAGCAGTGCAGGGACAGCCTCCACCAGGCGCCCACTCATGTCTCCCACCACCCCCACCTCCCAGCAGTGCAGGGGCAGCCTCCACCAGGCCCCCACTCATGTCCCCCTGCACCCCCACCCCCCAGCAGTGCAGGGGCAGCCTCCACTAGGCCCCCACTCATGTCCCCTATTACCCCCACCCCCCCAGCCACCAGGGGCAGCCTCCACCAGGCCCCCACTCATGTCTCCCACCACCCCCACCCCCCAGCCACCAGGGCCAGCCTCCACCAGGCCCCCACTCATGTCTCCCACCACCTCCACCCCCCAGCCACCAGGGGCAGCCTCCACCAGGCCCCCACCCATGTCTACCACCACCCCACCCCCCAGCAGTGCAGGGGCAGCCTCCACCAGGCCCCCACTCATGTCTCCCACCACCCCCACCCCCCAGCAGTGCAGGGGCAGCCTCCACCAGGCCCCTACTCATGTCCCCTATTACCCCCACCCCCCAGCCACCAGGGGCAGCCTCCACCAGGCCCCCACTCATGTCTCCCACCACCCCCACCCCCCAGCAGTGCAGGGGCAGCCTCCACCAGGCCCCCACTCATGTCTCCCACCACCCCCACCCCCCAGCACCAAGGGGCAGCCTCCACCAGGCGCCCACTCATGTCTCCCACCACCCCCACCCCCAGCAGTGCAGGGGCAGCCTCCACCAGGCCCCCACTCATGTCTACCACCACCCCCACCCCCCAGCCACCAGGGGCAGCCTCCACCAGGCCCCCACTCATGTCTCCCACCACCCCCAGCCCCCAGCCACCAGGGGCAGCCTCCACCAGGCCCCCACTCATGTCTCCCACCACCCCCACCCCCCAGCAGTGCAGGGGCAGCCTCCACCAGGCCCCCACTCATGTCTCCAACCACCCCCACCCCCCAGCCACCAGGGGCAGCCTCCACCAGGCCCCCACCCATGTCTACCACCACCCCCAGCAGTGCAGGGGCAGCCTCCACCAGGCCCCCACTCATGTCTCCCACCGCCCCACCCCCAGCAGTGCAGGGGCAGCCTCCACCAGGCCCCCACTCATATCCCCTATTACCCCCACCCCCCAGCAGTGCAGGGGCAGCCTCCACCAGGCCCCCACTCATGTCCCCCTGCACCCCCACCCCCCAGCAGTGCAGGGGCAGCCTCCACCAGACCCCCACTCATGTCTAGCACCACCCCCACCCCCAACCACCAGGGGCAGCCTCCCCCAGGCCCCCACTCATGTCTCCCTGCACCCCCACCCCCCAGCCACCAGGGGCAGCCTCCACCAGGCCCCCACTCATGTCTCCCACCACCCCCACCCCCCAGCCACCAGGGGCAGCCTCCACCAGGCCCCACCCATGTCTCCCACCACCCCCACCCTCCAGCAGTGCAGGGGCAGCCTCCACCAGGCCCCCACTCATGTCCCCTATTACCCCCACCCCCCAGCCACCAGGGGCAGCCTCCACCAGGCCCCCACTCATGTCTCCCACCACCCCCACCCCACAGCAGTGCAGGGGCAGCCTCCACCAGGCCCCCACTCATGTCTACCACCACCCCACCCCCCAGCCACCAGGGGCAGCCTCCACCAGGCCCCCACCCATGTCTACCACCACCCCCACCCCCCAGCAGTGCAGGGGCAGCCTCCACCAGGCCCCCACTCATGTCTCCCACCACCCCCACCCCCAGCAGTGCAGGGGAAGCCTCCACCAGGCCCCCACTCATGTCCCCTATTACCCCCACCCCCAGCCACCAGGGGCAGCCTCCACCAGGCCCCCACTCATGTCTCCCACCACCCCCACCCCCCAGCAGTGCAGGGGCAGCCTCCACCAGGCCCCCACTCATGTCTCCCACCACCCCCACCCCCCAGCCACCAGGGGCAGCCTCCACCAGGCCCCCACTCATGTCTCCCACCACCCCCACCCCCCAGCAGCGCAGGGGCAGCCTCCACCAGGCCCCCACTCATGTCTCCCACCACCACCACCCCCCAGCCACCAGGGGCAGCCTCCACCAGGCCCCCACCCATGTCTACCACCACCCCCACCCCCCAGCAGTGCAGGGGCAGCCTCCACCAGGCCCCCACTCATGTCCCCCTGCACCCCCACCCCCCAGCAGTGCAGGGGCAGCCTCCACCAGGCCCCCACTCATGTCTCCCACCACCCCCACCCCCCAGCCACCAGGGGCAGCCTCCACCAGGCCCCCACCTATGTCTCCCACCACCCCCACCGCTCAGCAGTGCAGGGGCAGCCTCCACCAGGCCCCCACTCATGTCCCGCCCACCCCCCAGCCACCAGGGGCAGCCTCCACCAGGCCCCCACTCATGTCTCCCACCACCCCCACCCCCCAGCAGTGCAGGGGCAGCCTCCACCAGGCCCCCACTCATGTCTCCCACCACCCCCACCCCCCAGCCACCAGGGGCAGCCTCCACCAGGCCCCCACTCATGTCTCCCACCACCCCCACCCCCCAGCAGTGCAGGGGCAGCCTCCACCAGGCCCCCACTCATGTCTCCCACCACCCCCACCCCCCAGCCACCAGGGGCAGCCTCCACCAGGCCCCCACTCATGTCTCCCAACACCCCCACCCCCCAGCAGTGCAGGGGCAGCCTCCACCAGGCCCCCACTCATGTCTCCCACCACCCCCACCCCCCAGCCACCAGGGGCAGCCTCCACCAGGCCCCCACTCATGTCTCCCACCACCCCCACCCCCCAGCAGTGCAGGGGCAGCCTCCACCAGGCCCCCACTCATGTCTCCCACCACCCCCACCCCCCAGCCACCAGGGGCAGCCTCCACCAGGCCCCCACTCATGTCTCCCACCACCCTCACCCCCCAGCAGTGCAGGGGCAGCCTCCACCAGGCCCCCACTCATGTCTCCCACCACCCCCACTCCCCAGCCACCAGGGGCAGCCTCCACCAGGCCCCCACCCATGTCTACCACCACCCCCACCCCCCAGCAGTGCAGGGGCAGCCTCCACCAGGCCCCCACTCATGTCTCCCACCACCCCCATCCCCCAGCCACCAGGGGCAGCCTCTACCAGGCCCCCACCTATGTCTCCCACCACCCCCACCGCCCAGCATTGCAGGGGCAGCCTCCACCAGGCCCCCACTCATGTCCCCTATTACCCCCACCCCCCAGCCACCAGGGGCAGCCTCCACCAGGCCCCCACTCATGTCTCCCACCACCCCCACCCCCAGCAGTGCAGGGGCAGCCTCCACCAGGCCCCCACTCATGTCTCCCACCACCCCAACCCCCCAGCCACCAGGGGCTGCCTCCACCAGGCCCCCACTCATGTCTCCCACCACCCCCACCCCCCAGCAGTGCAGGGGCAGCCTCCACCAGGCCCCCACTCATGTCTCCCACCACCCCCACCCCCCAGCCACCAGGGGCAGCCTCCACCAGGCCCCCACTCATGTCTCCCACCACCCCCACCCCCCAGCAGTGCAGGGGCAGCCTCCACCAGGCCCATTCATGTCCCCTATTACCCCCACCCCCCAGCCACCAGGGGCAGCCTCCACCAGGCCCCCACTCATGTCTCCCACCACCCCCACCCCCCAGCAGTGCAGGGGCAGCCTCCACCAGGCCCCCACTCATGTCTCCCACCACCCCCACCCCCCAGCCACCAGGGGCAGCCTCCACCAGGCCCCCACTCATGTCTCCCACCACCCCCACCCCCCAGCCACCAGGGGCAGCCTCCACCAGGCCCCCACTCATGTCTCCCACCACCCCCACCCCCCAGCAGTGCAGGGGCAGCCTCCACCAGGCCCCCATTCATGTCCCCTATTACCCCCACCCCCCAGCCACCAGGGGCAGCCTCCAACAGGCCCCCAATCATGTCTCCCACCACCCCCACCCCCCAGCAGTGCAGGGGCAGCCTTCACCAGGCCCCCACTCATGTCTCCCACCACCCCCACCCCCCAGCCACCAGGGGCAGCCTCCACCAGGCCCCCACTCATGTCTCCCACCACCCCCACCCCCCAGCAGTGCAGGGGTAGCCTCCACCAGGCCCCACTCATGTCTACCACCACCCCACCCCCCAGCCACCAGGGGCAGCCTCCACCAGGCCCCCACCCATGTCTACCACCCCCCCTCCACGCCCCAGCAGTGCAGGGGCAGCCTCCACCAGGCCCCCACTCATGTCCCCCTGCACCCCCACCCCCCAGCAGTGCAGGGGCAGCCTCCACCAGACCCCCACTCATGTCTAGCACCACCCCCACCCCCAGCCACCAGGGGCAGCCTCCACCAGGCCCCCACTCATGTCTCCCTGCTCCCTCACCCCCCAGCCACCAGGGGCAGCCTCCACCAGGCCCCCACTCATGTCTCCCACCACCCCCACCCCCCAGCAGTGCAGGGGCAGCCTCCACCAGGCCCCCACTCATGTCTACCACCACCCCACCCCCCAGCCACCAGGGGCAGCCTCCACCAGGCCCCCACCCATGTCTACCACCAGCCCCACCCCCCAGCAGTGCAGGGGCAGCCTCCACTAGGCCCCCACTCATGTCTCCCACCACCCCCACCCCCAGCAGTGCAGGGGAAGCCTCCACCAGGCCCCCACTCATGTCCACTATTACCCCCACCCCCCAGCCACCAGGGGCAGCCTCCACCAGGCCCCCACTCATGTCTCCCACCACCCCCACCCCCCAGCAGTGCAGGGGCAGCCTCCACCAGGCCCCCACTCATGTCTCCCACCATCCCCACCACCCAGCCAGCAGGGGCAGCCTCCACCAGGCCCCCACTCATGTCTCCCACCACCCCCACCCCCCAGCAGTGCAGGGGCAGCCTCCACCAGGCCCCCACTCATGTCTCCCACCACCCCCACCCCCCAGCCACCAGGGGCAGCCTCCACCAGGCCCCCACCCATGTCTACCACCACCCGAACCCCCAGCAATGCAGGGGCAGCCTCCACCAGGCCCCCACTCATGTCCCCCTGCACCCCAACCCCCCAGCAGTGCAGGGGCAGCCTCCACCAGGCCCCCACTCATGTCTCCCACCACCCCCACCCCCCAGCCACCAGGGGCAGCCTCCACCAGGCCCCCACCTATGTCTCCCACCACCCCCACCGCCCAGCAGTGCAGGGGCAGCCTCCACCAGGCCCCCACTCATGTCCCCTAATACCCCCACCCCCCAGGGGCAGCCTCCACCAGGCCCCCACTCATGTCTCCCACCACCCCCACCCCCCAGCAGTGCAGGGGCAGCCTCCACCAGGCCCCCACTCATGTCTCCCACCACCCCCACCCCCCAGCCACCAGGGGCAGCCTCCACCAGGCCCCCACTCATGTCTCCCACCACCCCCACCCCCCAGCAGTGCAGGGGAAGCCTCCACCAGGCCCCCACTCATGTCTCCCACCACCCCCACCCCCCAGCCACCAGGGGCAGCCTCCACCAGGCCCCCACTCATGTCTCCCACCACCCCCACCCCCCAGCAGTGCAGGGGCAGCCTCCACCAGGCCCATTCATGTCCCCTATTACCCCCACCCCCCAGCCACCAGGGGCAGCCTCCACCAGGCCCCCACTCATGTCTCCCACCACCCCCACCCCCCAGCAGTGCAGGGGCAGCCTCCACCAGGCCCCCACTCATGTCTCCCACCACCCCCACCCCCCAGCCACCAGGGGCAGCCTCCACCAGGCCCCCACTCATGTCTCCCACCACCCCCACCCCCCAGCAGTGCAGGGGCAGCCTCCACCAGGCCCCCATTCATGTCCCCTATTACCCCTACCCCCCAGCCACCAGGGGCAGCCTCCACCAGGCCCCCAATCATGTCTCCCACCACCCCCACCCCCCAGCAGTGCAGGGGCAGCCCTCACCAGGCCCCCACTCATGTCTCCCACCACCCCCACCCCCCAGCCACCAGGGGCAGCCTCCACCAGGCCCCCACTCATGTCTCCCACCACCCCCACCCCCCAGCAGTGCAGGGGCAGCCTCCACCAGGCCCCACTCATGTCTACCACCACCCCCACCCCCCAGCCACCAGGGGCAGCCTCCACCAGGCCCCCACCCATGTCTACCACCCCCCCTCCATGCCCCAGCAGTGCAGGGGCAGCCTCCACCAGGCCCCCACTCATGTCCCCCTGCACCCCCACCCCCCAGCAGTGCAGGGGCAGCCTCCACCAGACTCCCACTCATGTCTAGCACCACCCCCACCCCCCAGCCACCAGGGGCAGCCTCCACCAGGCCCCCACTCATGTCTCCCACCACCCCCACCCCCCAGCAGTGCAGGGGCAGCCTCCACCAGGCCCCCACTCATGTCTCCCACCACCCCCACCCCCCAGCCACCAGGGGCAGCCTCCACCAGGCCCCCACCCATGTCTACCACCACCCCCACCCCCCAGCAGTGCAGGGGCAGCCTCCACCAGGCCCCCACTCATGTCCCCCTGCACCCCCACCCCCCAGCAGTGCAGGGGCAGCCTCCACCAGGCCCCCACTCATGTCTACCACCACCCCCACCCCCCAGCCACCAGGGGCAGCCTCCACCAGGCCCCCACTCATGTCTCCCACCACCCCCAACCCCCAGCCACCAGGGGCAGCCTCCACCAGGCCCCCACTCATGTCTCCCACCACCCCCAACCCCCAGCCACCAGGGGCAGCCTCCACCAGGCCCCCACTCATGTCTCCCATCACCCCCACCCCCCAGCAGTGCAGGGGCAGCCTCCACCAGGCCCCCACTCATGTCTCCCACCACCCCCACCCCCCAGCCACCAGGGGCAGCCTCCACCAGGCCCCCACCCATGTCTCCCACCACCCCCACCCCCCAGCAGTGCAGGGGCAGCCTCCACCAGGCCCCCACTCATGTCCCCTATTACCCCCACCCCCCAGCCACCAGGGGCAGCCTCCACCAGGCCCCCATTCATGTCTCCCACCACCCCCACCCCCCAGCCACCAGGGGCAGCCTCCACCAGGCCCCCACTCATGTCTCCCACCACCCCCACCCCCCAGCAGTGCAGGGGCAGCCTCCACCAGGCCCCCACCCATGTCTACCACCAGCCCCACCCCCCAGCAGTGCAGGGGCAGCCTCCACTAGGCCCCCACTCATGTCTCCCACCACCCCCACCCCCAGCAGTGCAGGGGAAGCCTCCACCAGGCCCCCACTCATGTCCACTATTACCCCCACCCCCCAGCCACCAGGGGCAGCCTCCACCAGGCCCCCACTCATGTCTCCCACCACCCCCACCCCCCAGCAGTGCAGGGGCAGCCTCCACCAGGCCCCCACTCATGTCTCCCACCATCCCCACCACCCAGCCAGCAGGGGCAGCCTCCACCAGGCCCCCACTCATGTCTCCCACCACCCCCACCCCCCAGCAGTGCAGGGGCAGCCTCCACCAGGCCCCCACTCATGTCTCCCACCACCCCCAACCCCCAGCAGTGCAGAGGCAGCCTCCACCAGGCCCCCACTCATGTCCCCTATTACCCCCACCCCCCAGCCACCAGGGGCAGCCTCCACCAGGCCCCCACTCATGTCTCCCACCACCCCCACCCCCCAGCAGTGCAGGGGCAGCCTCCACCAGGCCCCCACTCATGTCTCCCACCACCCCCACCCCCCAGCCACCAGGGGCAGCCTCCACCAGGCCCCCACCCATGTCTACCACCACCCCCACCCCCCAGCAGTGCAGGGGCAGCCTCCACCAGGCCCCCACTCATGTCCCCCTGCACCCCCACCCCCCAGCAGTGCAGGGGCAGCCTCCACCAGGCCCCCACTCATGTCTACCACCACCCCCACCCCCCAGCCACCAGGGGCAGCCTCCACCAGGCCCCCACTCATGTCTCCCACCACCCCCAACCCCCAGCCACCAGGGGCAGCCTCCACCAGGCCCCCACTCATGTCTCCCACCACCCCCAACCCCCAGCCACCAGGGGCAGCCTCCACCAGGCCCCCACTCATGTCTCCCATCACCCCCACCCCCCAGCAGTGCAGGGGCAGCCTCCACCAGGCCCCCACTCATGTCTCCCACCACCCCCACCCCCCAGCCACCAGGGGCAGCCTCCACCAGGCCCCCACCCATGTCTCCCACCACCCCCACCCCCCAGCAGTGCAGGGGCAGCCTCCACCAGGCCCCCACTCATGTCCCCTATTACCCCCACCCCCCAGCCACCAGGGGCAGCCTCCACCAGGCCCCCATTCATGTCTCCCACCACCCCCACCCCCCAGCCACCAGGGGCAGCCTCCACCAGGCCCCCACTCATGTCTCCCACCACCCCCACCCCCCAGCAGTGCAGGGGCAGCCTCCACCAGGCCCCCACCCATGTCTACCACCAGCCCCACCCCCCAGCAGTGCAGGGGCAGCCTCCACTAGGCCCCCACTCATGTCTCCCACCACCCCCACCCCCAGCAGTGCAGGGGAAGCCTCCACCAGGCCCCCACTCATGTCCACTATTACCCCCACCCCCCAGCCACCAGGGGCAGCCTCCACCAGGCCCCCACTCATGTCTCCCACCACCCCCACCCCCCAGCAGTGCAGGGGCAGCCTCCACCAGGCCCCCACTCATGTCTCCCACCATCCCCACCACCCAGCCAGCAGGGGCAGCCTCCACCAGGCCCCCACTCATGTCTCCCACCACCCCCACCCCCCAGCAGTGCAGGGGCAGCCTCCACCAGGCCCCCACTCATGTCTCCCACCACCCCCACCCCCCAGCCACCAGGGGCAGCCTCCACCAGGCCCCCACCCATGTCTACCACCACCCGAACCCCCAGCAATGCAGGGGCAGCCTCCACCAGGCCCCCACTCATGTCCCCCTGCACCCCAACCCCCCAGCAGTGCAGGGGCAGCCTCCACCAGGCCCCCACTCATGTCTCCCACCACCCCCACCCCCCAGCCACCAGGGGCAGCCTCCACCAGGCCCCCACCTATGTCTCCCACCACCCCCACCGCCCAGCAGTGCAGGGGCAGCCTCCACCAGGCCCCCACTCATGTCCCCTAATACCCCCACCCCCAGCCACCAGGGGCAGCCTCCACCAGGCCCCCACTCATGTCTCCCACCACCCCCACCCCCCAGCAGTGCAGGGGCAGCCTCCACCAGGCCCCCACTCATGTCTCCCACCACCCCCACCCCCCAGCCACCAGGGGCAGCCTCCACCAGGCCCCCACTCATGTCTCCCACCACCCCCACCCCCCAGCAGTGCAGGGGAAGCCTCCACCAGGCCCCCACTCATGTCTCCCACCACCCCCACCCCCCAGCCACCAGGGGCAGCCTCCACCAGGCCCCCACTCATGTCTCCCACCACCCCCACCCCCCAGCAGTGCAGGGGCAGCCTCCACCAGGCCCATTCATGTCCCCTATTACCCCCACCCCCCAGCCACCAGGGGCAGCCTCCACCAGGCCCCCACTCATGTCTCCCACCACCCCCACCCCCCAGCAGTGCAGGGGCAGCCTCCACCAGGCCCCCACTCATGTCTCCCACCACCCCCACCCCCCAGCCACCAGGGGCAGCCTCCACCAGGCCCCCACTCATGTCTCCCACCACCCCCACCCCCCAGCAGTGCAGGGGCAGCCTCCACCAGGCCCCAATTCATGTCCCCTATTACCCCCACCCCCCAGCCACCAGGGGCAGCCTCCACCAGGCCCCCAATCATGTCTCCCACCACCCCCACCCCCCAGCAGTGCAGGGGCAGCCCTCACCAGGCCCCCACTCATGTCTCCCACCACCCCCACCCCCCAGCCACCAGGGGCAGCCTCCACCAGGCCCCCACTCATGTCTCCCACCACCCCCACCCCCCAGCAGTGCAGGGGCAGCCTCCACCAGGCCCCACTCATGTCTACCACCACCCCCACCCCCCAGCCACCAGGGGCAGCCTCCACCAGGCCCCCACCCATGTCTACCACCCCCCCTCCATGCCCCAGCAGTGCAGGGGCAGCCTCCACCAGGCCCCCACTCATGTCCCCCTGCACCCCCACCCCCCAGCAGTGCAGGGGCAGCCTCCACCAGACTCCCACTCATGTCTAGCACCACCCCCACCCCCCAGCCACCAGGGGCAGCCTCCACCAGGCCCCCACTCATGTCTCCCTGCACCCCCACCGCCCAGCCACCAGGGGCAGCCTCCACCAGGCCCCCACTCATGTCTCCCACCACCCTCACCCCCCAGCAGTGCAGGGGCAGCCTCCACCAGGCCCCCACTCATGTCTCCCACCACCCCCACCCCCCAGCCACCAGGGGCAGCCTCCACCAGGCCCCCACCCATGTCTCCCACCACCCCCACCCTCCAGCAGTGCAGGGGCAGCCTCCACCAGGCCCCCACTCATGTCCCCTATTACCCCCACCCCCCAGCCACCAGGGGCAGCCTCCACCAGGCCCCCACTCATATCTCCCACCACCCCCACCCCCAGCAGTGCAGGGGCAGCCTCCACCAGGCCCCCACTCATGTCTCCCACCACCCCCACCCCCCAGCAGTGCAGGGGCAGCCTCCACCAGGCCCCCACTCATTTCTCACACCACCCCACCCCCCAGCAGTGCAGGGGCAGCCTCCACCAGGCCCCCACTCATGTCTCCCACCACCCCCACCCCCCAGCAGTGCAGGGGCAGCCTCCACCAGGCCCCCACTCATGTCTACCACCACACCCACCCCCCAGCCACCAGGGGCAGCCTCCACCAGGCCCCCACCCATGTCTACCACCACCCCCACCCCCCAGCAGTGCAGGGGCAGCCTCCACCAGGCCCCCACTCATGTCTCCCACCACCCCCACCCCCTGAAGTGCAGGAGCAGCCTCCACCAGGCCCCCACTCATGTCCCCTATTACCCCCACCCCCCAGCCACCAGGGGCCGCCTCCACCAGGCCCCCATTCATGTCTCCCACCACCCCCACCCCTCAGCAGTGCAGGGGCAGCCTCCACCAGGCCCCCACTCATGTCTCCCACCACCCCCAACCCCCAGCAGTGCAGAGGCAGCCTCCACCAGGCCCCCACTCATGTCCCCTATTACCCCCACCCCCCAGCCACCAGGGGCAGCCTCCACCAGGCCCCCACTCATGTCTCCCACCACCCCCACCCCCCAGCAGTGCAGGGGCAGCCTCCACCAGGCCCCCACTCATGTCTCCCACCACCCCCACCCCCCAGCCACCAGGGGCAGCCTCCACCAGGCCCCCACCCATGTCTACCACCACCCCCACCCCCCAGCAGTGCAGGGGCAGCCTCCACCAGGCCCCCACTCATGTCCCCCTGCACCCCCACCCCCCAGCAGTGCAGGGGCAGCCTCCACCAGGCCCCCACTCATGTCTACCACCACCCCCACCCCCCAGCCACCAGGGGCAGCCTCCACCAGGCCCCCACTCATGTCTCCCACCACCCCCAACCCCCAGCCACCAGGGGCAGCCTCCACCAGGCCCCCACTCATGTCTCCCACCACCCCCAACCCCCAGCCACCAGGGGCAGCCTCCACCAGGCCCCCACTCATGTCTCCCATCACCCCCACCCCCCAGCAGTGCAGGGGCAGCCTCCACCAGGCCCCCACTCATGTCTCCCACCACCCCCACCCCCCAGCCACCAGGGGCAGCCTCCACCAGGCCCCCACCCATGTCTCCCACCACCCCCACCCCCCAGCAGTGCAGGGGCAGCCTCCACCAGGCCCCCACTCATGTCCCCTATTACCCCCACCCCCAGCCACCAGGGGCAGCCTCCACCAGGCCCCCATTCATGTCTCCCACCACCCCCACCCCCCAGCCACCAGGGGCAGCCTCCACCAGGCCCCCACTCATGTCTCCCACCACCCCCACCCCCCAGCAGTGCAGGGGCAGCCTCCACCAGGCCCCCACTCATGTCTCCCACCACCCCCACCCCCCAGCCACCAGGGGCAGCCTCCACCAGGCCCCCACTCATGTCTCCCACCACCCCCACCCCCCAGCAGTGCAGGGGCAGCCTCCACCAGGCCCCCATTCATGTCCCCTATTACCCCCACCCCCCAGCCACCAGGGGCAGCCTCCACCAGGCCCCCACTCATGTCTCTCACCACCCCCACCCCCCAGCAGTGCAGGGGCAGCCTCCACCAGGCCCCCATTCATGTCCCCTATTACCCCACCCCACAGCCACCAGGGGCAGCCTCCACCAGGCCCCCACTCATGTCTCCCACCACCCCCACCCCCCAGCAGTGCAGGGGCAGCCTCCACCAGGCCCCCACTCATGTCTCCCACCACCCCCACCCCCCAGCCACCAGGGGCAGCCTCCACCAGGCCCCAACTCATGTCTCCCACCACCCCCACCCCCCAGCAGTGCAGGGGCAGCCTCCACCAGACCCCCACTCATGTCTAGCACCACCCCCACCCCCCAGCCACCAGGGGCAGCCTCCACCATGCCCCCACTCATTTCTCCCACCACCCCCACCCCTCAGCAGTGCAGGGGCAGCCTCCACCAGGCCCCCACTCATGTCTCCCACCACCCCCAACCCCCAGCAGTGCAGAGGCAGCCTCCACCAGGCCCCCACTCATGTCCCCTATTACCCCCACCCCCCAGCCACCAGGGGCAGCCTCCACCAGGCCCCCACTCATGTCTCCCACCACCCCCACCCCCCAGCAGTGCAGGGGCAGCCTCCACCAGGCCCCCACTCATGTCTCCCACCACCCCCACCCCCCAACAGTGCAGGGGCAGCCTCCACCAGGCCCCCACTCATGTCCCCTATTACCCCCACCCCCCAGCCACCAGGGGCCGCCTCCACCAGGCCCCCACTCATGTCTCCCACCACCCCTACCCCCCAGCAGTGCAGGGGCAGCCTCCACCAGGCCCCCACTCATGTCTCCCACCACCCCCACCCCCCAGCCACCAGGGGCAGCCTCCACCAGGCCCCCACTCATGTCTCCCACCACCCCCACCCCCCAGCAGTGCAGGGGCAGCCTCCACCAGGCCCCACTCATGTCTACCACCACCCCCACCCCCCAGCCACCAGGGGCAGCCTCCACCAGGCCCCCACCCATGTCTACCACCCCCCCTCCACCCCCCAGCAGTGCAGGGGCAGCCTCCACCAGGCCCCCACTCATGTCCCCCTGCTCCCCCACCCCCCAGCAGTGCAGGGGCAGCCTCCACCAGACCCCCACTCATGTCGAGCACCACCCCCACCCCCCAGCCACCAGGGGCAGCCTCCACCAGGCCCCCACTCATGTCTCCCTGCACCCCCACCCCCCAGCCACCAGGGGCAGCCTCCACCAGGCCCCCACTCATGTCTCCCACCACCCCCATCCCCCAGCAGTGCAGGGGCAGCCTCCACCAGGCCCCCACTCATGTCTCCCACCACCCCCACCCCCCAGCCATCAGGGGCAGCCTCCACCAGGCACCCACCCATGTCTCCCACCACCCCCACCCTCCAGCAGTGCAGGGGCAGCCTCCACCAGGCCCCCACTCATGTCCCCTATTACCCCCACCCCCCAGCCACCAGGGGCAGCTTCCACCAGGCCCCCCTCATATCTCCCACCACCCCCACCCCCCAGCAGTGCAGGGGCAGCCTCCACCAGGCCCCCACTCATGTCTCCCACCACCCCCACCCCCCAGCAGTGCAGGGGCAGCCTCCACCAGGCCCCCACTCATGTCTCACACCACCCCCACCCCCCAGCAGTGCAGGGGCAGTCTCCACCAGGCCCCCACTCATGTCTCCCACCCCCCCACCCCCCAGCAGTGCAGGGGCAGCCTCCACCAGGCCCCCACTCATGTCTACCTCCACCCCCACCCCCCAGCTACCAGGGGCAGCCTCCACCAGGCCCCCACCCATGTCTACCACCACCCCCACCCCCCGGCAGTGCAGGGGCAGCCTCCACCAGGCCCCCACTCATGTCTCCTACCACCCCCACCCCCCAGCAGTGCAGGGGCAGCCTCCACCAGGCCCCCACTCATGTCCCCTATTACCCCCACCCCCCAGCCACCAGGGGCAGCCTCCACCAGGCCCCCACTCATGTCTCCCACCACCCCCACCCCCCAGCAGTGCAGGGGCAGCCTCCACCAGGCCCCCACTCATGTCTCCCACCACCCCCACCCCCAGCCACCAGGGGCAGCCTCCACCAGGCCCCCACTCATGTCTCCCACCACCCCCACCCCCCAGCAGTGCAGGGGCAGCCTCCACCAGGCCCCCACTCATGTCTCCCACCACCCCCACCCCCCAGCCACCAGGGGCAGCCTCCACCAGGCCCCCACTCATGTCTCCCACCACCCCCACCCCCCAGCAGTGCAGGGGCAGCCTCCACCAGGCCCCCATTCATGTCCCCTATTACCCCCACCCCCAGCCACCAGGGGCAGCCTCCACCAGGCCCCACTCATGTCTCTCACCACCCCTACCCCCCGGCAGTGCAGGGGCAGCCTCCACCAGGCCCCCACTCATGTCTCCCACCACCCCCACCCCCCAGCCACCAGGGGCAGCCTCCACCAGGCCCCCACTCATGTCTCCCACCACCCCCACCCCCCAGCCACCAGGGGCAGCCTCCACCAGGCCCCCACTCATGTCTCCCACCATCCCCACCCCCCAGCAGTGCAGGGGCAGCCTCCACCAGGCCCCCATTCATGTCCCCTATTACCCCCACCCCCCAGCCACCAGGGGCAGCCTCCACCAGGCCCCCACTCATGTCTCCCACCACCCCCACCCCCCAGCAGTGCAGGGGCAGCCTCCACCAGGCCCCCACTCATGTCTCCCACCACCCCCACCCCCCAGCCACCAGGGGCAGCCTCCACCAGGCCCCCACTCATGTCTCCCACCACCCCCACCCCCCAGCAGTGCAGGGGCAGCCTCCACCAGGCCCCACTCATGTCTACCACCACCCCCACCCCCCAGCCACCAGGGGCAGCCTCCACCAGGCCCCCACCCATGTCTACCACCCCCCCTCCACCCCCCAGCAGTGCAGGGGCAGCCTCCACCAGGCCCCCACTCATGTCCCCCTGCACCCCCACCCCCCAGCAGTGCAGGGGCAGCCTCCACCAGACCCCCACTCATGTCTAGCACCACCCCCACCCCCCAGCCACCAGGGGCAGCCTCCCCCAGGCCCCCACTCATGTCTCCCTGCACCCCCACCCCCCAGCCACCAGGGGCAGCCTCCACCAGGCCCCCACTCATGTCTCCCACCACCCCCACCCCCCAGCCACCAGTGGCAGCCTCCACCAGGCCCCCACCCATGTCTCCCATCACCCCAACCCTCCAGCAGTGCAGGGGCAGCCTCCACCAGGCCCCCACTCATGTCCCCTATTACCCCCACCCCCCAGCCACCAGGGGCAGCCTCCACCAGGCCCCCACTCATATCTCCCCCCACCCCACCCCCCAGCAGTGCAGGGGCAGCCTCCACCAGGCTCCCACTCATGTCTCCCACCACCCCCACCCCCCAGCAGTGCAGGGGCAGCCTCCACCAGGCCCCCACTCATGTCTCACACCACCCCCACCGCCCAGCAGTGCAGGGGCAGCCTCCACCAGGCCCCCACTCATGTCTCCCACCACCCCCACCCCCCAGCAGTGCAGGGGCAGCCTCCACCAGGCCCCCACTCATGTCTACCACCACCCCCACCCCCCAGCCACCAGGGGCCGCCTCCACCAGGCCCCCACTCATGTCTCCCACCACCCCCAACCCCAGCAGTGCAGGGGCAGCCTCCACCAGGCCCCCACTCATGTCTCCCACCACCCCCACCCCCCAGCAGTGCAGGGGCAGCCTCCACCAGGCCCGCACTCATGTCCCCTATTACCCCCACCCCCCAGCCACCAGGGGCAGCCTCCACCAGGCCCCCACTCATGTCTCCCACCACCCCACCCCCAGCAGTGCAGGGGCAGCCTCCACCAGGCCCCCACTCATGCCTCCCACCACCCCCACCCCCCAGCCACCAGGGGCAGCCTCCACCAGGCCCCCACCCATGTCTACCACCACCCCCACCCCCCAGCAGTGCAGGGGCAGCCTCCATCAGGCCCCCACTCATGTCCCCCTGCACCCCCACCCCGCAGCAGTGCAGGGGCAGCCTCCACCAGGCCCCCACTCATGTCTACCACCACCCCCACCCCCAGCCACCAGGGGCAGCCTCCACCAGGCCCCCACTCATGTCTCCCACCACCCCCAACCCCCAGCCACCAGGGGCAGCCTCCACCAGGCCCCCACTCATGTCTCCCACCACCCCCACCCCCCAGCAGTGCAGGGGCAGCCTCCACCAGGCCCCCACTCATGTCTCCCACCACCCCCACCCCCCAGCCACCAGGGGCAGCCTCCACCAGGCCCCCACCCATGTCTCCTACCACCCCCACCCCCCAGCAGTGCAGGGGCAGCCTCCACCAGGCCCCCATTCATGTCCCCTATTACCCACACCCCCCAGCCACCAGGGGCAGCCTCCACCAGGCCCACAGTCATGTCTCCCACCACCCCCACCCCCCAGCAGTGCAGGGGCAGCCTCCACCAGGCCCCCACTCATGTCTCCCACCACCCCCACCCCCCAGCCACCAGGGGCAGCCTCCATCAGGCCCCCACTCATGTCTCCCACCACCCCCACCCCCCAGCAGTGCAGGGGCAGCCTCCACCAGGCCCCCACTCATGTCTCCCACCACCCCCACCCCCCAGCCACCAGGGGCAGCCTCCACCAGGCCCCCACTCATGTCTCCCACCACCCCCACCCCCCAGCAGTGCAGGG
Source organism: Ambystoma mexicanum (assembly GCF_040938575.1). Classification (NCBI taxonomy): domain Eukaryota; kingdom Metazoa; phylum Chordata; class Amphibia; order Caudata; family Ambystomatidae; genus Ambystoma; species Ambystoma mexicanum. Next base: position 857,515,210 of record NC_090927.1, read on the forward strand.
GCAGCCTCCACCAGGCCCCCATTCATGTCCCCTATTACCCCCACCCCCCAGCCACCAGGGGCAGCCTCCACCAGGCCCCCACTCATGTCTCCCACCACCCCCACCCCCCAGCAGTGCAGGGGCAGCCTCCACCAGGCCCCCACTCATGTCTCCCACCACCCCCACCCCCCGGCCACCAGGGGCAGCCTCCACCAGGCCCCCACTCATGTCTCCCACCACCCCCACCCCCCAGCCACCAGGGGCAGCCTCCACCAGGCCCCCACTCATGTCTCCCACCACCCCCACCCCCCAGCAGTGCAGGGGCAGCCTCCACCAGGCCCCCATTCATGTCCCCTATTACCCCCACCCCCCAGCATCCAGGGGCAGCCTCCACCAGGCCCCCACTCATGTCTCCCACCACCCCCACCCCCCAGCAGTGCAGGGGCAGCCTCCACCAGGCCCCCACTCATGTTTCCCACCACCCCACCCCCCAGCCACCAGGGGCAGCCTCCACCAGGCCCCAACTCATGTCTCCCACCACCCCCACCCCCCAGCAGTGCAGGGGCAGCCTCCACCAGACCCCCACTCATGTCTAGCACCACCCCCACCCCCCAGCCACCAGGGGCAGCCTCCACCATTCCCCCACTCATGTCTCCCTGCACCCCCACCCCCCAGCCACCAGGGGCAGCCTCCACCAGGCCCCCACTCATGTCTCCCACCACCCCCACCCCCCAGCAGTGCAGGGGCAGCCTCCACCAGGCCCCCACTCATGTCTCCCACCACCCCCAGCCCCCAGCCACCAGGGGCAGCCTCCACCAGGCCCCCACCCATGTCTCCCACCACCCAAACCCTCCAACAGTGCAGGGGCAGCCTCCACCAGGCCCCCACTCATGTCCCCTATTACCCCCACCCCCCAGCCACCAGGGGCAGCCTCCACCAGGCCCCCACTCATATCTCCCACCACCCCCACCCCCCAGCAGTGCAGGGGCAGCCTCCACCAGGCCCCCACTCATGTCTCACACCACTCCCACCCCCCAGCAGTGCAGGGGAAGCCTCCACCAGGCCCCCACTCATGTCTCCCACCACCCCCACCCCCCAGCAGTGCAGGGGCAGCCTCCACCAGCCCCCCACTCATGTCTACCACCACCCCCACCCCCCAGCCACCAGGGGCAGCCTCCACCAGGCCCTCACCCATGTCTACCACCACCCCCACCCCCCAGCAGTGCAGGGGCAGCCTCCACCAGGCCCCACTCATGTCTCCCACCACCCCCACCCCCCAGCAGTGCAGGGGCAGCCTCCACCAGGCCCCCACTCATGTCCCCTATTACCCCCACCCCCCAGCCACCAGGGGCCGCCTCCACCAGGCCCCCACTCATGTCTCCCACCACCCCCACCCCCCAGCAGTGCAGGGCAGCCTCCACCAGGCCCCCACTCATGTCTCCCACAACCCCCACCTCCCAGCCACCAGGGGCAGCCTCCACCAGGCCCCCACTCATGTCTCCCACAACCCCCACCTCCCAGCCACCAGGGGCAGCCTCCACCAGGCCCCCACTCATGTCTCCCACCACCCCCACCCCCCAGCAGTGCAGGGGCAGCTTCCACCAGGCCTCCACTCATGTCTACCACCACCCCCACCCCCCAGCCACCAGGGGCAGCCTCCACCAGGCCCCCACCCATGTCTACCACCACCCCGACCCCCCAGCAGTGCAGGGGCAGCCTCCACCAGGCCCCCACTCATGTCTACCACCACCCCCAACCCCCAGCCACCAGGGGCAGCCTCCACCAGGCCCCCACTCATGTCTCCCACCACCCCCACCCCCAAGCCACCAGGGGCAGCCTCCACCAGGCCCCCACTCATGTCTCCCACCACCCCCACCCCCCAGCAGTGCAGGGGCAGCCTCCACCAGGCCCCCACTCATGTCTCCCACCACCCCCACCCCCCAGCCACCAGGGGCAGCCTCCACCAGGCCCCCACCCATGTCTACCACCACCCCCACCCCCCAGCAGTGCAGGGGCAGCCTCCACCAGGCCCCCACTCATGTCCCCCTGAACCCCCACCCCCCAGCAGTGAAGGGGCAGCCTCCACCAGGCACCCACTCATGTCTCCCACCACCCCCACCTCCCAGCCACCAGGGGCAGCCTCCACCAGGCCCCCACTCATGTCTCCCACCACCTCACCCCCCAGCAGTGCAGGGGCAGCCTCCACCAGGCCCCCACTCATGTCTACCACCACCCCCACCCCCCAGCCATCAGGGGCAGCCTCCACCAGGCCCCCACCCATGTCTACCACCACCCCCACTCCCCAGCAGTGCAGGGGCAGCCTCCACCAGGCCCCCACTCATGTCTCCCACCACCCCCACCCCCAGCAGTGCAGGGGAAGCCTCCACCAGGCCCCCACTCATGTCCCCTATTACCCCCACCCCCCAGCCACCAGGGGCAGCCTCCACCAGGCCCCCACTCATGTCTCCCACCACCCCACCCCCCAGCAGTGCAGGGGCAGCCTCCACCAGGCCCCCACTCATGTCTCCCACCACCCCCACACCCCAGCCACCAGGGGCAGCCTCCACCAGGCCCCCACTCATGTCTCCCACCACCCCCACCCCCCAGCAGTGCAGGGGCAGCCTCCACCAGGCCCCACTCATGTCTCCCACCACCCCCACCCCCCAGCCACCAGGGGCAGCCTCCACCAGGCCCCCACCTATGTCTACCACCACCCCACCCCCCAGCAGTGCAGGGGCAGCCTCCACCAGGCCCCCACTCATGTCCCCCTGCACCCCCACCCCCCAGCAGTGCAGGGGCAGCCTCCACCAGGCCCCCACTCATGTCTCCCACCACCCCCACCCCCCAGCCACCAGGGGCAGCCTCCAACCTATGTCTCCCACCACCCCCACCGCCCAGCAGTGCAGGGCAGCCTCCACCAGGCCCCCACTCATGTCCCCTATTACCCCCACCCCCCAGCCACCAGGGGCATCCTCCACCAGGCCCCCACCCATGTCTCCTACCACCCCCACCCCCCAGCAGTGCAGGGGCAGCCTCCACCAGGCCCCCATTCATGTCCCCTATTACCCACACCCCCCAGCCACCAGGGGCAGCCTCCACCAGGCCCACAGTCATGTCTCCCACCACCCCCACCCCCCAGCAGTGCAGGGGCAGCCTCCACCAGGCCCCCACTCATGTCTCCCACCACCCCCACCCCCCAGCCACCAGGGGCAGCCTCCATCAGGCCCCCACTCATGTCTCCCACCACCCCCACCCCCCAGCAGTGCAGGGGCAGCCTCCACCAGGCCCCCACTCATGTCTCCCACCACCCCCACCCCCCAGCCACCAGGGGCAGCCTCCACCAGGCCCCCACTCATGTCTCCCACCACCCCCACCCCCCAGCAGTGCAGGGGCAGCCTCCACCAGGCCCCCATTCATGTCCCCTATTACCCCCACCCCCCAGCCACCAGGGGCAGCCTCCACCAGGCCCCCACTCATGTCTCCCACCACCCCCACCCCCCAGCAGTGCAGGGGCAGCCTCCACCAGGCCCCCACTCATGTCTCCCACCACCCCCACCCCCCGGCCACCAGGGGCAGCCTCCACCAGGCCCCCACTCATGTCTCCCACCACCCCCACCCCCCAGCCACCAGGGGCAGCCTCCACCAGGCCCCCACTCATGTCTCCCACCACCCCCACCCCCCAGCAGTGCAGGGGCAGCCTCCACCAGGCCCCCATTCATGTCCCCTATTACCCCCACCCCCCAGCAACCAGGGGCAGCCTCCACCAGGCCCCCACTCATGTCTCCCACCACCCCCACCCCCCAGCAGTGCAGGGGCAGCCTCCACCAGGCCCCCACTCATGTTTCCCACCACCCCCACCCCCAGCCACCAGGGGCAGCCTCCACCAGGCCCCAACTCATGTCTCCCACCACCCCCACCCCCCAGCAGTGCAGGGGCAGCCTCCACCAGACCCCCACTCATGTCTAGCACCACCCCCACCCCCCAGCCACCAGGGGCAGCCTCCACCATTCCCCCACTCATGTCTCCCTGCACCCCCACCCCCCAGCCACCAGGGGCAGCCTCCACCAGGCCCCCACTCATGTCTCCCACCACCCCCACCCCCCAGCAGTGCAGGGGCAGCCTCCACCAGGCCCCCACTCATGTCTCCCACCACCCCCAGCCCCCAGCCACCAGGGGCAGCCTCCACCAGGCCCCCACCCATGTCTCCCACCACCCCCACCCTCCAGCAGTGCAGGGGCAGCCTCCACCAGGCCCCCACTCATGTCCCCTATTACCCCCACCCCCCAGCCACCAGGGGCAGCCTCCACCAGGCCCCCACTCATATCTCCCACCACCCCCACCCCCCAGCAGTGCAGGGGCAGCCTCCACCAGGCCCCCACTCATGTCTCACACCACACCCACCCCCCAGCAGTGCAGGGGAAGCCTCCACCAGGCCCCCACTCATGTCTCCCACCACCCCCACCCCCCAGCAGTGCAGGGTCAGCCTCCACCAGCCCCCCACTCATGTCTACCACCACCCCCACCCCCCAGCCACCAGGGGCAGCCTCCACCAGGCCCTCACCCATGTCTACCACCACCCCCACCCCCCAGCAGTGCAGGGGCAGCCTCCACCAGGCCCCACTCATGTCTCCCACCACCCCCACCCCCCAGCAGTGCAGGGGCAGCCTCCACCAGGCCCCCACTCATGTCCCCTATTACCCCCACCCCCCAGCCACCAGGGGCCGCCTCCACCAGGCCCCCACTCATGTCTCCCACCACCCCCACCCCCCAGCAGTGCAGGGGCAGCCTCCACCAGGCCCCCACTCATGTCTCCCACAACCCCCACCTCCCAGCCACCAGGGGCAGCCTCCACCAGGCCCCCACTCATGTCTCCCACAACCCCCACCTCCCAGCCACCAGGGGCAGCCTCCACCAGGCCCCCACTCATGTCTCCCACCACCCCCACCCCCCAGCAGTGCAGGAGCAGCCTCCACCAGGCCTCCACTCATGTCTACCACCACCCCCACCCCCCAGCCACCAGGGGCAGCCTCCACCAGGCCCCCACCCATGTCTACCACCACCCCGACCCCCCAGCAGTGCAGGGGCAGCCTCCACCAGGCCCCCACTCATGTCTACCACCACCCCCAACCCCCAGCCACCAGGGGCAGCCTCCACCAGGCCCCCACTCATGTCTCCCACCACCCCCACCCCCAAGCCACCAGGGGCAGCCTCCACCAGGCCCCCACTCATGTCTCCCACCACCCCCACCCCCCAGCAGTGCAGGGGCAGCCTCCACCAGGCCCCCACTCATGTCTCCCACCACCCCCACCCCCCAGCCACCAGGGGCAGCCTCCACCAGGCCCCCACCCATGTCTCCCACCACCCCCACCCCCCAGCAGTGCAGGGGCAGCCTCCACCAGGCCCCCACTCATGTCCCCTATTACCCCCACCCCCCAGCCACCAGGGGCAGCCTCCACCAGGCCCCCACTCATGTCTCCCACCACCCCCACCCCCCAGCAGTGCAGGGGCAGCCTCCACCAGGCCCCCACTCATGTCTCCCACCACCCCCACCCCCCAGCCACCAGGGGCCGCCTCCACCAGGCCCCCACCCATGTCTCCCACCACCCCCACCCCCCAGCAGTGCAGGGGCAGCCTCCACAAGGCCCCCACTCATGTCCCCTATTACCCCCACCCCCCAGCCACCAGGGGCAGCCTCCACCAGGCCCCCACTCATGTCTACCACCACCCCCACCCCCCAGCCACCAGGGGCAGCCTCCACCAGGCCCCCACCCATATCTACCACCACCCCCACCCCCCAGCAGTGCAGGGGCAGCCTCCACCAGGCCCCCACTCATGTCCCCCTGAACCCCCACCCCCCAGCAGTGAAGGGGCAGCCTCCACCAGGCACCCACTCATGTCTCCCACCACCCCCACCTCCCAGCCACCAGGGGCAGCCTCCACCAGGCCCCCACTCATGTCTCCCACCACCCCACCCCCCAGCAGTGCAGGGGCAGCCTCCACCAGGCCCCCACTCATGTCTACCACCACCCCCACCCCCCAGCCACCAGGGGCAGCCTCCACCAGGCCCCCACCCATGTCTACCACCACCCCCACTCCCCAGCAGTGCAGGGGCAGCCTCCACCAGGCCCCCACTCATGTCTCCCACCACCCCCACCCCCAGAAGTGCAGGGGAAGCCTCCACCAGGCCCCCACTCATGTCCCCTATTACCCCCACCCCCCAGCCACCAGGGGCAGCCTCCACCAGGCCCCCACTCATGTCTCCCACCACCCCCACCCCCCAGCAGTGCAGGGGCAGCCTCCACCAGGCCCCCACTCATGTCTCCCACCACCCCCACACCCCAGCCACCAGGGGCAGCCTCCACCAGGCCCCCACTCATGTCTCCCACCACCCCCACCCCCCAGCAGTGCAGGGGCAGCCTCCACCAGGCCCCACTCATGTCTCCCACCACCCCCACCCCCCAGCCACCAGGGGCAGCCTCCACCAGGCCCCCACCTATGTCTACCACCACCCCACCCCCCAGCAGTGCAGGGGCAGCCTCCACCAGGGCCCCACTCATGTCCCCCTGCACCCCCACCCCCCAGCAGTGCAGGGGCAGCCTCCACCAGGCCCCCACTCATGTCTCCCACCACCCCCACCCCCCAGCCACCAGGGGCAGCCTCCAACCTATGTCTCCCACCACCCCCACCGCCCAGCAGTGCAGGGCAGCCTCCACCAGGCCCCCACTCATGTCCCCTATTACCCCCACCCCCCAGCCACCAGATGCAGCCTCCACCAGGCCCCCACTCATGTCTCCCATCACCCCCACCCCCCAGCAGTGCAGGGGCAGCCTCCACCAGGCCCCCACTCATGTCTCCCACCACCCCCACCCCCCAGCCACCAGGGGCAGCCTCCACCAGGCCCCCACTCATGTCTCCCACCACCCCCACCCCCCAGCAGTGCAGGGGCAGCCTCCACCAGGCCCCCACTCATGTCTCCCACCACCCCCACCCCCCAGCCACCAGGGGCAGCCTCCACCAGGCCCCCACTCATGTCTCCCACCACCCCCACCCCCCAGCAGTGCAGGGGCAGCCTCCACCAGGCCCCCATTCATGTCCCCTATTACCCCCACCCCCCAGCCACCAGGGGCAGCTTCCACCAGGCCCCCACTCATGTCTCCCACCACCCCCACCCCCCAGCAGTGCAGGGGCAGCCTCCACCAGGCCCCCACTCATGTCTCCCACCACCCCCACCCCCCAGCCACCAGGGGCAGCCTCCACCAGGCCCCCACTCATGTCTCCCACCACCCCCACCCCCCAGCCACCAGGGGCAGCCTCCACCAGGCCCCCACTCATGTCTCCCACCACCCCCACCCCCCAGCAGTGCAGGGGCAGCCTCCACCAGGCCCCCACTCATGTCTCCCACCACCCCCACCCCCCAGCCACCAGGGGCAGCCTCCACCAGGCCCCCACTCATGTCTCCCACCACCCCCACCCCCCAGCAGTGCAGGGGCAGCCTCCACCAGGCCCCCATTCATGTCCCCTATTACCCCCACCCCCCAGCCACCAGGGGCAGCTTCCACCAGGCCCCCACTCATGTCTCCCACCACCCCCACCCCCCAGCAGTGCAGGGGCAGCCTCCACCAGGCCCCCACTCATGTCTCCCACCACCCCCACCCCCCAGCCACCAGGGGCAGCCTCCACCAGGCCCCCACTCATGTCTCCCACCACCCCCACCCCCCAGCCACCAGGGGCAGCCTCCACCAGGCCCCCACTCATGTCTCCCACCACCCCCACCCCCCAGCAGTGCAGGGGCAGCCTCCACCAGGCCCCCATTCATGTCCCCTATTACCCCCACCCCCCAGCCACCAGGGGCAGCCTCCACCAGGCCCCCAATCATGTCTCCCACCACCCCCACCCCCCAGCAGTGCAGGGGCAGCCTTCACCAGGCCCCCACTCATATCTCCCACCACCCCCACCCCCCAGCCACCAGGGGCAGCCTCCACCAGGCCCCCACTCATGTCTACCACCACCCCCACCCCCCAGCCACCAGGGGCAGCCTCCACCAGGCCCCCACTCATGTCTCCCACCACCCCCAACCCCCAGCCACCAGGGGCAGCCTCCACCAGGCCCCCACTCATGTCTCCCACCACCCCCAACCCCCAGCCAGCAGGGGCAGCCTCCACCAGGCCCCCACTCATGTCTCCCATCACCCCCACCCCCCAGCAGTGCAGGGGCAGCCTCCACCAGGCCCCCACTCATGTCTCCCATCACCCCCACCCCCCAGCCACCAGGGGCAGCCTCCACCAGGCCCCCACCCATGTCTCCCACCACCCCCACCCCCAGCAGTGCAGGGGCAGCCTCCACCAGGCCCCCACTCATGTCCCCTATTACCCCCACCCCCCAGCCACCAGGGGCAGCCTCCACCAGGCCCCCACTCATGTCTCCCACCACCCCCACCCCCCAGCAGTGCAGGGGCAGCCTCCACCAGGCCCCACTCATGTCTCCCACCACCCCCACCCCCCAGCCACCAGGGGCAGCCTCCACCAGGCCCCCACTCATGGCTCCCACCACCCCCACCCCCCAGCAGTGCAGGGGCAGCCTCCACCAGGCCCCCACTCATGTCTCCCACCACCCCCACCCCCCAGCCACCAGGGGCACCCTCCACCAGGCCCCCACTCATGTCTCCCACCACCCCCACCCCCCAGCAGTGCAGGGGCAGCCTCCACCAGGCCCCCACTCATGTCTCCCACCACCCCCAACCCCCAGCCACCAGGGGCCGCCTCCACCAGGCCCCCACCCATGTCTCCCACCACCCCCACTCCCCAGCAGTGCAGGGGCAGCCTCCACAAGGCCCCCACTCATGTCCCCTATTACCCCCACCCCCCAGCCACCAGGGGCAGCCTCCACCAGGCACACACTCATGTCTACCACCACCCCCACCCCCCAGCCACCAGGGGCAGCCTCCACCAGGCCCCCACCCATTTCTACCACCACCCCCACCCCCCAGCAGTGCAGGGGCAGCCTCCACCAGGCCCCCACTCATGTCCCCCTGCACCCCCACCCCCCAGCAGTGAAGGGGCAGCCTCCACCAGGCCCCCACTCATGTCTCCCACCACCCCCACCTCCCAGCCACCAGGGGCAGCCTCCACCAGGCCCCAACTCATGTCTCCCACCACCCCCACCCCCCAGCAGTGCAGGGGCAGCCTCCACCAGGCCACCACTCATGTCTACCACCATCCCCACCCCCCAGCCACCAGGGGCAGCCTCCACCAGGCCCCCACCCATGTCTACCACCACCCCCACTCCCCAGCAGTGCAGGGGCAGCCTCCACCAGGCCCCCACTCATGTCTCCCACCACCCCCACCCCCAGCAGTGCAGGGGAAGCCTCCACCAGGCCCCCACTCATGTCCCCTATTACCCCCACCCCCCAGCCACCAGGGGCAGCCTCCACCAGGCCCCCACTCATGTCTCCCACCACCCCCACCCCCCAGCAGTGCAGGGGCAGCCTCCACCAGGCCCCCACTCATGTCTCCCACCACCCCCACCCCCCAGCCACCAGGGGCAGCCTCCACCAGGCCCCCACTCATGTCTCCCACCACCCCCACCCCCCAGCAGTGCAGGGGCAGCCTCCACCAGGCCCCACTCATGTCTCCCACCACCCCCACCCCCCAGCCACCAGGGGCAGCCTCCACCAGGCCCCCACCCATGTCTACCACCACCCCCACCCCCCAGCAGTGCAGGGGCAGCCTCCACCAGGCCCCCACTCATGTCCCCCTGCACCCCCACCCCCCAGCAGTGCAGGGGCAGCCTCCACCAGGCCCCCACTCATGTCTCCCACCACCCCCACCCCCCAGGGGCAGCCTCCAACCTATGTCTCCCACCACCCCCACCGTCCAGCAGTGCAGGGCAGCCTCCACCAGGCCCCCACTCATGTCCCCTATTACCCCCACCCCCCAGCCACCAGGGGCAGCCTCCACCAGGCCCCCACTCATGTCTCCCACCACCCCCACCCCCCAGCAGTGCAGGGGCAGCCTCCACCAGGCCCCCACTCATGTCTCGCACCACCCCCACCCCCCAGCCACCAGGGGCAGCCTCCACCAGGCCCCCACTCATGTCTCCCACCACCCCACCCCCCAGCAGTGCAGGGGCAGCCTCCACCAGGCCCCCACTCATGTCTCCCACCACCCCCACCCCCCAGCCACCAGGGGCAGCCTCCACCAGGCCCCCACTCATGTCTCCCACCACCCCCACCCCCCAGCAGTGCAGGGGCAGCCTCCACCAGGCCCCCATTCATGTCCCCTATTACCCCCACCCCCCAGCCACCAGGGGCAGCCTCCACCAGGCCCCCACTCATGTCTCCCACCACCCCCACCCCCCAGCAGTGCAGGAGCAGCCTCCACCAGGCCCCCACTCATGTCTCCCACAACCCCCACCTCCCAGCCACCAGGGGCAGCCTCCACCAGGCCCCCACTCATGTCTCCCACAACCCCCACCTCCCAGCCACCAGGGGCAGCCTCCACCAGGCCCCCACTCATGTCTCCCACCACCCCCACCCCCCAGCAGTGCAGGGGCAGCCTCCACCAGGCCTCCACTCATGTCTACCACCACCCCCACCCCCCAGCCACCAGGGGCAGCCTCCACCAGGCCCCCACCCATGTCTACCACCACCCCGACCCCCCAGCAGTGCAGGGGCAGCCTCCACCAGGCCCCCACTCATGTCTACCACCACCCCCAACCCCCAGCCACCAGGGGCAGCCTCCACCAGGCCCCCACTCATGTCTCCCACCACCCCCACCCCCAAGCCACCAGGGGCAGCCTCCACCAGGCCCCCACTCATGTCTCCCACCACCCCCACCCCCCAGCAGTGCAGGGGCAGCCTCCACCAGGCCCCCACTCATGTCTCCCACCACCCCCACCCCCCAGCCACCAGGGGCAGCCTCCACCAGGCCCCCACCCATGTCTCCCACCACCCCCACCCCCCAGCAGTGCAGGGGCAGCCTCCACCAGGCCCCCACTCATGTCCCCTATTACCCCCACCCCCCAGCCACCAGGGGCAGCCTCCACCAGGCCCCCACTCATGTCTCCCACCACCCCCACCCCCCAGCAGTGCAGGGGCAGCCTCCACCAGGCCCCCACTCATGTCTCCCACCACCCCCACCCCCCAGCCACCAGGGGCCGCCTCCACCAGGCCCCCACCCATGTCTCCCACCACCCCCACCCCCCAGCAGTGCAGGGGCAGCCTCCACAAGGCCCCCACTCATGTCCCCTATTACCCCCACCCCCCAGCCACCAGGGGCAGCCTCAACCAGGCCCCCACTCATGTCTACCACCACCCCCACCCCCCAGCCACCAGGGGCAGCCTCCACCAGGCCCCCACCCATGTCTACCACCACCCCCACCCCCCAGCAGTGCAGGGGCAGCCTCCACCAGGCCCCCACTCATGTCCCCCTGAACCCCCACCCCCCAGCAGTGAAGGGGCAGCCTCCACCAGGCACCCACTCATGTCTCCCACCACCCCCACCTCCCAGCCACCAGGGGCAGCCTCCACCAGGCCCCCACTCATGTCTCCCACCACCCCACCCCCCAGCAGTGCAGGGGCAGCCTCCACCAGGCCCCCACTCATGTCTACCACCACCCCCACCCCCCAGCCATCAGGGGCAGCCTCCACCAGGCCCCCACCCATGTCTACCACCACCCCCACTCCCCAGCAGTGCAGGGGCAGCCTCCACCAGGCCCCCACTCATGTCTCCCACCACCCCCACCCCCAGCAGTGCAGGGGAAGCCTCCACCAGGCCCCCACTCATGTCCCCTATTACCCCCACCCCCCAGCCACCAGGGGCAGCCTCCACCAGGCCCCCACTCATGTCTCCCACCACCCCCACCCCCCAGCAGTGCAGGGGCAGCCTCCACCAGGCCCCCACTCATGTCTCCCACCACCCCCACACCCCAGCCACCAGGGGCAGCCTCCACCAGGCCCCCACTCATGTCTCCCACCACCCCCACCCCCCAGCAGTGCAGGGGCAGCCTCCACCAGGCCCCACTCATGTCTCCCACCACCCCCACCCCCCAGCCACCAGGGGCAGCCTCCACCAGGCCCCCACCTATGTCTACCACCACCCCACCCCCCAGCAGTGCAGGGGCAGCCTCCACCAGGCCCCCACTCATGTCCCCCTGCACCCCCACCCCCCAGCAGTGCAGGGGCAGCCTCCACCAGGCCCCCACTCATGTCTCCCACCACCCTCACCCCCCAGCCACCAGGGGCAGCCTCCAACCTATGTCTCCCACCACCCCCACCGCCCAGCAGTGCAGGGCAGCCTCCACCAGGCCCCCACTCATGTCCCCTATTACCCCCACCCCCCAGCCACCAGGGGCAGCCTCCACCAGGCCCCCACCCATGTCTCCTACCACCCCCACCCCCCAGCAGTGCAGGGGCAGCCTCCACCAGGCCCCCATTCATGTCCCCTATTACCCACACCCCCCAGCCACCAGGGGCAGCCTCCACCAGGCCCACAGTCATGTCTCCCACCACCCCCACCCCCCAGCAGTGCAGGGGCAGCCTCCACCAGGCCCCCACTCATGTCTCCCACCACCCCCACCCCCCGGCCACCAGGGGCAGCCTCCACCAGGCCCCCACTCATGTTTCCCACCACCCCCACCCCCCAGCCACCAGGGGCAGCCTCCACCAGGCCCCAACTCATGTCTCCCACCACCCCCACCCCCCAGCAGTGCAGGGGCAGCCTCCACCAGACCCCCACTCATGTCTAGCACCACCCCCACCCCCCAGCCACCAGGGGCAGCCTCCACCATTCCCCCACTCATGTCTCCCTGCACCCCCACCCCCCAGCCACCAGGGGCAGCCTCCACCAGGCCCCCACTCATGTCTCCCACCACCCCCACCCCCCAGCAGTGCAGGGGCAGCCTCCACCAGGCCCCCACTCATGTCTCCCACCACCCCCAGCCCCCAGCCACCAGGGGCAGCCTCCACCAGGCCCCCACCCATGTCTCCCACCACCCCCACCCTCCAGCAGTGCAGGGGCAGCCTCCACCAGGCCCCCACTCATGTCCCCTATTACCCCCACCCCCCAGCCACCAGGGGCAGCCTCCACCAGGCCCCCACTCATATCTCCCACCACCCCCACCCCCCAGCAGTGCAGGGGCAGCCTCCACCAGGCCCCCACTCATGTCTCACACCACCCCCACCCCCCAGCAGTGCAGGGGAAGCCTCCACCAGGCCCCCACTCATGTCTCCCACCACCCCCACCCCCCAGCAGTGCAGGGTCAGCCTCCACCAGCCCCCCACTCATGTCTACCACCACCCCCACCCCCCAGCCACCAGGGGCAGCCTCCACCAGACCCTCACCCATGTCTACCACCACCCCCACCCCCCAGCAGTGCAGGGGCAGCCTCCACCAGGCCCCACTCATGTCTCCCACCACCCCCACCCCCCAGCAGTGCAGGGGCAGCCTCCACCAGGCCCCCACTCATGTCCCCTATTACCCCCACCCCCCAGCCACCAGGGGCCACCTCCACCAGGCCCCCACTCATGTCTCCCACCACCCCCACCCCCCAGCAGTGCAGGGGCAGCCTCCACCAGGCCCCCACTCATGTCTCCCACAACCCCCACCTCCCAGCCACCAGGGGCAGCCTCCACCAGGCCCCCACTCATGTCTCCCACAACCCCCACCTCCCAGCCACCAGGGGCAGCCTCCACCAGGCCCCCACTCATGTCTCCCACCACCCCCACCCCCAAGCCACCAGGGGCAGCCTCCACCAGGCCCCCACTCATGTCTCCCACCACCCCCACCCCCCAGCAGTGCAGGGGCAGCCTCCACCAGGCCCCCACTCATGTCTCCCACCACCCCCACCCCCCAGCCACCAGGGGCAGCCTCCACCAGGCCCCCACCCATGTCTCCCACCACCCCCACCCCCCAGCAGTGCAGGGGCAGCCTCCACCAGGCCCCCACTCATGTCCCCTATTACCCCCACCCCCCAGCCACCAGGGGCAGCCTCCACCAGGCCCCCACTCATGTCTCCCACCACCCCCACCCCCCAGCCACCAGGGGCAGCCTCCACCAGGCCCCCACCCATGTCTACCACCACCCCGACCCCCCAGCAGTGCAGGGGCAGCCTCCACCAGGCCCCCACTCATGTCTACCACCACCCCCAACCCCCAGCCACCAGGGGCAGCCTCCACCAGGCCCCCACTCATGTCTCCCACCACCCCCACCCCCAAGCCACCAGGGGCAGCCTCCACCAGGCCCCCACTCATGTCTCCCACCACCCCCACCCCCCAGCAGTGCAGGGGCAGCCTCCACCAGGCCCCCACTCATGTCTCCCACCACCCCCACCCCCCAGCCACCAGGGGCAGCCTCCACCAGGCCCCCACCCATGTCTCCCACCACCCCCACCCCCCAGCAGTGCAGGGGCAGCCTCCACCAGGCCCCCACTCATGTCCCCTATTACCCCCACCCCCCAGCCACCAGGGGCAGCCTCCACCAGGCCCCCACTCATGTCTCCCACCACCCCCACCCCCCAGCCACCAGGGGCAGCCTCCACCAGGCCCCCACCCATGTCTACCACCACCCCGACCCCCCAGCAGTGCAGGGGCAGCCTCCACCAGGCCCCCACTCATGTCTACCACCACCCCCAACCCCCAGCCACCAGGGGCAGCCTCCACCAGGCCCCCACTCATGTCTCCCACCACCCCCACCCCCAAGCCACCAGGGGCAGCCTCCACCAGGCCCCCACTCATGTCTCCCACCACCCCCACCCCCCAGCAGTGCAGGGGCAGCCTCCACCAGGCCCCCACTCATGTCTCCCACCACCCCCACCCCCCAGCCACCAGGGGCAGCCTCCACCAGGCCCCCACCCATGTCTCCCACCACCCCCACCCCCCAGCAGTGCAGGGGCAGCCTCCACCAGGCCCCCACTCATGTCCCCTATTTTTTTTTTTTTTTTTTTTTTTTTTTTTTTATTTTTATTTGCCTTTAGTTCAATTACAAGAATAATTTCAAGTAGAACCTTTGCAAAAAAACAAGTTAAAATCCATGTATAAAGAGAAGAAAATTTAGACATTTGATTTTTACATTATTTTACATTATCACATAATACTTTAAAATGCTTTAAAATACAGTTTAAAATACAAATGAAAAAAAAAAAAAAAGATATACCAATCATTTTATCAGCTCAGCAATTCATTCTCCAGTCAGAATAAGTTCTTTTTCTATATGCTTACAAAAGCTTACTAATTCATAGATTAAGCGGTTGTGAGTACCTTGCATCATACGAGACCATAAAAACTCAAGACAATCTTCAAACCCTATATCAACAAATTGCATAAATCTTGCTGTTCGTAATTTGTTAAAATGAGGACAGTAGAGAATGAGATGCTTCATTGTTTCATGTGGTTCATTACACTCATCAAATCGACATCCCACAGCAAATGTGGTGGTATTTGTTCGCCAATTTTTTATTCTGTCTCTAGTATGGAATAGATTAAATCTAAATCGAATATAAGCCTTCCTGGTAATTTCACAGGGAAATAAAGTGATATGTGCATAGCGAGGGATGCGCTGTTTAACAAAGGCGCCATAATCTTCATAAGATTTATAAGTCATAATCCGATCAATAGTCACGCACCAGTCTAAATCAAAAAGTTTTTTTTTTGCATAGCACGGGCGAAAATGGATATCATTCACTGTAATATTCACTTCACTTAAAAGTTGTTGCATTTTCAATTGATAATTATAAAAGGAAGGAGGACAGCGGGTACCTAGCATCTTATGCAAATCCGCATATAGCGAGTTATTCGGTGGATAGTTCATTTTTGCAAAATGGGATAACTGTCTCCATTTCCATCTAGTCGAAAGTGCCACTAATCCCAATTCATGGCGTATGATGGCATTTGGAATGGACATAGGCAGAAACATTGCTGCTTTTAAAAGTGAGCCTTGTACACAATCCAACATGATAGACATATCACACAAACATATATCTAGGGCATAAAGAATAATACTCTCAGTCTTCAGGGACATAAATTCAATTAACGGAGTTAGTGAAAATTTGCAAAACCGGGTATAGATCCTTTTCATTTGCGAAAGGAGTGTCCTGGTTTTGGATTTAATTAAGTCTGTCCATACTTTGATAGAATTCTGATCAGAGAGATAATATCCCAAATAAATGGCGTTGTTAATGCAAGATATCTGCGTATCCATAATATGCCATCTAAAACTGCCCTTTTTCTGCACCACTCCAAATTTCATAATGGCAGTCTTTGCCGGGTTGGGAGTCAAATTGTGGTCCTTTGCAAATTCCTCAAAGAGTGTTAATTTAGTTTGTAAGCCTGCAGGAGTGGGATCAAACAGAATAATATCGTCTGCAAAGGCGATCCATTGTAAGGATATCCTCCCGACCTTCACAGAGAACAGGTTCATCTTTTCCCAGGTTTTATCCAGATCCGCCATATATAGATTAAACAGGGTTGGTGCAAGATTGCAACCCTGTTTCAGGCCCAGTGCTGTTCCTATTGGAGCTGTGGTGCCCCCGTCCTGTGATACTTTTATTCTATAAGATGTGTTAATATGCAATTTCATGATCCAATACATTAAATCTTTTGGAATTCCGAAAGACAACATTTTCATCCACAATAAATTGCGGACGACATTATCAAAGGCAGCACTCATGTCAATCATTGCAATATAGACCGGATTGGAGTTCTTGGTCTTGGCCCCAGCAATGACATGCGCAAGAATAGTTGCATTTAAGGTGGTGCTCATATTCTTTCTAAAACCCGTTTGAAATTTAGAATAAAGACCCTTGGACTCAATAATCTTCTCCAAATCGTGAAGAAGTAGAATCGCAAAGATTTTAGCCTCGGTATCGATTAGAGAAATTGGGCGGTAATTTTCAGGACAGGAAGGGTCCCCCCTCTTAAATATCGGGACTATGTTTGCAGTTAACCAAGATGGTGGGATTTCCCCAAAATTGAAGATAGTTTCTAGTTTGGTCTTTATAATTTCTGCCCACATGGCAGGGTCCGCTTTGTAAAGACAAGGGGGGAGCCCGTCTGGTCCTGCAGCCTTAGAATACGACAGCCTCGAAATTGCCCAAATTATGTCACTGATACTCCAGTTAAAACGAGGGATTGTGGTAGAATCTAACATTATACCAGGAAGAAATTGGAACTTATAAGGAAGTTGAAATTTTGCAGTTATGTACTTCTGCCATGTCTGATCAGAAATACAGTTTGGCATTGGTAACACGGCATTTTTTGGGTCAGTTTTTAAAGTACGCCATATGACTCGAGTGTCGTGTGACGTAATGGCACGAATTAAAGTACAGTTATCTTCGTTGTGTCTCGAGATCCGGGCGAATCTTAAGTTTTGTTTATACTGTGAGATGATTTGATTCCGCCTTTCTCTGAGTCTTTCAGTGCCTAAAACTTTATTTTTTAATTGTCTTAATGCTTTGTTTTTTTCCCTTTTCAACAGTTTACATTTCTGATCGTAAATGTGTGTGTGTTTCGCACTACTGGGGTTTTTATAAAATTTAAACAAGACAGTGTCAACTATTTCGGAGTAATCCCTATCTGATAGTTTAATTTTTAAGTTGGTACCATGTTGATCGACTCGCGTTGTTTCTCGTGATATGTGTTTAACAATCTGATCGCACAAACCATTGTTCCACCTAATTGAATGCTGAGGGCGATCGACTTCTACTGCTGTTAATGATTTATTTGCCCCTAACAATTGACATTTCAATTTCAATGATGTTATAAGTTGTGCATGATCACCGATCAATATAGGGTCTATTACTAATGGGGCCATGTAGGCTATAAGATTGCGAGATACAAAAATAAAATCTATCATTGACTTCTTGACTCCTCTTTCCCATGTAAATTTAGATTTCATATCGTGTATCGCCAAGAGATCCATGTCCCAATCGGTTAAGAGTTCTCTAAACTTGGCTCCTCTAGTGCATGCTAAGGTTGCGAGTTTGGATGTACTAGTTTCATTCATATTTCTACAGTCGCAGTTAAAATCGCCACCAAGAATAATCTCACATTTCGGATATGTACTAGCGGAGAATTCCAAGCATGCTTCAAGATCATCAAGCACCTCTTCAATAGTTAAATTGGCAGGGTTCCAATATAGTGAGATGATAATTAATGATGGGTATCTGATTGAGGGTATATTAAGATGGACCCCTAATAGACTCGGAGAGTTCCACACTTCATTAGGTTGGACTTTAAATGAAGTGTTTATTGCAATCGATAAGCCCCCAGATGGGCGGCCTGAGAGATGTCTTTTAGCTAATGAGTTAAAAGTAACATAACCGGGAATAAGTAGTGGTATTGTTTTCATCGATTCTTGAATTATAATTATAGTTGGAGGTTCATCACTATTGAGATTGAGATGCCAGTTCATTAAATTCACAAAGCCGCACGAATTCCAAGACATGTCCCCTATTACCCCCACCCCCCAGCCACCAGGGGCAGCCTCCACCAGGCCCCCACTCATGTCTCCCACCACCCCCACCCCCCAGCAGAGCAGGGGCAGCCTCCACCAGGCCCCCACTCATGTCTCCCACCACCCCCACCCCCCAGCCACCAGGGGCCGCCTCCACCAGGCCCCCACCCATGTCTCCCACCACCCCCACCCCCCAGCAGTGCAGGGGCAGCCTCCACAAGGCCCCCACTCATGTCCCCTATTACCCCCACCCCCCAGCCACCAGGGGCAGCCTCCACCAGGCCCCCACTCATGTCTACCACCACCCCCACCCCCCAGCCACCAGGGGCAGCCTCCACCAGGCCCCCACCCATGTCTACCACCACCCCCACCCCCCAGCAGTGCAGGGGCAGCCTCCACCAGGCCCCCACTCATGTCCCCCTGAACCCCCACCCCCCAGCAGTGAAGGGGCAGCCTCCACCAGGCACCCACTCATGTCTCCCACCACCCCCACCTCCCAGCCACCAGGGGCAGCCTCCACCAGGCCCCCACTCATGTCTCCCACCACCCCACCCCCCAGCAGTGCAGGGGCAGCCTCCACCAGGCCCCCACTCATGTCTACCACCACCCCCACCCCCCAGCCACCAGGGGCAGCCTCCACCAGGCCCCCACCCATGTCTACCACCACCCCCACTCCCCAGCAGTGCAGGGGCAGCCTCCACCAGGCCCCCACTCATGTCTCCCACCACCCCCACCCCCAGCAGTGCAGGGGAAGCCTCCACCAGGCCCCCACTCATGTCCCCTATTACCCCCACCCCCCAGCCACCAGGGGCAGCCTCCACCAGGCCCCCACTCATGTCTCCCACCACCCCCACCCCCCAGCAGTGCAGGGGCAGCCTCCACCAGGCCCCCACTCATGTCTCCCACCACCCCCACACCCCAGCCACCAGGGGCAGCCTCCACCAGGCCCCCACTCATGTCTCCCACCACCCCCACCCCCCAGCAGTGCAGGGGCAGCCTCCACCAGGCCCCACTCATGTCTCCCACCACCCCCACCCCCCAGCCACCAGGGGCAGCCTCCACCAGGCCCCCACCTATGTCTACCACCACCCCACCCCCCAGCAGTGCAGGGGCAGCCTCCACCAGGCCCCCACACATGTCCCCCTGCACCCCCACCCCCCAGCAGTGCAGGGGCAGCCTCCACCAGGCCCCCACTCATGTCTCCCACCACCCCCACCCCCCAGCCACCAGGGGCAGCCTCCAACCTATGTCTCCCACCACCCCCACCGCCCAGCAGTGCAGGGCAGCCTCCACCAGGCCCCCACTCATGTCCCCTATTACCCCCACCCCCCAGCAGTGCAGGGGCAGCCTCCACCAGGCCCCCACTCATGTCTCCCACCACCCCCACCCCCCAGCCACCAGGGGCAGCCTCCACCAGGCCCCCACTCATGTCTCCCACCACCCCCACCCCCCAGCCATGCAGGGGCAGCCTCCACCAGGCCCCCACTCATGTCTCCCACCACCCCCACCCCCCAGCCACCAGGGGCAGCCTCCACCAGGCCCCCACTCATGTCTCCCACCACCCCCACCCCCCAGCAGTGCAGGGGCAGCCTCCACCAGGCCCCCATTCATGTCCCCTATTACCCCCACCCCCCAGCCACCAGGGGCAGCTTCCACCAGGCCCCCACTCATGTCTCCCACCACCCCCACCCCCCAGCAGTGCAGGGGCAGCCTCCACCAGGCCCCCACTCATGTCTCCCACCACCCCCACCCCCCAGCCACCAGGGGCAGCCTCCACCAGGCCCCCACTCATGTCTCCCACCACCCCCACCCCCCAGCCACCAGGGGCAGCCTCCACCAGGCCCCCACTCATGTCTCCCACCACCCCCACCCCCCAGCAGTGCAGGGGCAGCCTCCACCAGGCCCCCATTCATGTCCCCTATTACCCCCACCCCCCAGCCACCAGGGGCAGCCTCCACCAGGCCCCCAATCATGTCTCCCACCACCCCCACCCCCCAGCAGTGCAGGGGCAGCCTTCACCAGGCCCCCATCCATATCTCCCACCACCCCCACCCCCCAGCCACCAGGGGCAGCCTCCACCAGGCCCCCACTCATGTGTCCCACCACCCCCACCCCCCAGCAGTGCAGGGGCAGCCTCCACCAGGCCCCCACCCATGTCTACCACCCCCCCTCCACGCCCCAGCAGTGCAGGGGCAGCCTCCACCAGGCCCCCACTCATGTCCCCCTGCACCCCCACCCCCCAGCAGTGCAGGGGCAGCCTCCACCAGACCCCCACTCATGTCTAGCACCACCCCCACCCCCCAGCCACCAGGGGCAGCCTCCACCAGGCCCCCAATCATGTCTCCCTGCACCCCCACCCCCCAGCCACCAGGGGCAGCCTCCACCAGGCCCCCACTCATGTCTCCCACCACCCCCACCCCCCAGCAGTGCAGCGGCAGCCTCCACCAGGCCCCCACTCATGTCTCCCACCACCCCCACCCCCCAGCCACATGGGGCAGCCTCCACCAGGCCCCCACCCATGTCTCCCACCACCCCCACCCTCCAGCAGTGCAGGGGCAGCCTCCACCAGGCCCCCACTCATGTCCCTTATTACCCCCACCCCCCAGCCACCAGGGGCAGCCTCCACCAGGCCACCACTCATATCTCCCACCACCCCCACCCCCAGCAGTGCAGGGGCAGCCTCCACCAGGCCCCCACTCATGTCTCCCACCACCCCCACCCCCCAGCAGTGCAGGGGCAGCCTCCACCAGGCCCCCACTCATGTCTCCCACCACCCCCACCCCCCAGCAGTGCAGGGGCAGCCTCCACCAGGCCCCCACTCATGTCTACCACCACACCCACCCCCCAGAAACCAGGGGCAGCCTCCACCAGGCCCCCACCCAGTGCAGGGGCAGCCTCCACCAGGCCCCCACTCATGTCCCCTATTACCCCCACCCCCAGCCACCAGGGACCGCCTCCACCAGGCCCCCACTCATGTCTCCCACCACCCCCACCCCCCAGCAGTGCAGGGGCAGCCTCCATCAGACCCCCACTCATGTCTCCCACCACCCCAACCCCCAGCAGTGCAGGGGCAGCCTCCACCAGGCCCCCACTCATGTCCCCTATTACCCCCACCCCCCAGCCACCAGGGGCAGCCTCCACCAGGCCCCCACTCATGTCTCCCACCACCCCCACCCCCACCCCCCAGCAGTGCAGGGGCAGCCTCCACCAGGCCCCCACTCATGTCTCCCACCACCCCCACCCCCCAGCCACCAGGGGCAGCCTCCACCAGGCCCCCACCCATGTCTACCACCACCCCCACCCCCCAGCAGTGCAGGGGCAGCCTCCACCAGGCCCCCACTCATGTCCCCCTGCACCCCCACCCCCCAGCAGTGCAGGGGCAGCCTCCACCAGGCCCCCACTCATGTCTACCACCACCCCCACCCCCCAGCCACCAGGGGCAGCCTCCACCAGGCCCCCACTCATGTCTCCCACCACCCCCAACCCCCAGCCACCAGGGGCAGCCTCCACCAGGCCCCCACTCATGTCTCCCACCACCCCCAACCCCCAGCCACCAGGGGCAGCCTCCACCAGGCCCCCACTCATGTCTCCCATCACCCCCACCCCCCAGCAGTGCAGGGGCAGCCTCCACCAGGCCCCCACTCATGTCTCCCACCACCCCCACCCCCCAGCCACCAGGGGCAGCCTCCACCAGGCCCCCACCCATGTCTCCCACCACCCCCACCCCCCAGCAGTGCAGGGGCAGCCTCCACCAGGCCCCCACTCATGT
Source organism: Ambystoma mexicanum (assembly GCF_040938575.1). NCBI lineage: Eukaryota > Metazoa > Chordata > Amphibia > Caudata > Ambystomatidae > Ambystoma > Ambystoma mexicanum. The sequence goes on from NC_090927.1 coordinate 857,537,404, forward strand.
CCCCTATTACCCCCACCCCCCAGCCACCAGGGGCAGCCTCCACCAGGCCCCCACTCATGTCTCCCACCACCCCCACCCCCCAGCAGTGCAGGGGCAGCCTCCACCAGGCCCCACTCATGTCTCCCACCACCCCCACCCCCCAGCCACCAGGGGCAGCCTCCACCAGGCCCCCACTCATGGCTCCCACCACCCCCACCCCCCAGCAGTGCAGGGGCAGCCTCCACCAGGCCCCCACTCATGTCTCCCACCACCCCCACCCCCCAGCCACCAGGGGCACCCTCCACCAGGCCCCCACTCATGTCTCCCACCACCCCCACCCCCCAGCAGTGCAGGGGCAGCCTCCACCAGGCCCCCACTCATGTCTCCCACCACCCCCACCCCCCAGCCACCAGGGGCCGCCTCCACCAGGCCCCCACCCATGTCTCCCACCACCCCCACTCCCCAGCAGTGCAGGGGCAGCCTCCACAAGGCCCCCACTCATGTCCCCTATTACCCCCACCCCCCAGCCACCAGGGGCAGCCTCCACCAGGCCCACACTCATGTCTACCACCACCCCCACCCCCCAGCCACCAGGGGCAGCCTCCACCAGGCCCCCACCCATTTCTACCACCACCCCCACCCCCCAGCAGTGCAGGGGCAGCCTCCACCAGGCCCCCACTCATGTCCCCCTGCACCCCCACCCCCCAGCAGTGAAGGGGCAGCCTACACCAGGCCCCCACTCATGTCTCCCACCACCCCCACCTCCCAGCCACCAGGGGCAGCCTCCACCAGGCCCCCACTCATGTCTCCCACCACCCCCACCCCCCAGCAGTGCAGGGGCAGCCTCCACCAGGCCACCACTCATGTCTACCACCATCCCCACCCCCCAGCCACCAGGGGCAGCCTCCACCAGGCCCCCACCCATGTCTACCACCACCCCCACTCCCCAGCAGTGCAGGGGCAGCCTCCACCAGGCCCCCACTCATGTCTCCCACCACCCCCACCCCCAGCAGTGCAGGGGCAGCCTCCACCAGGCCCCCACTCATGTCCCCCTGCACCCCCACCCCCCAGCAGTGCAGGGGCAGCCTCCACCAGGCCCCCACTCATGTCTACCACCCCCCCCACCCCCCAGCCACCAGGGGCAGCCTCCACCAGGCCCCCGCTCATGTCTCCCACCACCCCCAACCCCCAGCCACCAGGGGCAGCCTCCACCAGGCCCCCACTCATGTCTCCCACCACCCCAACCCCCAGCCACCAGGGGCAGCCTCCACCAGGCCCCCACTCATGTCTCCCATCACCCCCACCCCCCAGCAGTGCAGGGGCAGCCTCCACCAGGCCCCCACTCATGTCTCCCACCACCCCCACCCCCCAGCCACCAGGGGCAGCCTCCACCAGGCCCCCACCCATGTCTCCCACCACCCCCACCCCCAGCAGTGCAGGGGCAGCCTCCACCAGGCCCCCACTCATGTCCCCTATTACCCCCACCCCCCAGCCACCAGGGGCAGCCTCCACCAGGCCCCCACTCATGTCTCCCACCACCCCCACCCCCCAGCAGTGCAGGGGCAGCCTCCAGCAGGCCCCACTCATGTCTCCCACCACCCCCACCCCCCAGCCACCAGGGGCAGCCTCCACCAGGCCCCCACTCATGGCTCCCACCACCCCCACCCCCCAGCAGTGCAGGGGCAGCCTCCACCAGGCCCCCACTCATGTCTCCCACCACCCCCAACCCCCAGCCACCAGGGGCACCCTCCACCAGGCCCCCAATCATGTCTCCCACCACCCCCACCCCCCAGCAGTGCAGGGGCAGCCTCCACCAGGCCCCCACTCATGTCTCCCACCACCCCCAACCCGCAGCCACCAGGGGCCGCCTCCACCAGGCCCCCACCCATGTCTCCCACCACCCCCACTCCCCAGCAGTGCAGGGGCAGCCTCCACAAGGCCCCCACTCATGTCCCCTATTACCCCCACCCCCCAGCCACCAGGGGCAGCCTCCACCAGGCCCACGCTCATGTCTACCACCACCCCCACCCCCCAGCCACCAGGGGCAGCCTCCACCAGGCCCCCACCCATTTCTACCACCACCCCCACCCCCCAGCAGTGCAGGGGCAGCCTCCACCAGGCCCCCACTCATGTCCCCCTGCACCCCCACCCCCCAGCAGTGAAGGGGCAGCCTCCACCAGGCCCCCACTCATGTCTCCCACCACCCCCACCTCCCAGCCACCAGGGGCAGCCTCCACCAGGCCCCCACTCATGTCTCCCACCACCCCCACCCCCCAGCAGTGCAGGGGCAGCCTCCACCAGGCCACCACTCATGTCTACCACCATCCCCACCCCCCAGCCACCAGGGGCAGCCTCCACCAGGCCCCCACCCATGTCTACCACCACCCCCACTCCCCAGCAGTGCAGGGGCAGCCTCCACCAGGCCCCCACTCATGTCTCCCACCACCCCCACCCCCAGCAGTGCAGGGGAAGCCTCCACCAGGCCCCCACTCATGTCCCCTATTACCCCCACCCCCCAGCCACCAGGGGCAGCCTCCACCAGGCCCCCACTCATGTCTCCCACCACCCCCACCCCCCAGCAGTCTAGGAGCAGCCTCCACCAGGCCCCCACTCATGTCTCCCACCACCCCCACCCCCCAGCCACCAGGGGCAGCCTCCACCAGGCCCCCACTCATGTCTCCCACCACCCCCACCCCCCAGCAGTGCAGGGGCAGCCTCCACCAGGCCCCCACTCATGTCTACCACCACCCCCACCCCCCAGCCACCAGGGGCAGCCTCCACCAGGCCCCCACTCATGTCTCCCACCACCCCCAACCCCCAGCCACCAGGGGCAGCCTCCACCAGGCCCCCACTCATGTCTCCCACCACCCCCAACCCCCAGCCACCAGGGGCAGCCTCCACCAGGCCCCCACTCATGTCTCCCATCACCCCCACCCCCCAGCAGTGCAGGGGCAGCCTCCACCAGGCCCCCACTCATGTCTCCCACCACCCCCACCCCCCAGCCACCAGGGGCAGCCTCCACCAGGCCCCCACCCATGTCTCCCACCACCCCCACCCCCCAGCAGTGCAGGGGCAGCCTCCACCAGGCCCCCACTCATGTCCCCTATTACCCCCACCCCCCAGCCACCAGGGGCAGCCTCCACCAGGCCCCCACTCATGTCTCCCACCACCCCCACCCCCCAGCAGTGCAGGGGCAGCCTCCACCAGGCCCCACTCATGTCTCCCACCACCCCCACCCCCCAGCCACCAGGGGCAGCCTCCACCAGGCCCCCACTCATGGCTCCCACCACCCCCACCCCCCAGCAGTGCAGGGGCAGCCTCCACCAGGCCCCCACTCATGTCTCCCACCACCCCCACCCCCCAGCCACCAGGGGCACCCTCCACCAGGCCCCCACTCATGTCTCCCACCACCCCCACCCCCCAGCAGTGCAGGGGCAGCCTCCACCAGGCCCCCACTCATGTCTCCCACCACCCCCACCCCCCAGCCACCAGGGGCCGCCTCCACCAGGCCCCCACCCATGTCTCCCACCACCCCCACTCCCCAGCAGTGCAGGGGCAGCCTCCACAAAGCCCCCACTCATGTCCCCTATTACCCCCACCCCCCAGCCACCAGGGGCAGCCTCCACCAGGCCCACACTCATGTCTACCACCATCCCCACCCCCCAGCCACCAGGGGCAGCCTCCACCAGGCCCCCACCCATTTCTACCACCACCCCCACCCCCCAGCAGTGCAGGGGCAGCCTCCACCAGGCCCCCACTCATGTCCCCCTGCACCCCCACCCCCCAGCAGTGAAGGGGCAGCCTACACCAGGCCCCCACTCATGTCTCCCACCACCCCCACCTCCCAGCCACCAGGGGCAGCCTCCACCAGGCCCCCACTCATGTCTCCCACCACCCCCACCCCCCAGCAGTGCAGGGGCAGCCTCCACCAGGCCACCACTCATGTCTACCACCATCCCCACCCCCCAGCCACCAGGGGCAGCCTCCACCAGGCCCCCACCCATGTCTACCACCACCCCCACTCCCCAGCAGTGCAGGGGCAGCCTCCACCAGGCCCCCACTCATGTCTCCCACCACCCCCACCCCCAGCAGTGCAGGGGCAGCCTCCACCAGGCCCCCACTCATGTCCCCCTGCACCCCCACCCCCCAGCAGTGCAGGGGCAGCCTCCACCAGGCCCCCACTCATGTCTACCACCACCCCCACCCCCCAGCCACCAGGGGCAGCCTCCACCAGGCCCCCACTCATGTCTCCCACCACCCCCAACCCCCAGCCACCAGGGGCAGCCTCCACCAGGCCCCCACTCATGTCTCCCACCACCCCCAACCCCCAGCCACCAGGGGCAGCCTCCACCAGGCCCCCACTCATGTCTCCCATCACCCCCACCCCCCAGCAGTGCAGGGGCAGCCTCCACCAGGCCCCCACTCATGTCTCCCACCACCCCCACCCCCCAGCCACCAGGGGCAGCCTCCACCAGGCCCCCACCCATGTCTCCCACCACCCCCACCCCCAGCAGTGCAGGGGCAGCCTCCACCAGGCCCCCACTCATGTCCCCTATTACCCCCACCCCCCAGCCACCAGGGGCAGCCTCCACCAGGCCCCCACTCATGTCTCCCACCACCCCCACCCCCCAGCAGTGCAGGGGCAGCCTCCACCAGGCCCCACTCATGTCTCCCACCACCCCCACCCCCCAGCCACCAGGGGCAGCCTCCACCAGGCCCCCACTCATGGCTCCCACCACCCCCACCCCCCAGCAGTGCAGGGGCAGCCTCCACCAGGCCCCCACTCATGTCTCCCACCACCCCCACCCCCCAGCCACCAGGGGCACCCTCCACCAGGCCCCCACTCATGTCTCCCACCACCCCCACCCCCCAGCAGTGCAGGGGCAGCCTCCACCAGGCCCCCACTCATGTCTCCCACCACCCCCAACCCCCAGCCACCAGGGGCCGCCTCCACCAGGCCCCCACCCATGTCTCCCACCACCCCCACTCCCCAGCAGTGCAGGGGCAGCCTCCACAAGGCCCCCACTCATGTCCCCTATTACCCCCACCCCCCAGCCACCAGGGGCAGCCTCCACCAGGCCCACACTCATGTCTACCACCACCCCCACCCCCCAGCCACCAGGGGCAGCCTCCACCAGGCCCCCACCCATTTCTACCACCACCCCCACCCCCCAGCAGTGCAGGGGCAGCCTCCACCAGGCCCCCACTCATGTCCCCCTGCACCCCCACCCCCCAGCAGTGAAGGGGCAGCCTCCACCAGGCCCCCACTCATGTCTCCCACCACCCCCACCTCCCAGCCACCAGGGGCAGCCTCCACCAGGCCCCCACTCATGTCTCCCACCACCCCCACCCCCCAGCAGTGCAGGGGCAGCCTCCACCAGGCCACCACTCATGTCTACCACCATCCCCACCCCCCAGCCACCAGGGGCAGCCTCCACCAGGCCCCCACCCATGTCTACCACCACCCCCACTCCCCAGCAGTGCAGGGGCAGCCTCCACCAGGCCCCCACTCATGTCTCCCACCACCCCCACCCCCCAGCAGTGCAGGGGCAGCCTCCACCAGGCCCCCACTCATGTCTCCCACCACCCCCACCCCCCAGCCACCAGGGGCAGCCTCCACCAGGCCCCCACTCATGTCTCCCACCACCCCCACCCCCCAGCAGTGCAGGGGCAGCCTCCACCAGGCCCCACTCATGTCTCCCACCACCCCCACCCCCCAGCCACCAGGGGCAGCCTCCACCAGGCCCCCACCCATGTCTACCACCACCCCCACCCCCCAGCAGTGCAGGGGCAGCCTCCACCAGGCCCCCACTCATGTCCCCCTGCACCCCCACCCCCCAGCAGTGCAGGGGCAGCCTCCACCAGGCCCCCACTCATGTCTCCCACCACCCCCACCCCCCAGGGGCAGCCTCCAACCTATGTCTCCCACCACCCCCACCGTCCAGCAGTGCAGGGCAGCCTCCACCAGGCCCCCACTCATGTCCCCTATTACCCCCACCCCCCAGCCACCAGGGGCAGCCTCCACCAGGCCCCCACTCATGTCTCCCACCACCCCCACCCCCCAGCAGTGCAGGGGCAGCCTCCACCAGGCCCCCACTCATGTCTCGCACCACCCCCACCCCCCAGCCACCAGGGGCAGCCTCCACCAGGCCCCCACTCATGTCTCCCACCACCCCACCCCCCAGCAGTGCAGGGGCAGCCTCCACCAGGCCCCCACTCATGTCTCCCACCACCCCCACCCCCCAGCCACCAGGGGCAGCCTCCACCAGGCCCCCACTCATGTCTCCCACCACCCCCACCCCCCAGCAGTGCAGGGGCAGCCTCCACCAGGCCCCATTCATGTCCCCTATTACCCCCACCCCCCAGCCACCAGGGGCAGCCTCCACCAGGCCCCCACTCATGTCTCCCACCACCCCCACCCCCCAGCAGTGCAGGGGCAGCCTCCACCAGGCCCCCACTCATGTCTCCCACCACCCCCACCCCCCAGCCACCAGGGGCAGCCTCCACCAGGCCCCCACTCATGTCTCCCACCACCCCCACCCCCCAGCCACCAGGGGCAGCCTTCACCAGGCCCCCACTCATGTCTCCCACCACCCCCACCCCCCAGCAGTGCAGGGGCAGCCTCCACCAGGCCCCCATTCATGTCCCCTATTACCCCCACCCCCCAGCCACCAGGGGCAGCCTCCACCAGGCCCCCAATCATGTCTCCCACCACCCCCACCCCCCAGCAGTGCAGGGGCAGCCTTCACCAGGCCCCCACTCATGTCTCCCACCACCCCCACCCCCCAGCCACCAGGGGCAGCCTCCACCAGGCCCCCACTCATGTCTCCCACCACCCCCACCCCCCAGCAGTGCAGGGGCAGCCTCCACCAGGCCCCACTCATGTCTACCACCACCCCACCCCCCAGCCACCAGGGGCAGCCCCCACCAGGCCCCCATCCATGTCTACCACCCCCCCTCCACACCCCAGCAGTGCAGGGGCAGCCTCCACCAGGCCCCCACTCATGTCCCCCTGCACCCCCACCCCCCAGCAGTGCAGGGGCAGCCTCCACCAGACCCCCACTCATGTCTAGCACCACCCCACCCCCCAGCCAGCAGGGGCAGCCTCCACCAGGCCCCCACTCATGTCTCCCTGCACCCCCACCCCCCAGCCACCAGGGGCAGCCTCCACCAGGCCCCCACTCATGTCTCCCACCACCCCCACCCCCCAGCAGTGCAGGGGCAGCCTCCACCAGGCCCCCACTCATGTCTCCCACCACCCCCACCCCCCAGCCACCAGGGGCAGCCTCCACCAGGCCCCCACCCATGTCTCCCACCACCCCCACCCTCCAGCAGTGCAGGGGCAGCCTCCACCAGGCCCCCACTCATGTCCCCTATTACCCCCACCCCCCAGCCACCAGGGGCAGCCTCCACCAGGCCACCACTCATATCTCCCACCACCCCCACCCCCAGCAGTGCATGGGCAGCCTCCACCAGGCCCCCACTCATGTCTCCCACCACCCCCACCCCCCAGCAGTGCAGGGGCAGCCTCCACCAGGCCCCCACTCATGTCTCCCACCACCCCCACCCCCCAGCAGTGCAGGGGCAGCCTCCACCAGGCCCCCACTCATGTCTACCACCACACCCACCCCCCAGCCACCAGGGGCAGCCTCCACCAGGCCCCCACCCATGTCTACCACCACCCCCACCCCCCAGCAGTGCAGGGGCAGCCTCCACCAGGCCCCCACTCATGTCTCCCACCACCCCCACCCCCTGCAGTGCAGGGGCAGCCTCCACCAGGCCCCCACTCATGTCCCCTATTACCCCCACCCCCAGCCACCAGGGGCCGCCTCCACCAGGCCCCCACTCATGTCTCCCACCACCCCCACCCCCCAGCAGTGCAGGGGCAGCCTCCACCAGGCCCCCACTCATGTCTCCCACCACCCCCAACCCCCAGCAGTGCAGGGGCAGCCTCCACCAGGCCCCCACTCATGTCTCCCACCACCCCCACCCCCCAGCCACCAGGGGCAGCCTCCACCAGGCCCCCACCCATGTCTACCACCACCCCCACCCCCCAGCAGTGCAGGGGCAGCCTCCACCAGGCCCCCACTCATGTCCCCCTGCACCCCCACCCCCCAGCAGTGCAGGGGCAGCCTCCACCAGGCCCCCACTCATGTCTACCACCACCCCCACCCCCCAGCCACCAGGGGCAGCCTCCACCAGGCCGCCACTCATGTCTCCCACCACCCCCAACCCCCAGCCACCAGGGGCAGCCTCCACCAGGCCCCCACTCATGTCTCCCACCACCCCCAACCCCCAGCCACCAGGGGCAGCCTCCACCAGGCCCCCACTCATGTCTCCCATCACCCCCACCCCCCAGCAGTGCAGGGGCAGCCTCCACCAGGCCCCCACTCATGTCCCCTATTACCCCCACCCCCCAGCCACCAGGGGCAGCCTCCACCAGGCCCCCACTCATGTCTCCCACCACCCCCACCCCCCAGCAGTGCAGGGGCAGCCTCCACCAGGTCCCACTCATGTCTCCCACCACCCCCACCCCCCAGCCACCAGGGGCAGCCTCCACCAGGCCCCCACTCATGTCTCCCACCACCCCCACCCCCCAGCCACCAGGGGCAGCCTCCACCAGGCCCCCACTCATGTCTCCCACCACCCCCACCCCCCAGCAGTGCAGGGGCAGCCTCCACCAGGCCCCCATTCATGTCCCCTATTACCCCCACCCCCCAGCCACCAGGGGCAGCCTCCACCAGGCCCCCACTCATGTCTCCCACCACCCCCACCCCCCAGCAGTGCAGGGGAAGCCTCCACCAGGCCCCCATTCATGTCTCCCACCACCCCCAGCCACCAGGGGCAGCCTCCACCAGGCCCCCACTTGTGTCTCCCACCACCCCCACGCCACCAGGGGCAGCCTCCACCAGGCCCCCACTCATGTCTCCCACCACCCCCACCCCCCAGCAGTGCAGGGGCAGCCTCCACTAGGCCCCCATTCATGTCCCCTATTACCCCCACCCCCCAGCCACCAGGGGCAGCCTCCACCAGGCCCCCACTCATGTCTCCCACCACCCCCACCCCCAGCAGTGCAGGGGCAGCCTCCACCAGGCCCCCACTCATGTCTCCCACCACCCCCACCCCCCAACCACCAGGGGCAGCCTCCACCAGGCCCCCACTCATGTCTCCCACCGCCCCCACCCCCCAGCAGTGCAGGGGCAGCCTCCACCAGGCCCCACTCATGTCTACCACCACCCCCACCCCCCAGCCACCAGGGGCAGCCTCCACCAGGCCCCCAGCCATGTCTACCACCCCCCCTCCACCCCCCAGCAGTGCAGGGGCAGCCTCCACCAGGCCCCCACTCATGTCCCCCTGCACCCCCACCCCCCAGCAGTGCAGGGGCAGCCTCCACCAGACCCCCACTCATGTCTAGCACCACCCCCACCCCCCAGCCACCAGGGGCAGCCTCCACCAGGCCCCCACTCATGTCTCCCTGCACCCCCATCCCCCAGCCACCAGGGGCAGCCTCCACCAGGCCCCCACTCATGTCTCCCACCACCCCCACCCCCCAGCAGTGCAGAGGCAGCCTCCACCAGGCCCCCACTCATGTCTCCCACCACCCCCACCCCCCAGCCATCAGGGGCAGCCTCCACCAGGCCCCCACCCATGTCTCCCACCACCCCCACCCTCCAGCAGTGCAGGGGCAGCCTCCACCAGGCCCCCACTCATGTCCCCTATTACCCCCACCCCCCAGCCACCAGGGGCAGCCTCCACCAGGCCCCCACTCATATCTCCCACCACCCCCACCCCCCAGCAGTGCAGGGGCAGCCTCCACCAGGCCCCCACTCATGTCTCCCACCACCCCCACCCCCCAGCAGTGCAAGGGCAGCCTCCACCAGGCCCTCACTCATGTCTCACACCACCCCCACCCCCCAGCAGTGCAGGGGCAGCCTCCACCAGGCCCCCACTCATGTCTCCCACCACCCCCACCCCCCAGCAGTGCAGGAGCAGCCTCCACCAGGCCCCCACTCATGTCTACCACCACCCCCACCCCCCAGCCACCAGGGGCAGCCTCCACCAGGCCCCCACCCATGTCTACCACCACCCCCACCCCCCAGCAGTGCAGGGGCAGCCTCCACCAGGCCCCCACTCATGTCTCCCACCACCCCCACCCCCCAGCAGTGCAGGGGCAGCCTCCACCAGGCCCCCACTCATGTCCCCTATTACCCCCACACCCCAGCCACCAGGGGCAGCCTCCACCAGGCCCCCACTCATGTCTCCCACCACCCCCACCCCCCAGCAGTGCAGGGGCAGCCTCCACCAGGCCCCCACTCATGACTCCCACCACCCCCAGCCCCCAGCCACCAGGGGCAGCCTCCACCAGGCCCCCACTCATGTCTCCCACCACCCCCCAGCAGTGCAGGGGCAGCCTCCACCAGGCCCCCACTCATGTCTCCCACCACCCCCACCCCCCAGCCACCAGGGGCAGCCTCCACCAGGCCCCCACTCATGTCTCCCACCACCCCCACCGCCCAGCAGTGCAGGGGCAGCCTCCACCAGGCCCCCATTCATGTCCCCTATTACCCCCACCCCCCAGCCACCAGGGGCAGCCTCCACCAGGCCCCCACTCATGTCTCCCACCACCCCCACCCCCCAGCAGTGCAGGGGCAGCCTCCACCAGGCCCCCACTCATGTCTCCCACCACCCCCACCCCCCAGCCACCAGGGGCAGCCTCCACCAGGCAACCACTCATGTCTCCCACCACCCCCACCCCCAGCAGTGCAGGGGCAGCCTCCACCAGGCCCCCATTCATGTCCCCTATTACCCCCACCCCCAGCCACCAGGGGCAGCCTCCACCAGGCCCCCACTCATGTCTCCCACCACCCCCACCCCCCAGCAGTGCAGGGGCAGCCTCCACCAGGCCCCCACTCATGTCACCCACCACCCCCACCCCCCAGCCAACAGGGGCAGCCTCCACCAGGCCCCCACTCATGTCTCCCACCACCCCCACCCCCCAGCAGTGCAGGGGCAGCCTCCACCAGGCCCCACTCATGTCTACCACCACCCCCACCCCCCAGCCACCAGGGGCAGCCTCCACCAGGCCCCCACCCATGTCTACCACCCCCCCTCCACCCCCCAGCAGTGCAGGGGCAGCCTCCACCAGGCCCCCACTCATGTCCCCCTGCACCCCCACCCCCCAGCAGTGCAGGGGCAGCCTCCACCAGACCCCCACTCATGTCTAGCACCACCCCCACCCCCCAGCCACCAGGGGCAGCCTCCCCCAGGCCCCCACTCATGTCTCCCTGCACCCCCACCCCCCAGCCACCAGGGGCAGCCTCCACCAGGCCCCCACTCATGTCTCCCACCACCCCCACCCCCCAGCCACCAGGGGCAGCCTCCACTTGGCCCCCACTCATGTCTCCCCCCACCCCCACCCCCCAGCAGTGCAGGGGCAGCCTCCACCAGGCCCCCACTCATGTCTCCCACCACCCCCACCCCCCAGCAGTGCAGGGGCAGCCTCCACCAGGCCCCCACTCATGTCTACCACCACCCCCACCCCCCAGCCACCAGGGGCAGCCTCCACCAGGCCCCCACCCATGTCTACCACCACCCCCACCCCCAAGCAGTGCAGGGGCAGCCTCCACCAGGCCCCCACTCATGTCTCCCACCACCCCCACCCCACAGCAGTGCAGGGGCAGCCTCCACCAGGCCCCCACTCATGTCCCCTATTACCCCCACCCCCCAGCCACCACGGGCCGCCTCCACCAGGCCCCCATTCATGTCTCCCACCACCCCCACCCCCCAGCAGTGCAGGGGCAGCCTCCACCAGGCCCCCACTCATGTCTCCCACCAATCCCACCCCCCAGCAGTGCAGGGGCAGCCTCCACCAGGCCCCCCACTCATGTCCCCTATTACCCCCACCCCCCAGCCACCAGGGGCAGCCTCCACCTGGCCCCCACTCATGTCTCCCACCACCCCACCCCCCAGCAGTGCAGGGGCAGCCTCCACCAGGCCCCCACTCATGTCTCCCACCACCCCCACCCCCCAGCCACCAGGGGCAGCCTCCACCAGGCCCCCACCCATGTCTACCACCCCCCCACCCCCCAGCAGTGCAGGGGCAGCCTCCACCAGGCCCCCACTCATGTCCCCCTGCACCCCCACCCCCCAGCAGTGCAGGGGCAGCCTCCACCAGGCCCCCACTCATGTCTACCACCACCCCCACCCCCCAGCCACCAGGGGCAGCCTCCACCAGGCCCCCACTCATGTCTCCCACCACCCCCAACCCCGAGCCACCAGGGGCAGCCTCCACCAGGCCCCCACTCATGTCTCCCACCACCTCCACCCCCCAGCAGTGCAGGGGCAGCCTCCACCAGGCCCCCACTCATGTCTCCCACCACCCCCACACCCCAGCCACCAGGGGCAGCCTCCACCAGGCCCCCACCCATGTCTCCCACCACCCCCACCCCCCAGCAGTGCAGGGACAGCCTCCACCAGGCCCCCATTCATGTCCCCTATTACCCCCACCCCCCAGCCACCAGGGGCAGCCTCCACCAGGCCCCCACTCATGTCTCCCACCACCCCCACCCCCCAGCAGTGCAGGGGCAGCCTCCACCAGGCCCCCACTCATGTCTCCCACCACCCCCACCCCCCAGCCACCAGGGGCAGCCTCCACCAGGCCCCCACTCATGTCTCCCACCACCCTCACCCCCCAGCAGTGCAGGGGCAGCCTCCACCAGGCCCCCATTCATGTCCCCTATTAATCCCACCCCCCAGCCACCAGGGGCAGCCCCCACTCATGTCTCCCACCACCCCCACCCCCCAGCAGTGCAGGGGCAGCCTCCACCAGGCCCCCACTCATGTCTACCACCACCCCCAGCCACCAGGGGCAGCCTCCACCAGGCCCCCACTCATGTCTCCCACCACCCCCAACCCCCAGCCACCAGGGGCAGCCTCCAGCAGGCCCCCACTCATGTCTCCCACCACCTCCACCCCCCAGCAGTGCAGGGGCAGCCTCCACCAGGCCCCCACTCATGTCTCCCACCACCCCCACCCCCCAGCCACCAGGGGAAGCCTCCACCAGGCCCCCACTCATGTCTCCCACCACCCCCACCCCCCAGAAGTGCAGGGGCAGCCTCCACCAGGCCCCCATTCATGTCCCCTATTAATCCCACTCCCCAGCCACCAGGGGCAGCCTCCACCAGGCCCCCACTCATGTCTCCCACCACCCCCACCCCCCAGCCACCAGGGGCAGCCTCCACCAGGCCCCCACTCATGTCTCCCACCACCCCCACCCCCCAGCCACCAGGGGCAGCCTCCACCAGGCCCCCTCTCATGTCTCCCACCACCCCCACCCCCCAGCAGTGCAGGGGCAGCCTCCACCAGGCCCCCATTCATGTCCCCTATTAATCCCACCCCCCAGCCACCAGGGGCAGCCTCCACCAGGCCCCCACTCATGTCTCCCACCACCCCCACCCCCCAGCAGTGCAGGGGCAGCCTCCACCAGGCCCCCACTCATGTCTACCACCACCCCCACCCCCCAGCAGTGCAGGGGCAGCCTCCACCAGGCCCCCACTCATGTCTCCCACCACCCCCAACCCCCAGCCACCAGGGGCAGCCTCCACCAGGCCCCCACTCATGTCTCCCACCACCTCCACCCCCCAGCAGTGCAGGGGCAGCCTCCACCAGGCCCCCACTCATGTCTCCCACCACCCCCACCCCCCAGCCACCAGGGGCAGCCTCCACCAGGCCCCCACCCATGTCTCCCACCACCCCCACCCCCCAGCAGTGCAGGGACAGCCTCCACCAGGCCCCCATTCATGTCCCCTATTACCCCCACCCCCCAGCCACCAGGGGCAGCCTCCATCAGGCCCCCACTCATGTCTCCCACCACCCCCACCCCCCAGCAGTGCAGGGGCAGCCTCCACCAGGCCCCCACTCATGTCTCCCACCACCCCCACCCCCCAGCCACCAGGGGCAGCCTCCACCAGGCCCCCACTCATGTCTCCCACCACCCCCACCCCCCAGCAGTGCAGGGGCAGCCTCCACCAGGCCCCCATTCATGTCCCCTATTAATCCCACCCCCCAGCCACCAGGGGCAGCCTCCACCAGGCCCCCACTCATGTCTCCCACCACCCCCACCCCCCAGCAGTGCAGGGGCAGCCTCCACCAGGCCCCCACTCATGTCTCCCACCACCCCCACCCCCCGGCCACCAGGGGCAGCCTCCACCAGGCGCCCACTCATGTCTCCCACCACCCCCACCCCCCAGCCACCAGGGGCAGCCTCCACCAGGCCCCCACTCATGTCTCCCACCACCCCCACTCCCCAGCAGTGCAGGGGCAGCCTCCACCAGGCCCCCATTCATGTCCCCTATTACCCCCACCCCCCAGCCACCAGGGGCAGCCTCCACCAGGCCCCCACTCATGTCTCCCACCACCCCCACCTCCCAGCAGTGCAGGGGCAGCCTCCACCAGGCCCCCACTCATGTCTCCCACCACCCCCACCCCCCAGCCACCAGGGGCAGCCTCCGCCAGGCCCCCACTCATGTCTCCCACCACCCCCACCCCCCAGCAGTGCAGGGGCAGCCTCCACCAGGCCCCCACTCATGTCCCCCTGCACCCCCACCTCTCAGCAGTGCAGGGGCAGCCTCCACCAGGCCCCCACTCATGTCTCCCACCACCCCCACCCCCCAGCCACCAGGGGCAGCCTCCACCAGGCCCCCACTCATGTCTCCCACCACCCCCAACCCCCAGCCACCAGGGGCAGCCTCCACCAGGCCCCCACTCATGTCTCCCACCACCCCCACCCCCCAGCAGTGCAGGGGCAGCCTCCACCAGGCCCCCACTCATGTCTCCCACCACCCCCACCCCCCAGCCACCAGGGGCAGCCTCCACCAGGCCTCCACCCATGTCTCCCACCACCCCCACCCCCCAACAGTGCAGGGACAGCCTCCACCAGGCCCCCATTCATGTCCCCTATTACCCCCACCCCCCAGCCACCAGGGGCAGCCTCCACCAGGCCCCCACTCATGTCTCCCACCACCCCCACCCCCCAGCAGTGCAGGGGCAGCCTCCACCAGGCCCCCACTCATGTCTAGCACCACCCCCACCCCCCAGCCACCAGGGGCAGCCTCCCCCAGGCCCCCACTCATGTCTCCCTGCACCCCCACCCCCCAGCCACCAGAGGCAGCCTCCACCAGGCCCCCACTCATGTCTCCCACCACCCCCACCCCCCAGCCACCAGGGGCAGCCTCCACCAGGCCCCCACCCATGTCTCCCACCACCCCCACCCTCCAGCAGTGCAGGGGCAGCCTCCACCAGGCCCCCACTCATGTCTCCTATTACCCCCACCCCCCAGCCACCAGGGGCAGCCTCCACCAGGCCCCCACTCATATCTCCCCCCACCCCACCCCCCAGCAGTGCAGGGGCAGCCTCCACCAGGCCCCCACTCATGTCTCCCCCCACCCCCACCCCCCAGCAGTGCAGGGCCAGCCTCCACCAGGCCCCCACTCATGTCTCACACCACCCCCACCCCCCAGCAGTGCAGGGGCAGCCTCCACCAGGCCCCCACTCATGTCTCCCACCACCCCCACCCCCCAGCAGTGCAGGGGCAGCCTCCACCAGGCCCCCACTCATGTCTACCACCACCCCCACCCCCCAGCCACCAGGGGCAGCCTCCACCAGGCCCCCACCCATGTCTACCACCACCCCCACCCCCAAGCAGTGCAGGGGCAGCCTCCACCAGGCCCCCACTCATGTCTCCCACCCCCCCACCCCCCAGCAGTGCAGGGGCAGCCTCCACCAGGCCCCCACTCATGTCCCCTATTACCCCCACCCCCCAGCCACCACGGGCCGCCTCCACCAGGCCCCCATTCATGTCTCCCACCACCCCCACCCCCCAGCAGTGCAGGGGCAGCCTCCACCAGGCCCCCACTCATGTCTCCCACCAATCCCACCCCCCAGCAGTGCAGGGGCAGCCTCCACCAGGCCCCCCACTCATGTCCCCTATTACCCCCACCCCCCAGCCACCAGGGGCAGCCTCCACCTGGCCCCCACTCATGTCTCCCACCACCCCACCCCCCAGCAGTGCAGGGGCAGCCTCCACCAGGCCCCCACTCATGTCTCCCACCACCCCCACCCCCCAGCCACCAGGGGCAGCCTCCACCAGGCCCCCACCCATGTCTACCACCCCCCCCACCCCCCAGCAGTGCAGGGGCAGCCTCCACCAGGCCCCCACTCATGTCCCCCTGCACCCCCACCCCCCAGCAGTGCAGGGGCAGCCTCCACCAGGCCCCCACTCATGTCTACCACCACCCCCACCCCCCAGCCACCAGGGGCAGCCTCCACCAGGCCCCCACTCATGTCTCCCACCACCCCCAACCCCCAGCCACCAGGGGCAGCCTCCACCAGGCCCCCACTCATGTCTCCCACCACCCCCACCCCCCAGCAGTGCAGGGGCAGCCTCCACCAGGCCCCCACTCATGTCTCCCACCACCCCCACCCCCCAGCCACCAGGGGCAGCCTCCACCAGGCCCCCACCCATGTCTCCCACCACCCCCACCCCCCAGCAGTGCAGGGACAGCCTCCACCAGGCCCCCATTCATGTCCCCTATTACCCCCACCCCCCAGCCACCAGGGGCAGCCTCCACCAGGCCCCCACTCATGTCTCCCACCACCCCCACCCCCCAGCAGTGCAGGGGCAGCCTCCACCAGGCCCCCACTCATGTCTCCCACCACCCCCACCCCCAGCCACCAGGGGCAGCCTCCATCAGGCCCCCACTCATGTCTCCCACCACCCCCACCCCCCAGCAGTGCAGGGGCAGCCTCCACCAGGCCCCCACTCAGGTCTCCCACCACCCCCACCCCCCAGCCACCAGGGGCAGCCTCCACCAGGCCCCCACTCATGTCTCCCACCACCCCCACCCCCCAGCAGTGCAGGGGCAGCCTCCACCAGGCCCCCATTCATGTCCCCTATTACCCCCACCCCCCAGCCACCAGGGGCAGCCTCCACCAGGCCCCCACTCATGTCTCCCACCACCCCCACCCCCCAGCAGTGCAGGGGCAGCCTCCACCAGGCCCCCACTCATGTCTCCCACCACCCCCACCCCCCGGCCACCAGGGGCAGCCTCCACCAGGCGCCCACTCATGTCTCCCACCACCCCCACCCCCCAGCCACCAGGGGCAGCCTCCACCAGGCCCCCACTCATGTCTCCCACCACCCCCACGCCCCAGCAGTGCAGGGGCAGCCTCCACCAGGCCCCCATTCATGTCCCCTATTACCCCCACCCCCCAGCCACCAGGGGCAGCCTCCACCATGCCCCCACTCATGTCTCCCACCACCCCCACCCCCCAGCAGTGCAGGGGCAACTTCCACCAGGCCCCCACTCATGTCTCCCACCACCCCCACCCCCCAGCCACCAGGGGCAGCCTCCGCCAGGCCCCCACTCATGTCTCCCACCACCCCCACCCCCCAGCAGTGCAGGGGCAGCCTCCACCAGACCCCCACTCATGTCTAGCACCACCCCCACCCCCTGCCACCAGGGGCAGCCTCCACCAGGCCCCCACTCATGTCTCCCTGCACCCCCACCCCCCAGCCATCAGGGGCAGCCTCCACCAGGCCCCCACTCATGTCTCCCACCACCCCACCCCCCAGCAGTGCAGGGGCAGCCTCCACCAGGCCCCCACTCATGTCTCCCACCACCCCCAGCCCCCAGCCGCCAGGGGCAGCCTCCACCAGGCCCCCACCCATGTCTCCCACCACCCCCACCCTCCAGCAGTGCAGGGGCAGCCTCCACCAGGCCCCCACTCATGTCCCCTATTACCCCCACCCCCCAGCCACCAGGGGCAGCCTCCACCAGGCCCCCACTCATATCTCCCACCACCCCCACCCCCCAGCAGTGCAGGGGCAGCCTCCACCAGGCCCCCACTCATGTCTCCCACCACCCCCACCCCCCAGCAGTGCAGGGGCAGCCTCCACCAGGCCCCCACTCATGTCTCACACCACCCCCACCCACCAGCAGTGCAGGGGCAGCCTCCACCAGGCCCCCACTCATGTCTCACACCACCCCCACCCCCCAGCCACCAGGGGCCGCCTCCACCAGGCCCCCACTCATGTCTCCCACCACCCCCACCCCCCAGCAGTGCAGGGGCAGCCTCCACCAGGCCCCCACTCATGTCTCCCACAACCCCCACCTCCCAGCCACCAGGGGCAGCCTCCACCAGGCCCCCACTCATGTCTCCCACCACCCCCACCCCCCAGCAGTGCTGGGGCAGCCTCCACCAGGCCTCCACTCATATCTACCACCACCCCCAGCCACCAGGGGCAGCCTCCACCAGGCCCCCACCCATGTCTACCCCCACCCCCACCCCCCAGCAGTGCAGGCGCAGCCTGCACCAGGCCCCCACTCATGTCTACCACCACCCCCACCCCCCAGCCACCAGGGGCAGCCTCCGCCAGGCCCCCACTCATGTCTCCCACCACCCCCACCTCCCAGCAGTGCAGGGGCAGCCTCCACCAGGCCCCCACTCATGTCTCCCACCAGCCCCACCCCCCAGCCACCAGGGGCAGCCTCCACCAGGCCCCCACCCATGTCTCCCACCACCCCCACCCCCCAGCAGTGCAGGGGCAGCCTCCACCAGGCCCCCACTCATGTCCCCTATTACCCCCACCCCCCAGCCACCAGGGGCAGCCTCCACCAGGCCCCCACTCATGTCTCCCACCACCCCCACCCCCCAGCAGTGCAGGGGCAGCCTCCACCAGGCCCCCACTCATGTCCCCTATTACCCCCACCCCTCAGCCACCAGGGGCAGCCTCCACCAGGCCCCCACTCATGTCTCCCACCACCCCCACCCCCCAGCAGTGCAGGGGCAGCCTCCACCAGGCCCCCATTCATGTCCCCTATTAATCCCACCCCCCAGCCACCAGGGGCAGCCTCCACCAGGCCCCCACTCATGTCTCCCACCACCCCCACCCCCCAGCAGTGCAGGGGCAGCCTCCACCAGGCCCCCACTCATGTCTACCACCACTTCCACCCCCCAGCCACCAGGGGCAGCCTCCACCAGGCCCCCACTCATGTCTCCCACCACCTCCACCCCCCAGCAGTGCAGGGGCAGCCTCCACCAGGCCCCCACTCATGTCTCCCACCACCCCCACCCCCCAGCCACCAGGTGCAGCCTCCACCAGGCCCCCACTCATGTCTCCCACCACCCCCACCCCCCAGAAGTGCAGGGGCAGCCTCCACCAGGCCCCCATTCATGTCCCCTATTAATCCCACCCCCCAGCCACCAGGGGCAGCCTCCACCAGGCCCCCACTCATGTCTCCCACCACCCCCACCCCCCAGCAGTGCAGGGGCAGCCTCCACCAGGCCCCCACTCATGTCTACCACCACCCCCACCCCCCAGCCACCAGGGGCAGCCTCCACCAGGCCCCCACTCATGTCTCCCACCACCCCCACCCCCCAGCCACCAGGGGCAGCCTCCACCAGGCCCCCACTCATGTCTCCCACCACCCCCACCCCCCAGCAGTGCAGGGGCAGCCTCCACCAGGCCCCCATTCATGTCCCCTATTAATCCCACCCCCCAGCCACCAGGGGCAGCCTCCACCAGGCCCCCACTCATGTCTCCCACCACCCCCACCCCCCAGCAGTGCAGGGGCAGCCTCCACCAGGCCCCCACTCATGTCTACCACCACCCCCACCCCCCAGCCACCAGGGGCAGCCTCCACCAGGCCCCCACTCATGTCTCCCACCACCCCCACCCCCCATTAGTGCAGGGGCAGCCTCCACCAGGCCCCCATTCATGTCCCCTATTAATCCCACCCCCCAGCCACCAGGGGCAGCGTCCACCAGGCCCCCACTCATGTCTCCCACCACCCCCACCCCCCAGCAGTGCAGGGGCAGCCTCCACCAGGCCCCCACTCATGTCTACCACCACCCCCACCCCCCAGCCACCAGGGGCAGCCTCCACCAGGCCCCCACTCATGTCTCCCACCACCCCCAACCCCCAGCCACCAGGGGCAGCCTCCACCAGGCCCCCACTCATGTCTCCCACCACCTCCACCCCCCAGCAGTGCAGGGGCAGCCTCCACCAGGCCCCCACTCATGTCTCCCACCACCCCCACCCCCCAGCCACCAGTGCAGCCTCCACCAGGCCCCCACTCATGTCTCCCACCACCCCCACCCCCCAGAAGTGCAGGGGCAGCCTCCACCAGGCCCCCATTCATGTCCCCTATTAATCCCACCCCCCAGCCACCAGGGGCAGCCTCCACCAGGTCCCCACTCATGTCTCCCACCACCCCCACCCCCCAGCAGTGCAGGGGCAGCCTCCACCAGGCCCCCACTCATGTCTACCACCACCCCCACCCCCCAGCCACCAGGGGCAGCCTCCACCAGGCCCCCACTCATGTCTCCCACCACCCCCACCCCCCAGCCACCAGGGGCAGCCTCCACCAGGCCCCCACTCATGTCTCCCACCACCCCCACCCCCAGCAGTGCAGGGGCAGCCTCCATCAGGCCCCCATTCATGTCCCCTATTAATCCCACCCCCCAGCCACCAGGGGCAGCCTCCACCAGGCCCCCACTCATGTCTCCCACCACCCCCACCCCCCAGCAGTGCAGGGGCAGCCTCCACCAGGCCCCCACTCATGTCTACCACCACCCCCACCCCCCAGCCACCAGGGGCAGCCTCCACCAGGCCCCCACTCATGTCTCCCACCACCCCCAACCCCCAGCCACCAGGGGCAGCCTCCACCAGGCCCCCACTCATGTCTCCCACCACCTCCACCCCCCAGCAGTGCAGGGGCAGCCTCCACCAGGCCCCCACTCATGTCTCCCACCACCCCCACCCCCCAGCCACCAGGGGCAGCCTCCACCAGGCCCCCACCCATGTCTCCCACCACCCCCACCCCCCAGCAGTGCAGGGACAGCCTCCACCAGGCCCCCATTCATGTCCCCTATTACCCCCACCCCCCAGCCACCAGGGGCAGCCTCCATCAGGCCCCCACTCATGTCTCCCACCACCCCCACCCCCCAGCAGTGCAGGGGCAGCCTCCACCAGGCCCCCACTCATGTCTCCCACCACCCCCACCCCCCAGCCACCAGGGGCAGCCTCCACCAGGCCCCCACTCATGTCTCCCACCACCCCCACCCCCCAGCAGTGCAGGGGCAGCCTCCACCAGGCCCCCATTCATGTCCCCTATTAATCCCACCCCCCAGCCACCAGGGGCAGCCTCCACCAGGCCCCACTCATGTCTACCACCACCCCCACCCCCAGCAGTGCAGGGGCAGCCTCCACCAGGCCCCCACTCATGTCTCCCACCACCCCCACCCCCCGGCCACCAGGGCAGCCTCCACCAGGCGCCCACTCATGTCTCCCACCACCCCACCCCCAGCCACCAGGGGCAGCCTCCACCAGGCCCCCAGTCATGTCTCCCACCACCCCCACTCCCCAGCAGTGCAGGGGCAGCCTCCACCAGGCCCCCATTCATGTCCCCTATTACCCCCACCCCCCAGCCACCAGGGGCAGCCTCCACCAGGCCCCCACTCATGTCTCCCACCACCCCCCACCTCCCAGCAGTGCAGGGGCAGCCTCCACCAGGCCCCCACTCATGTCTCCCACCACCCCCACCCCCCAGCCACCAGGGGCAGCCTCCGCCAGGCCCCCCACTCATGTCTCCCACCACCCCCACCCCCAGCAGTGCAGGGGCAGCCTCCACCAGGCCCCCACTCACTCATGTCCCCCTGCACCCCCACCTCTCAGCAGTGCAGGGGCAGCCTCCACCAGGCCCCCACTCATGTCTCCCACCACCCCCACCCCCCAGCCACCAGGGGCAGCCTCCACCAGGCCCCCACTCATGTCTCCCACCACCCCCAACCCCCAGCCACCAGGGGCAGCCTCCACCAGGCCCCCACTCATGTCTCCCACCACCCCCACCCCCCAGCAGTGCAGGGGCAACCTCCACCAGGCCCCCACTCATGTCTCCCACCACCCCCACCCCCCCAGCCACCAGGGCAGCCTCCACCAGGCCTCCACCCATGTCTCCCACCACCCCCACCCCCCAGCAGTGCAGGGACAGCCTCCACCAGGCCCCCATTCATGTCCCCTATTACCCCCACCCCCAGCCACCAGGGGCAGCCTCCACCAGGCCCCCACTCATGTCTCCCACCACCCCCACCCCCAGCAGTGCAGGGGCAGCCTCCACCAGGCCCCCACTCATGTCTAGCACCACCCCCACCCCCCAGCCACCAGGGGCAGCCTCCCCCAGGCCCCCACTCATGTCTCCCTGCACCCCCCACCCCCCAGCCACCAGAGGCAGCCTCCACCATGCCCCCACTCATGTCTCCCACCACCCCCACCCCCCAGCCACCAGGGGCAGCCTCCACCAGGCCCCCACCCATGTCTCCCACCACCCCCACCCTCCAGCAGTGCAGGGGCAGCCTCCACCAGGCCCCCACTCATGTCTCCTATTACCCCACCCCCCAGCCACCAGGGGCAGCCTCCACAGGCCCCCACTCATATCTCCCCCACCCCACCCCCCAGCAGTGCAGGGGCAGCCCTCCACCAGGCCCCCACTCATGTCTCCCCCACCCCCACCCCCCAGCAGTGCAGGGGCAGCCTCCACCAGGCCCCCACTCATGTCTCACACCACCCCCACCCCCCAGCAGTGCAGGGGCAGCCTCCACCTGGCCCCCACTCATGTCTTCCACCACCCCCACCCCCCAGCAGTGCAGGGGCAGCCTCCACCAGGCCCCCACTCATGTCTACCACCACCCCCACCCCCCAGCCACCAGGGGCAGCCTCCACCAGGCCCCCACCCATGTCTACCACCACCCCCACCCCCAAGCAGTGCAGGGGCAGCCTCCACCAGGCCCCCACTCATGTCTCCCACCCCCCCCCCACCCCCCCAGCAGTGCAGGGGCAGCCTCCACCAGGCCCCCACTCATGTCCCCTATTACCCCCACCCCCCAGCCACCACGGGCCCTCCACCAGGCCCCCATTCATGTCTCCCACCACCCCCACCCCCCAGCAGTGCAGGGGCAGCCTCCACCAGGCCCCCACTCATGTCTCCCACCAATCCCACCCCCCAGCAGTGCAGGGGCAGCCTCCACCAGGCCCCCCACTCATGTCCCCTATTACCCCCACCCCCCAGCCACCAGGGGCAGCCTCCACCTGGCCCCCACTCATGTCTCCCGCCACCCCACCCCCCAGCAGTGCAGGGGCAGCCTCCACCAGGCCCCCACTCATGTCTCCCACCACCCCCACCCCCCAGCCACCAGGGGCAGCCTCCACCAGGCCCCCACCCATGTCTACCACCCCCCCCACCCCCCAGCAGTGCAGGGGCAGCCTCCACCAGGCCCCCACTCATGTCCCCCTGCACCCCCACCCCCCAGCAGTGCAGGGGCAGCCTCCACCAGGCCCCCACTCATGTCTACCACCACCCCCACCCCCCAGCCACCAGGGGCAGCCTCCACCAGGCCCCCACTCATGTCTCCCACCACCCCCAACCCCCAGCCACCAGGGGCAGCCTCCACCAGGCCCCCACTCATGTCTCCCACCACCCCCACCCCCCAGCAGTGCAGGGGCAGCCTCCACCAGGCCCCCACTCATGTCTCCCACCACCCCCACCCCCCAGCCACCAGGGGCAGCCTCCACCAGGCCCCTACCCATGTCTCCCACCACCCCCACCCCCCAGCAGTGCAGGGACAGCCTCCACCAGGCCCCCATTCATGTCCCCTATTACCCCCACCGCCCAGCCACCAGGGGCAGCCTCCACCATGCCCCCACTCATGTCTCCCACCACCCCCACCCCCCAGCAGTGCAGGGGCAGCCTCCACCAGGCCCCCACTCATGTCTCCCACCACCCCCACCCCCAGCCACCAGGGGCAGCCTCCATCAGGCCCCCACTCATGTCTCCCACCACCCCCACCCCCCAGCAGTGCAGGGGCAGCCTCCACCAGGCCCCCACTCATGTCTCCCACCACCCCCACCCCCCAGCCACCAGGGGCAGCCTCCACCAGGCCCCCACTCATGTCTCCCACCACCCCCACCCCCCAGCAGTGCAGGGGCAGCCTCCACCAGGCCCCCATTCATGTCCCCTATTACCCCCACCCCCCAGCCACCAGGGGCAGCCTCCACCAGGCCCCCACTCATGTCTCCCAACACCCCCACCCCCCAACAGTGCAGGGGCAGCCTCCACCAGGCCCCCACTCATGTCTCCCACCACCCCCACCCCCCGGCCACCAGGGGCAGCCTCCACCAGGCGCCCACTCATGTCTCCCACCACCCCCACCCCCCAGCCACCAGGGGCAGCCTCCACCAGGCCCCCACTCATGTCTCCCACCACCCCCACTCCCCAGCAGTGCAGGGGCAGCCTCCACCAGGCCCCCATTCATGTCCCCTATTACCCCCACCCCCCAGCCACCAGGGGCAGCCTCCATCATGCCCCCACTCATGTCTCCCACCACCCCCACCTCCCAGCAGTGCAGGGGCAGCCTCCACCAGGCCCCCACTCATGTCTCCCACCAGCCCCACCCCCCAGCCACCAGGGGCAGCCTCCACCAGGCCCCCACCCATGTCTCCCACCACCCCCACCCCCAGCAGTGCAGGGGCAGCCTCCACCAGGCCCCCACTCATGTCCCCTATTACCCCCACCCCCCAGCCACCAGGGGCAGCCTCCACCAGGCCCCCACTCATGTCTCCCACCACCCCCACCCCCCAGCAGTGCAGGGGCAGCCTCCACCAGGCCCCCACTCATGTCCCCTATTACCCCCACCCCTCAGCCACCAGGGGCAGCCTCCACCAGGCCCCCACTCATGTCTCCCACCACCCCCACCCCCCAGCAGTGCTGGGGCAGTCTCCACCAGGCCCCCACTCATGTCTCCCACCACCCCCACCCTCCAGTCACCAGGGGCAGACTCCACCAGGCCCCCACTCATGTCTCCCACCACCCCCACCCCCCAGCCACCAGGGGCAGCCTCCACCAGGCCCCCACTCATGTCTCCCACCACCCCCACCCCCCAGCAGTGCAGGGGCAGCCTCCACCAGGCCCCACTCATGTCTACCACCACCCCCACCCCCCAGCCACCAGGGGCAGCCTCCACCAGGCCCCCACCCATGTCTACCACCCCCCCTCCACCCCCCAGCAGTGCAGGGGCAGCCTCCACCAGGCCCCCACTCATGTCCCCCTGCACCCCCACCCCCCAGCAGTGCAGGGGCAGCCTCCACCAGACCCCCACTCATGTCTAGCACCACCCCCACCCCCCAGCCACCAGGGGCAGCCTCCCCTAGGCCCCCACTCATGTCTCCCACCAATCCCACCCCCCAGCAGTGCAGGGGCAGCCTCCACCAGGCCCCCCACTCATGTCCCCTATTACCCCCACCCCCCAGCCACCAGGGGCAGCCTCCACCTGGCCCCCACTCATGTCTCCCACCACCCCACCCCCCAGCAGTGCAGGGGCAGCCTCCACCAGGCCCCCACTCATGTCTCCCACCACCCCCAGCCCCCAGCCACCAGGGGCAGCCTCCACCAGGCCCCCACCCATGTCTACCACCCCCCCACCCCCCAGCAGTGCAGGGGCAGCCTCCACCAGGCCCCCACTCATGTCCCCCTTGCACCCCCACCCCCCAGCAGTGCAGGGGCAGCCTCCACCAGGCCCCCACTCATGTCTACCACCACCCCCACCCCCCAGCCACCAGGGGCAGCCTCCACCAGGCCCCCACTCATGTCTCCCACCACCCCCAACCCCCAGCCACCAGGGGCAGCCTCCACCAGGCCCCCACTCATGTCTCCCACCACCTCCACCCCCCAGCAGTGCAGGGGCAGCCTCCACCAGGCCCCCACTCATGTCTCCCACCACCCCCACCCTCCAGTCACCAGGGGCAGACTCCACCAGGCCCCCACTCATGTCTCCCACCACCCCCCACCCCCCAGCCACCAGGGGCAGCCTCCACCAGGCCCCCACTCATGTCTCCCACCACCCCCACCCCCCAGCAGTGCAGGGGCAGCCTCCACCAGGCCCCACTCATGTCTACCACCACCCCCACCCCCCAGCCACCAGGGGCAGCCTCCACCAGGCCCCCACCCATGTCTACCACCCCCCCCTCCACCCCCCAGCAGTGCAGGGGCAGCCTCCACCAGGCCCCCACTCATGTCCCCCTGCACCCCCACCCCCCAGCAGTGCAGGGGCAGCCTCCACCAGACCCCCACTCATGTCTAGCACCACCCCCACCCCCCAGCCACCAGGGGCAGCCTCCACCAGGCCCCCCCCATGTCTCCCACCACCCCCACCCTCCCAGTCACCAGGGGCAGACTCCACCAGGCCCCCACTCATGTCTCCCACCACCCCCACCCCCCAGCCACCAGGGGCAGCCTCCACCAGGCCCCCACTCATGTCTCCCACCACCCCCACCCCCCAGCAGTGCAGGGGCAGCCTCCACCAGGCCCCACTCATGTCTACCACCACCCCCACCCCCCAGCCACCAGGGGCAGCCTCCACCAGGCCCCCACCCATGTCTACCACCCCCCCCTCCACCCCCCAGCAGTGCAGGGGCAGCCTCCACCAGGCCCCCACTCATGTCCCCCTGCACCCCCACCCCCCAGCAGTGCAGGGGCAGCCTCCCACCAGACCCCCACTCATGTCTAGCACCACCCCCACCCCCCAGCCACCAGGGGCAGCCTCCCCTAGGCCCCCACTCATGTCTCCCTGCACCCCCACCCCCCAGCCACCAGGGGCAGCCTCCACCAGGCCCCCACTCATGTCTCCCACCACCCCCACCCCCCAGCCACCAGGGGCAGCCTCCACCAGGCCCCCACTCATGTCTCCCCCCACCCCCACCCCCCAGCAGTGCAGGGGCAGCCTCCACCAGGCCCCCACTCATGTCTCACACCACCCCCCACCCCCCAGCAGTGCAGGGGCAGCCTCCACCAGGCCCCCACTCATGTCTCCCACCACCCCCACCCCCCAGCAGTGCAGGGGCAGCCTCCACCAGGCCCCCACTCATGTCTACCACCACCCCCACCCCCCAGCCACCAGGGGCAGCCTCCACCAGGCCCCCACCCATGTCTACCACCACCCCCACCCCCAAGCAGTGCAGGGGCAGCCTCCACCAGGCCCCCATTCATGTCTCCCACCACCCCCACCCCACAGCAGTGCAGGGGCAGCCTCCACCAGGCCCCCACTCATGTCCCCTATTACCCCCACCCCCCAGCCACCACGGGCCGCCTCCCCCAGGCCCCCATTCATGTCTCCCACCACCCCCACTCCCCAGCAGTGCAGGGGCAGCCTCCACCAGGCCCCCACTCATGTCTCCCACCAATCCCACCCCCCAGCAGTGCAGGGGCAGCCTCCACCAGGCCCCCCACTCATGTCCCCTATTACCCCCACCCCCCAGCCACCAGGGGCAGCCTCCACCTGGCCCCCACTCATGTCTCCCACCACCCCACCCCCCAGCAGTGCAGGGGCAGCCTCCACCAGGCCCCCACTCATGTCTCCCACCACCCCCAGCCCCCAGCCACCAGGGGCAGCCTCCACCAGGCCCCCACCCATGTCTACCACCCCCCCACCCCCCAGCAGTGCAGGGGCAGCCTCCACCAGGCCCCCACTCATGTCCCCCTTGCACCCCCACCCCCCAGCAGTGCAGGGGCAGCCTCCACCAGGCCCCCACTCATGTCTACCACCACCCCCACCCCCCAGCCACCAGGGGCAGCCTCCACCAGGCCCCCACTCATGTCTCCCACCACCCCCAACCCCCAGCCACCAGGGGCAGCCTCCACCAGGCCCCCACTCATGTCTCCCACCACCTCCACCCCCCAGCAGTGCAGGGGCAGCCTCCACCAGGCCCCCACTCATGTCTCCCACCACCCCCAACCCCCAGCCACCAGGGGCAGCCTCCACCAGGCCCCCACCCATGTCTCCCACCACCCCCACCCCCCAGCAGTGCAGGGACAGCCTCCACCAGGCCCTCATTCATGTCCCCTATTACCCCCACCCCCCAGCCACCAGGGGCAGCCTCCACCAGGCCCCCACTCATGTCTCCCACCACCCCCACCCCCCAGCAGTGCAGGGGCAGCCTCCACCAGGCCCCCACTCATGTCTCCCACCACCCCCACCCCCAGCCACCAGGGGCAGCCTCCATCAGGCCCCCACTCATGTCTCCCACCACCCCCACCCCCCAGCAGTGCAGGGGCATTCTCCACCAGGCCCCCACTCATGTCTCCCACCACCCCCACCCCCAGCCACCAGGGGCAGCCTCCACCAGGCCCCCACTCATGTCTCCCACCACCCCCACCCCCCAGCAGTGCAGGGGCAGCCTCCACCAGGCCACCATTCATGTCCCCTATTAACCCCACCCCCCAGCCACCAGGGGCAGCCTCCACCAGGCCCCCACTCATGTCTCCCACCACCCCCACCCCCCAGCAGTGCAGGGGCAGCCTCCACCAGGCCCCCACTCATGTCTCCCACCACCCCCACCCCCCGGCCACCAGGGGCAGCCTCCACCACGCGCCCACTCATGTCTCCCACCACCCCCACCCCCCAGCCATCAGGGGCAGCCTCCACCAGGCCCCCACTCATGTCTCCCACCACCCCCACTCCCCAGCAGTGCAGGGGCAGCCTCCACCAGGCCCCCATTCATGTCCCTATTACGCCCACCCCCCAGCCACCAGGGGCAGCCTCCACCAGGCCCCCACTCATGTCTCCCACCACCCCCACCTCCCAGCAGTGCAGGGGCAGCCTCCACCAGGCCCCCCACTCATGTCTCCCACCACCCCCCACCCCCCAGCCACCAGGGGCAGCCTCCGCCAGGCCCCCACTCATGTCTCCCACCACCCCCACCCCCCAGCAGTGCAGGGGCAGCCTCCACCAGGCCCCCACTCATGTCCCCCTGCACCCCCACCTCTCAGCAGTGCAGGGGCAGCCTCCACCAGGCCCCCACTCATGTCTCCCACCACCCCCACCCCCCAGCAACCAGGGGCAGCCTCCACCAGGCCCCCACTCATGTCTCCCACCACCCCCAACCCCCAGCCACCAGGGGCAGCCTCCACCAGGCCCCCACTCATGTCTCCCACCACCCCCACCCACCAGCAGTGCAGGGGCAGCCTCCACCAGGCCCCACTCATGTCTCCCACCCCCCACCCCCCAGCCACCAGGGGCAGCCTCCACCAGGCCTCCACCCATGTCTCCCACCACCCCCACCCCCCAGCAGTGCAGGGACAGCCTCCACCAGGCCCCCATTCATGTCCCCTGTTACCCCCACCCCCCAGCCACCAGGGGCAGCCTCCACCAGGCCCCCACTCATGTCTCCCACCACCCCTACCCCCCAGCAGTGCAGGGGCAGCCTCCACCAGGCCCCCACTCATGTCTAGCACCACCCCCACCCCCCAGCCACCAGGGGCAGCCTCCCCCAGGCCCCCACTCATGTCTCCCTGCACCCCCACCCCCCAGCCAACAGGGCAGCCTCCACCAGGCCCCCACTCATGTCTCCCACCACCCCCACCCCCCAGCCACCAGGGGCAGCCTCCACCAGGCCCCCACCCATGTCTCCCACCACCCCCACCCTCCAGCAGTGCAGGGGCAGCCTCCACCAGGCCCCCACTCATGTCTCCTATTACCCCCACCCCCCAGCCACCAGGGGCAGCCTCCACCAGGCCCCCACTCATATCTCCCCCCACCCCACCCCCCAGCAGTGCAGGGGCAGCCTCCACCAGGCCCCCACTCATGTCTCCCCCCACCCCCACCCCCCCCAGCAGTGCAGGGGCTGCCTCCACCAGGCCCCCACTCATGTCTCACACCACCCCCACCCCCCAGCAGTGCAGGGGCAGCCTCCACCAGGCCCCCACTCATGTCTCCCACCACCCCCACCCCCCAGCAGTGCAGGGGCAGCCTCCACCAGGCCCCCACTCATGTCTACCACCACCCCCACCCCCCAGCCACCAGGGGCAGCCTCCACCAGGCCCCCACCCATGTCTACCACCACCCCCACCCCCAAGCAGTGCAGGGGCAGCCTCCACCAGGCCCCCACTCATGTCTCCCACCCCCCCCACCCCCCAGCAGTGCAGGGGCAGCCTCCACCAGGCCCCACTCATGTCCCCTATTACCCCCACCCCCCAGCCACCACGGGCCGCCTCCACCAGGCCCCCATTCATGTCTCCCACCACCCCACCCCCCAGCAGTGCAGGGGCAGCCTCCACCAGGCCCCCCACTCATGTCCCCTATTACCCCCACCCCCCCAGCCACCAGGGGCAGCCTCCACCTGGCCCCCACTCATGTCTCCCACCACCCCACCCCCCAGCAGTGCAGGGGCAGCCTCCACCAGGCCCCCACTCATGTCTCCCACCACCCCCACCCCCCAGCCACCAGGGGCAGCCTCCACCAGGCCCCCACCCATGTCTACCACCCCCCCCCACCCCCCAGCAGTGCAGGGGCAGCCTCCACCAGGCCCCCACTCATGTCTACCACCACCCCCACCCCCCAGCCACCAGGGGCAGCCTCCACCAGGCCCCCACTCATGTCTCCCACCACCCCCAACCCCCAGCCACCAGGGGCAGCCTCCACCAGGCCCCCACTCATGTCTCCCACCACCCCCACCCCCCAGCAGTGCAGGGGCAGCCTCCACCAGGCCCCCACTCATGTCTCCCCCCACCCCCACCCCCCCAGCAGTGCAGGGGCTGCCCTCCACCAGGCCCCCACTCATGTCTCACACCACCCCCCACCCCAGCAGTGCAGGGGCAGCCTCCACCAGGCCCCCACTCATGTCTCCCACCACCCCCACCCCCCAGCAGTGCAGGGGCAGCCTCCACCAGGCCCCCACTCATGTCCCCTATTACCCCCACCCCCCAGCTACCACGGGCCGCCTCCACCAGGCCCCCATTCATGTCTCCCACCACCCCCACCCCCAGCAGTGCAGGGGCAGCCTCCACCAGGCCCCCCACTCATGTCCCCTATTACCCCCACCCCCCAGCCACCAGGGCAGCCTCCACCTGGCCCCCACTCATGTCTCCCACCACCCCACCCCCCAGCAGTGCAGGGGCAGCCTCCACCAGGCCCCCACTCATGTCTCCCACCACCCCCACCCCCCAGCCACCAGGGGCAGCCTCCACCAGGCCCCCACCCATGTCTACCACCCTCCCCCCCACCCCCCAGCAGTGCAGGGGCAGCCTCCACCAGGCCCCCATTCATGTCCCCTATTACCCCCACCCCCCAGCCACCAGGGGCAGCCTCCACCAGGCCCCCACTCATGTCTCCCACCACCCCCACCCCCCAGCAGTGCAGGGGCAGCCTCCACCAGGCCCCCACTCATGTCTCCCACCACCCCCACCCCCCAGCCACCAGGGGCAGCCTCCACCAGGCCCCCACTCATAACTCCCACCCCCCCACCCCCCAGCCACCTGGGGCAGCCTCCACCAGGCCCCCACCCATGTCTCCCACCACCCCCACCCCCCAGCAGTGCAGGGACAGCCTCCACCAGGCCCCCATTCATGTCCCCTATTACCCCCACCCCCCAGCCACCAGGGGCAGCCTCCACCAGGCCCCCACTCATGTCTCCCACCAGCCCCACCCCCCAGCAGTGCAGGGGCAGCCTCCACCAGGCCCCCACTCATGTCTCCCACCACCCCCACCCCCCAGCCACCAGGGGCAGCCTCCATCAGGCCCCCACTCATGTCTCCCACCACCCCCACCCCCCAGCAGTGCAGGGGCAGCCTCCACCAGGCCCCCACTCATGTCTCCCACCACCCCCACCCCCCAGCCACCAGGGGCAGCCTCCACCAGGCCCCCACTCATGTCTCCCACCACCCCCACCCCCCAGCAGTGCAGGGGCAGCCTCCACCAGGCCCCCATTCATGTCCCCTATTACCCCCACCCCCCAGCCACTAGGGGCAGCCTCCACCAGGCCCCCACTCATGTCTCCCACCACCCCCACCCCCCAGCAGTGCAGGGGCAGCCTCCACCAGGCCCCCACTCATGTCTCCCACCACCCCCACCCCCCGGCCACCAGGGGCAGCCTCCACCAGGCGCCCACTCATGTCTCCCACCACCCCCACCCCCCAGCCACCAGGGGCAGCCTCCACCAGGCCCCCACTCATGTCTCCCACCACCCCCACTCCCCAGCAGTGCAGGGGCAGCCTCCACCAGGCCCCCATTCATGTCCCCTATTACCCCCACCCCCCAGCCACCAGGGGCAGCCTCCACCATGCCCCCAATCATGTCTCCCACCACCCCCACCCCCCAGCAGTGCAGGGGCAGCCTCCACCAGGCCCCCACTCATGTCTCCCACCACCCCCACCCCCCAGCCACCAGGGGCAGCCTCTGCCAGGCCCCCCACTCATGTCTCCCACCACCCCCACCCACCAGCAGTGCAGGGGCAGCCTCCACCAGACCCCCCACTCATGTCTAGCACCCCCCCCACCCCCCCAGCCACCAGGGGCAGCCTCCACCAGGCCCCCACTCATGTCTCCCACCACCCCCAGCCCCCAGCCACCAGGGGCAGCCTCCACCAGGCCCCCACCCATGTCTCCCACCACCCCCACCCTCCAGCAGTGCAGGGGCAGCCTCCACCAGGCCCCCACTCATGTCCCCTATTACCCCCACCCCCCAGCCACCAGGGGCAGCCTCCACCAGGCCCCACTCATATCTCCCACCACCCCCACCCCCCAGCAGTGCAGGGGCAGCCTCCACCAGGCCCCCACTCATGTCTCCCACCACCCCCACCCCACAGCAGTGCAGGGGCAGCCTCCACCAGGCCCCCACTCATGTCTCACACCACCCCCACCCCCCAGCAGTGCAGGGGCAGCCTCCACCAGGCCCCCACTCATGTCTCACACCACCCCCACCCCCCAGCCACCAGGGGCCGCCTCCACCAGGCCCCCACTCATGTCTCCCACCACCCCCACCCCCCAGCAGTGCAGGGGCAGCCTCCACCAGGCCCCCACTCATGTCTCCCACAACCCCCACCTCCCAGCCACCAGGGGCAGCCTCCACCAGGCCCCCACTCATGTCTCCCACCACCCCCACCCCCCAGCAGTGCTGGGGCAGCCTCCACCAGGCCTCCACTCATGTCTACCACCACCCCCAGCCACCAGGGGCAGCCTCCACCAGGCTCCCACCCATGTCTACCACCACCCCCACCCCCCAGCAGTGCAGGTGCAGCCTGCACCAGGCCCCCACTCATGTCTACCACCACCCCCACCCCCCAGCCACCAGGGCAGCCTCCACCAGGCCCCCACTCATGTCTCCCACCACCCCCACCCCCCAGCCACCAGGGGCAGCCTCCACCAGGCCCCCACTCATGTCTCCCACCACCCCCACCTCCCAGCAGTGCAGGGGCAGCCTCCACCAGGCCCCCACTCATGTCTCCCACCAGCCCCACCCCCCAGCCACCAGGGGCAGCCTCCACCAGGCCCCCACCCATGTCTCCCACCACCCCCACCCCCCAGCAGTGCAGGGGCAGCCTCCACCAGGCCCCCACTCATGTCCCCTATTACCCCCACCCCCCAGCCACCAGGGGCAGCCTCCACCAGGCCCCCACTCATGTCTCCCACCACCCCCACCCCCCAGCAGTGCAGGGGCAGCCTCCACCAGGCCCCCACTCATGTCCCCTATTACCCCCACCCCCCTGCCACCAGGGGCAGCCTTCACCAGGCCCCCACTCATGTCTCCCACCACCCCCACCCCCCAGCAGTGCAGGGGCAGCCTCCACCAGGCCCCCACTCATGTCTCCCACCACCCCCACCCTCCAGTCACCAGGGGCAGACTCCACCAGGCCCCCACTCATGTCTCCCACCACCCCCACCCCCCAGCAATGCAGGGGCAGCCTCCACCAGGCCCCCACTCATGTCCCCTATTACCCCCACCCACCAGGGGCAGCCTCCACCAGGCCCCCACTCATGTCTCCCACCACCCCCAGCAGTGCAGGGGCAGCCTCCACAAGGCCCCCACTCATGTCTCCCACCTCCCCCACCCCCCAGCTACCAGGGGCCGCCTCCACCAGGCCCCCACTCATGTCTCCCACCACCCCCACCCCCCAGCAGTGCAGGGGCAGCCTCCACCAGGCCCCCACTCATGTCTACCACCACCCCCACCCCCCAGCCACCAGGGGCAGCCTTCACCAGGCCCCCACTCATGTCTCCCACCACCCCAACCCCCAGCCACCAGGGGTGGCCTCCACCAGGCCCCCACTCATGTCTCCCACCACCCCCAACCCCCAGCCACCAGGGGCAGCCTCCACCAGGCCCCCACTCATGTCTCCCACCACCCCCACCCCCAAGCAGTGCAGGGGCAGCCTCCACCAGGCCCCACTC